>NC_091365.1:11546749-11618431 GCF_038502225.1 Cherax quadricarinatus | reverse complement strand
CTGCATTTTAATTTCCCCCATTAAAAGGCACACTGGGACCCCTTACTGACCAAAAATCCATCCAAAATGTTTTCTAATTCAAGCCGATAAGGAGAAGCATTCTTTAGTTACTGACTGAAAATCAATATATTTGCCAATTGCAACTTGTGCAGCCCAATAACAACGCGAATCTTACTTCCTGGAAAGCACGCCAGGGCTGAAAATTTGACGCCGATCCGAAGAAGCATTCTCCAGCTACGGGACAATTTCAAGCGATTCCAAACTTCACAAACACCAAATTTACTAATAAAACAAACACGACTTACTAACAAATGGACATAAAAAACACAATCTTTATAAATATATAACAGGCATAACTCAACACATTGTGTATAATACGCAGAAATAACAGTTATCACCTGGTCAGAGGATTATAATTTACCTATAATCAGGAGCAAATGGCCACCGGAAGCCTTATTATTCACCGCTGCCGACTAACTCTCTCTCACTTCCTTCATATTTATTATATTCCCTTTGAAAAACATATCGGTGTTGTTAATATCTCGTTCATAAAAGACTGGTCTCAATAACTCGTATGTAAATTCGTGTAAAATGGTTAATTGGACCGATAATGATAATAGGGGTAATTTGCATACTGATGGTAATATTTTCAAAAGGATATATACATCTAAATGTATATAGCTTTTAATGTTTACATTTAAACCTGTTTACTGTTACTCCGGTTGTAAAGGATTAAAGTATTCTGGTCTGTGTTCGGGTAAAATGCACTCTTGACCTACATGCAGTAGATAGGGTTTAAACCTAAACACTCACTTAACAAGAGTTCGCTATATGTTCATTTTAATACTTATTTTAGTGTTCTGGCAAGTGGCTACGGGGCACGGCGCCCCCTTAGCCACTTACACTATCCCAAGAGGTAACTGTTGGGGATTAACGCCCCCCCTACACCTTTACCCACCTTGTTAGGTGGGTAAAGGATTCCACCCACACCTTGTGGGGTGTGGGTGGACTCTCATCCCACCCCCTAAATACCCTGCCAGGAGGCAGTGTACCTTATTTTTTGGTTCTATGATACAATTAACTTCAGTTGGGATGAATTTTTGTATATATACTAATTGTCAGGTTAGAAATACAAATGTATCTTCTATCTGAATAATTTTTTTCAAGCGTCACTCGCAACAGAGTACAATGTTAAAGTACCCTTTTCTCCCCCTCCCTTTCCAGACGGTTGCTATGCCCCAAAATGAAAATTTTGGGGTATAAAGCCTTCTACAATGTGATTACAATGGTTTTCACGGAGACGCTTCGGTCCAACTTGGACTATTAACTCGTCACAGTTTCTGAGTAATAGAAACCATTCACAAATTTTCGAGGATGATTCATTGTTTGTATTTTTTTTTTTCACGTTCAGTTTGTCTTTACAAACTTTCCACTTCACAAATTTGGGATAGTCCTTGTTTTTACCAACATAATACACTGATATTGAGATTATTTGCAGTGAATAATTAATCACAAAGTTCGAGTGACCACTAACTTGATTGCATATATATTTTTTTTTCATTTAGCTTAAATAAGCCGGAAAAAACGTCAGGGTAAAGATTGTCTGGAAGTGGAATGAGCTGTGAAGAATTAAGCTGGAAAAGCGAGTCCATATATAGCTTTAAAAGCGAGTCCAAACAAGGTTTAAAAAGTTAAGATTAAGAAAGAGGTTTGTTTATCGATCATAAGGACGACCCAGAAATTGATTCTTAAGACCAGTAAGTGTGGGTGAGTGTACACACACACACACACACACACACACACACACACACACACACCAAACTCTTCCGGAGCACTCCAACACCCAAGCTATGCACCTACCTGAGTCAAGATGTCAACAAACACTACAAGTCTTGCTCAACTCAAGCCCTTAAAGCATATTTCCATCAAGTTACGAGTGAAAAGTCGTGAAGACGATGAGGATAAAGAGAGGAAACGCTGGCATAAGATATGCTGAATGGTGTGTGAGAGAGAAGGAAAGGTAGATGAAGGAAGGAGAGGCAGATGAAGGAGAGAGAGAGAGAGAGCAAGAGTCAGAGTTGTCTGTGAATATCTAAGAATTACTGGGAGGCGGACAGAATCTGCAGCGTCCAGAGAATATTACTGAGAAAAAAGCAGTAATGGTGAATAAACAGATATGGATTCAAAATTAAAATTAATGTACAAGACCAAACCTTACTGAAAATATAGGACGTTACTCGGATAACTTTTAAAAAGCCTATAGTCTCTGAGGAATACAAAAGGGGCTTTGGAGAAAGACAATATTACTAAGATTGTTTTTAGGGAAAAAAAAGTGTTGCAAAAGCCGGAGAAAGACGTGGGGAAACAGAGCCTGTAAAAAAAATCAAAGATCTTGGGATATAAATAGAGCCAACGAGGGACAGAGAGCTGCGAGTCCTGAGGAGGAAACTGTTATCTGAATCTCAGAGAAAGAACAGAGGGAACTGAGGAACAGTGAGATTATCAGATGTTGGATGTGGAATTTGAACTTTGTCTTGTTATATTCATCGGTAACCCCTAAGGGGAAGCATTAACGTATGATCCGAGGAATTGGAGAATAGATTAAATTTTTTGAATCGAGAATCAATCATCTCGCGCTGCCCCCTCCCCTTGTAGGGACCGTGTACTGAACATTACAACAGTCAACAAAATGTTTATGGGTACGTGTTACTTGCTAGACAGCAGAGGCTGGTTAACTATACCAAGAATAGTTCAACTCTCACCTTGAGTATGCACCACTCTCTCTGATGGCCTGCTTCACGCTCCATCGTCAAGAGTAAAAGTCATAATACCATGGCTGGAACAATTCCCACATACGGAAACATCGTTTTATCGAGGTTTCGGTTCCTCCTGGACCAGTGTCAAGTCACAAAGTTATGACCTGATGATGGTCTAGGATGGACCGAAACGTGATCAATTTCCTCTTCTGGGTATTTTCGTGATCTTTCCTCCCCAGCATTTGGACAAGTCAGTCTCAACGAAGCGACTGCTAATTCTGAGAAGCTTTCCTGCACCGAAGGTGTCTCGTAGCTCGGTTGATAGCGCACTCAATTCACACACTAAGGTCCGTGGTTCGATCCCCGTTACGGGTGGAAACATCTGAGCGTTTCCTTAAGACACCTGCTGTCCCTGTCCATCTAGCAGTAAATAGGTACCTGGTTGTTAGCCTACTGGTGTGGGTCGCATCCTGGGGACAAAATTAATTGAATTTTCTCGAAATGCTCTGCATAACAGGCTTTCTATATAGAATATCATGCATGTCAGCTATGGTCTGTATAAGTTGTATCATGTACTTGTAGAAATACAGATTATTAACACTAGAGAGATTTCTATAATCTTTGTGATGTGCGAGGCTAGTGTTGTTAGGACACCACCTAAGGACAACACACACACACAGGTGTTGTTCAACCCTTTACTGTGACAACGTTTTGATCTGTATAAATGACACCTTATCACAGTGAAGAGCTTCCTCTGTTGGTTCAGTTGTGGCACGTTTGGGCACCTTGCATTGCACTGCGCATTCGTGCACCGCACTGCGCATTCGTGCACCGCACATTCAGTTGACTAAACCTCGCTAAAGGATCTACGGGAAATTAGTAGCCTAACTTGTTACTGATTACTAGAATGATAGAGCTTGGTACTATGACTGGTAGAAACTTTAGAGTGCTACTGGTAGATATTCTGGTAGTTTAATTTTGGAAGGAATTAGTAGCAACCGAACACTAGTATAGCCCCAGTGCTACCTACCACTGGCAAGACTACCATGTATTCGCAACGCCAAACCAGCCATGGAGCACCCAACACTAGTATAGCCCCAGTGCTACCTACCACTGGCAAGACTACCATGTATTCACAACGTCAAACCAGCCATGGTCTGCAGCAAAGAGTCTAGATCAACAATACGACAACACCTTGTGGGAGCTCACTCCACCTACACACCTGCCTAGCGGGACTAAACGATTCTCTTACGACCAGCGCATTTTTCCATTTCGGTTTTCATTGAACATTCCCTTAATAAGATAGCCCAAACAGTAGCAGCTGTGATACAGCGAAATACTTTGTGCTACAAATGAACTGAGCGCTGAAGCACCAGTAGTTTTTGTTATTCACTGTTCTTCAAGCAATTTCAATACGGGAACGCAAGTGGTGGTCTGGTGGTGACAGTTCAGGCATTGTTGAACGCGTCCCACCACCTAACAAGTGCATTTCAATTTTTTTTCACTTTTTTTTCGTTTTGTAGTGCTATCTTACGTTAACTTTATGTGTGTGCATATATGTGTACATGTACGTGTGTGTGTGTGTGTGTGTGTGTGTGTGTGTGTGTGTGTGTGTGTGTGTGTGTGTGTGTGTGTGTGTGTGTGTGTGTGTGTACACCAATGAGAACTACAAACGCGAGAGGATCGTCTGGCAGCAGGGTAACAGTGATAACAGTTCAAACAGTTGCAAATAACACGTTCTTCACTTACGGTGCGAGAACCAGTTGTACTGATGTCTTTTCCCTCGTACCTGCGGAAAAAAATAATCGGGTGTGCTAACAGGATCAACAGCTATCCAATAATGATGTTCCAACCCTCCCAATCCACCCAAGATGCAATATAAAACGGGTAACACAAGAATTCCATGTCCCTTCATTATGGGAGGGACTGGAGCCGGTAACAGATATTAAGATTTGGCCTCTGCGGACAGAGAACCTCAAAAATCTGATATTAAGAATGTTTCCGCAGGCTGAGGGACTGACCACCTCAAATCCTTTTTCTTCAAGGTTGATGGACTGATTGCACCATCTTCATTTCACTGTTACACTGCTGCCCCTGTATTTGACTGAAGAAGCCTACTGTATAAGCGAAACGTTTCATCAGTAAGATACCCAACTGCTGCACATGTGTCTTAATCTTCAAGAAACATGGCTCGTCGCTAGATTGCCTTGAAGCTCACAAGGTCACCTATAATTAGAGCTTAATCTCATCTCCGAAGGAGAAAAAGAATCGGAGGAGCTATGGTCATGATTAATGAGACTTTTGTTCAACACCAGAAAACATTTCGCCAGCAAGTGGCTTCATCAGTCCAATTGAGGCTGAGGGACTAATTACCTAAAACTCTTTCTCATATTTCACCTTTCTCTGTAATGGATCGATGAAGTCTTTGGCTGGAGAAAACTTTCTAGAATAATAAAACCGAAATGTTGAACAAGTGTCTCGTTTGTTAACTTGTCGGTTTTCGAAACCATTCAGTCACAGGTGTTAAACAAATGAGCATTCTGATAGAACGCGCTTTTCACTACTACATAAAACAGAACCGGTTGGATTAGAACGCCACATCAGACATGCTAAGAAGCCGTACCAGAGAATCAAAGTTCGTTTAATGTCTTTATTATGCACCCCATACCCATCCTGTGGGAGGTAGTCAAGAGATGACAGAGGTACATAATGGGTCCAGGGACTGGGCCACAAAGTTTGGATAGCTGAGCAAGTTACAGTGGTAATGAACAATTTACATGTTTATATCTGGTCACAATCGTAATTAGATTTGATAATGGACGTGTCCGTAGATGGATCTATGAAATATTAGGTGAACCACATATGAGGGGAAAAATGTGATTGGTGTACAGAAGCATCTGTGGAGACTAACTAAACCTCTGCAATAACACGGGCGCATCCACCCCATATCAATAACCAATCACGAGCCGAGGAATCCTGCGTCAGTGTTAAGTTTGCATCTACCCTCGGCTGCAGTCTATTGCCATGCATGAGCAGCGCCCAGCAGGTCCTCAGTCGTTGCCTCCAGAGACCGTATTGGCCGGCGAGCCCACAAATTATTCCCAGACCAGTAAATAAGCAGCAAAGCCTGGCTGGCGGAGGGCGTGTGGCGGTACAGATGGCCACCTGGTGTTTAGGCCTTCCAAAACAATGGCCGCTACTACTGTGAGTCTGACAGTAATGACGGCAGCCGTGCGAGTTATGGCGACCACGCTGTTAGTTCTGCTGCTGTTGTTGCTGCTGGTGCTGCTATTGCTGTTGTTGCTGTTGGTGGTGCTGCTGCTATTGCTTCTAGTGTTGGGACTGCTGCTGCTGCTATTATTGTTGCTGTTATTGTTGCTGCTTTTACTGCTGTTGCTTCCGCTGTTACAGCTGATGCTGGCTTTTGTTGCTGCTACTGTTACTGCTGCTTTTACATATGCTGCTGCTATTACTACTGCCTGTATTGCTGTTGCCGGTGTGTATGCTGCTGTTGTGGTTATCTCTGATTCTCTTCCGGCAAGGTCTCGTACTGCTTGCATTGTGCTCCACACGCTCTCCCTCATTCTCTTATCCACAGCGGTTGTGCTAACATCTGGTTATTATCTCAAGGGTTGAGCTGCTTCTCCTTTTTAGTTCTCAGGCATTTACCCTTTATTATTATTATTGTTGTTGCTGCTGCTGCTAAAATCATCAGCATCATTCATCAGGTGTATCATGCAATTTCATCTCGGCTGGACGCCTCTTTCTCTCTCTCTCTCTCTCTCTCTCTCTCTCTCACTGCTTCTCGCTTCGATTCTCTTTTTTTTTTAATCCGTGCTGCACTCGGTTGTACAAATTCTCTTTGTAACGTTTTTTGCATTTCTCTTTAGATGAGAAAATGACTGAGAAAAAAAAATGATGGATGAAAAAGTCCAGTACAGTAAATGGAACAACTCTCAAATAATCCTCAATTAAGGAGTGGAAAGTCATGAAGACTTTTCGATCCCTCCTGGACCAGTGTTGAGCTGTAACTAGGCGATGTAAAGACAATACCGGAAGATGTAGAACATGGTAGAGCAGGCAGGGAAAAACAGGCCAGAGTAGGCAGAGCAAACCAGGCCAGAACATGCAGGATGGGAAAATAGGGTTGAGCAGGCAGGCAGGACAGATCGTGAAGGGTTAGAGAGCTTTAATGCATTTAAACACGTATCTTTACAGGAACTCACTCTATGCGTGGACATGTCTTCTCTTATCAAAACATGTTGTGAGGAAACGTTTCGTCCACCAGGAGATTCTGGATTGAAGGCTTTCTCCGATGGGCAAAAAGAGTCCCCAACGTCTTGATAATGGCGTACGTCTCTTTCTCACAAACTTGACGGTAACTCGCGTATCTGAAGTCCATAAGAGCTGTAAACGTTATACAGCCCAGCATTTTCCATAAAACATTTAGATTGGGGATCTTCAAACTTGTGCTTTGCTCACCCTTGACTTGTGACTACTAGGAAGGTGTCAGAGTTTCTTAAGTGAGCTTACTCAGAAATCATACTGCGGAGTTTCAGGGAACAGAGTTGGCCAAATCAAAACAATATTTGTATATCAGTGGTAATCAGTACAGACAAGATGATGAATTAGACAGGTGCAACATATGGACAACTTGTACACACTACTACGCTGCTACACACTGCTACACGCACACACACACACGCACACGCACACGCACACACACACGCACACACCACACACACACACGCACACACGCATGTACAACAGGCCTAGTGTCTAATCGACATGTGCCTAGGACAAAATGGTAACTAACACACAAACGTAACACTGATAACATTTTCGTAATTATGCAGTTGACTAAGTTACCTAAAATACCACGTAACTTTAGTTAACTATCTTCCTGTGAAAGGAGGTAGCGACTCTAAGGCGACCCTTGGTATTAACAATAATTTTAATTTATTTATTAAATTTTTATTAATGTAATTATTTTAACTGTTAAATATTTAACATTTACTTATTAAATAATCATGTTATTGTACAGGTATGGAAATATCCTGGATCGAGTTGTTATAGTTTCACCTTACAATCTGTATTTCAACTCTGGCGATAACTATTCTCTTTCCTCTTAACAATATTGCTCTCAATGCACGTCTATAAATTGCGTCATTGACTAATATTGCAACATCCGCCCTACGGTCTGCATTCGCCGCTTGCGTTTAATCCCGGGCGATTTAACGAGATACTCCGTATTGTTGAATAGCTCCCCTTTCAATTCCCTGTGGTTATTTGTTACAGCTGTTAGTTTTCTAACGTAGATTAAACTGCCCGCTGCCTTCCAGAGGAATCAGTTACCTACAAGGCGGCTCAACGCTTCACGTCCCTTCAGCGACCCATTAACATATTTTAGCTAATACATGCAGTATGTCAGAAAATGCCTCCACCTACTTTCAAAAGACGAAATATGAAATGGTTTAGTTTTGGACTTTTCATATAAAATCTTTTTGAGAATATGTGAAATATTAAAACAATAAAAAAATGCGTATTAAACGTTATTCTGCTGGGTTGTTCAATAGCACCAACAGAAAAAACCATACCCCCGGCCGGGATTGAACCCGCGGTCATAGAGTCTCAAAACTCCAGCCCGTCGCGTTAGCCAGTTTTGAGACTCTATGACCGCGGGTTCAATCCCGGCCGGGGGTATGGTTTATTTGCAATCGTGTCATTACGATTTCTTGAGTCACCAACAGACGAGATGTAAACACGAGATTCTTTTTCCCACATGTTTATAAGACGCTCGTTACCTCGATAACGCTGCATTACTAAAGCCGTCATTGATCTTCCGTTAATAAAAGGAAGCAACTTTAGAGTATTTGAAGTGCGTTTTGACCTGGAGATCACCCAACAATTTTGCAATAAAAAAAATACGTACAAAGACATTTAAATAACACTCACGGTAAAAGTAACTAAAATAATTATAGGAACAAATAAAATAACACCAGTAATTAATACTTACACGAGGTTAAAATAACAAGGGATGATAGTGGATGTGACGATGTTGACAACAGTGATTTAAAGCGCCTCGCAGAAAGGCAGCAATGAACTGGGAAGTGCTCTGGAAACTGGCGACGTTGTTAGGGGTTGGGGAGTCCCGGATTTCTTGAGGCAGAGGCTTCAGAATGAGTGATTACGTCGTCAGTCGTCCCCATGTTATGTGGATACAAAGATTGCAGTACTCGTTAAGAAACGAAATAGTCGAGTGACCAATAGTTATAGGTTAGGTAGAACGTTAATAACCACGAATGCAATGGAAGACTTTCGATGGGTAAATTCAAGATTATCATTATATAAAAAAAATCACTAGCCTGGTATGGATCGTACAGTAGCAGGGCCGGTAGTTAATGGGCGAAAAACCATGAAGTGGTCCTCTGTAGAGGTACAGATTGAGATTGATGTCGGTTGTGAAGGTCAGAGATTGCATTTTAATTACCCCTCCGAGGGATGGAGGGTGTTAGGCAGGCGTGAACACCACTTCCAGAGGCAGAAAGAACTTTGAGAGTTGGTGAAAGTTTAGTCAGGAAACAGGAGAAAGGTTTCCTGGCACGGGTTTTGTCAAATTAATGACCCTTAACTGGCTAAGCATCCGCTGGCTACCCGGAGGTTTCACACCCTTGGAAAAAGAGACTGACCAGACGCAGAAATTAATGTCACTCTAGACACGAGTACAACGTACCATGGAACACAGTAGTGGCAAGTATATACAATTAACAGATGAAGTAGCAGCAGCAATTAACAGATGAACTAGCAGGAATTAGTGTGTTTATCCTATATTGAATCGCTCCCCATGGCTAACTTATAGATGCTAATTTATTGTGGATCCCATATCCATCCTGTGGACGGTAGCGCAAGAACATATGGATAAACAAAAGGCCTAGTAACTAGGTCTCCAAAAAGAGCTAACAGGAGAATATCTGGATATACATATCTACAGTTCATCAGTTGGAGCATATCTAGGATATTTGCTTAATACGTATATCTTACTTTTATTAATAAAATATCTTGACATATCACATAGATTATACAATCTACATTCCTCAGTAAGTGGACAATGTTCAAGAATACGACCGTAACGCTGACTAAATATTTTACATTTAACTATCTAATCATCATCTGTATGTCTGCCACAATGCCGGAACTACTGGTAACCAAGCCAAAGCTTGAGTACTACAATATCAGTCTGTTGACATTGCAAGATGTTCCTTAAAAATGGTTATCCATGACTGTGTTATTATAATAAGTTATAGATCTACTCAGGCTTCCAAATGAATTCCTGTGACATTCAGATTCATTATTTACTCCTCTATAATTCCTAATGCTTGACGCAGATATACCCAAGTTACATTCTATATTTTTCTTCAGGGTACTTCGGCTACGTGATTAACTCTTAATGATTAAGCTGATTATTACTTCTTGTTAATCATTTCTTTGTCCACAACCCTTTTTTGTTACTCTAAGTTTAAGTGATTTCTTTTCTGTTATATATTGGTAATAGGCGAAATAATCTTGAGTCATGGATATCGACAGTGTTCTCTAAAACTGTGCCTCTGACACCTGTGCTCACACCGGATTTATTCTGCACTTCTGACTCTCTCTCACTTCAGCAGATTGATGTAGTTACTGCCATAATCCTTCCCCTTTTCATTACTACCATCATTTTGGTCTAAAAAAATGATAATACCAGATTCACACTCACCAGAACGCAGTTTTACAGAAGATCTTGATTTTGGTGTAGGGGAAGTGGATTACAGACACGACAGCAGCACTTACCTTTAAAGAGCTCAAACGCCATTGGACATCAATGCCCACATGAGAAGGATACCCACGAAGGCATGAGTAGTATACCCATAAGGGCGTGAAGAAGCTGCCCTCTAGGGCGTGAAGACTCTGTAAAGAAAGTTATTTTCTCTCAGCGAAAAGCATTTACGCCTAAAATATTTTTATAGTAGTCATCTTATTTTAAAGTTAACTTTTGTTTTCTGGATTTGTTGACAAATAAAGGTTAAAAAAAAAATACTATATAAAGCAGATCTATAGTTACAAGTTTCGCTCTTTAGAGCGGAACTTTTGTAAGTATAGATCTGCTTTACAGCTTCAGCTTTATGCAGCTTCTTCCCGTACGCTTTATCACATGCATGATAAAGCACTACGTTGAGCGAAATATTGCCTGTAAATTTTCGTTATTTTACAAATAATTTCATAAAGAAATTGGTGACTACGTCACGTTTGTTGTGAGACTATCATACCTACTTCAGTACAGGGAAATGTTAAACATTGTATTGCAATAATAGTAAACAATACCATTGATAGTATTATTCACAATACCAGGAATTTTATTTCATATTTGATATGGTGTAAATTGTAGATTTGTTCAACCCGTCCTCATTCTACCTGTGAAAAATGTACAGATTTTTACGAGTAATATAGGTAGTTTTAAATGTAATTAATATAGATTGTTAGGGTATGTTTCTTAATTCTAGTATGGAAAGTAAATAGAAATTCTACTGTTTTTAAGTCTTGTTCCGAGGTCTAGGAGCGGGGGGCGGCGCCCCTTGCAACACTCCATGTAGAGATTTAAAAAATCTCCAGGAGTCGATTCCATTCTTTGCTCTTTTAATGCACAAGTATTACCACCTTCACATTAAACGCTACGTATCCACACGTAATATTATCTAACAACAGTATATCTCATACGTTTGCAAAATACTGCAATTCTTACCTACGATGTGCTGACTGTTCCTACATGGCTGAATAATTACCAATGCATGTAAATAGTGCACTGTTGTATAGCATTATACCAACTCATTAAACTATCTCCATTACACATATGATAAATGAATAAATTAAATCCAGAGAGAAAATGAAACACAGGGTACGTAAAATCAGTATAATATGATCTAAACAAAACACCTTCAAGTACTGAACGTGGCATCGTGTGTGTGTGTGTGTGTGTGTGTGTGTGTGTGTGTGTGTGTGTGTGTGTGTGTGTGTGTGTGTGTACACACACAAATGTTTGATAAGGTTGATTCACTAAAGGAGACGACTATTATGACTTTATGAAGACCGGTATGAATGAGTAAAGAGACAGGTGTAGTGGAGTCCAATATGCCCCCACAGGAGCTCACAGCCACACACATTTAGATTGCCATCTCGTCTATCTCACCGAGTGACAGCCAGAGATGCTCCCAATCTCTATTACACAGTGATGCTCCAAGCTCGTATCAATCGACTGTTTTGTAGCCCCGTTCACGTGGTCTGAGGGACTCGGATCAAACGTGGCTGTTGAATAATTAAAAATTTTCATTGGGAGGCGTTATAACACGTTGAGGGATTGAGGTTTGATCCAAGGAAGGGAAGGAGGCCTCAGATGTGCTGCATCAAGAGCTCATTAAGAGCCTCAAGGGATTCTGCTGGAAGGTAGATAATGGATTACTATCAAATTTGGTACGTTTAAATGTGAGCGAAGATATACTGAGAAATTATTTGAGACTCGGCCCGCCAGAGACTTGGCCCGCCAGAGACTTGGCCCGCCAGAGACTCGGCCAGTTCGAACGCTCACAACTATAGAAAATAAATGCAACAAACGCAGAAATAATGAAGATAAAATATACACGCTATAAATACTATCATACCCGTAACAGTTTACTTTCTACATTAGCTTCAGTTTCTTGGATCAAGAGCCTTTCACCTGCAACAAGGCACCTTTCTGCAACGCATTTAATACACATTGACGTATTGCGTTCTCTCGAGAAAAAGTTTTTTTTTAATACTCGAGGAACTCAAGATCCGTATGGGTCATACAGCAGCTAAGGACTGGGAGGCATTTAGGATTGATCCGAGGAGAGGGAGAGCAGCTCTCATTCACTGGATCAAGAGCCTTGTAAGAGGATCGCCGTACTTCCACTGAAGAGTCTTAGCCAAGACTTAAGAGTGCAGCTGAAGGCCACGAGAAGGACCACAGAGCCAGCGTTCCTGGAGGCCACGAGAAGGACAACCTCACAGAGCCAGCGTTCCTGGAGGCCACGAGAAGGACAACCTCACAGAGCCAGCGTTCCTGGAGGCCACGAGAAGGACAAGCCACGACAACCTCACAGAGCCAGCGTTCCTGGAGGCCACGAGAAGGACAACCTCACAGAGCCAGCGTTCCTGGAGGCCACGAGAAGGACAAGCCACGACAACCTCACAGAGCCAGCGTTCCTGGAGGCCACGAGAAGGACAACCTCACAGAGCCAGCGTTCCTGGAGGCCACGAGAAGGACAAGCCACGACAACCTCACAGAGCCAGCGTTCCTGGAGGCCACGAGAAGGACAAGCCACGACAACCTCACAGAGCCAGCGTTCCTGGAGGCCACGAGAAGGACAACCTCACAGAGCCAGCGTTCCTGGAGGCCACGAGAAGGGCAAGCCACGACAACCTCACAGAGCCAGCGTTCCTGGAGGCCACGAGAAGGACAAGCCACGACAACCTCACAGAGCCAGCGTTCCTGGAGGCCACGAGAAGGACAAGCCACGACAACCTCACAGAGCCAGCGTTCCTGGAGGCCACGAGAAGGGCAAGCCACGACAACCTCACAGAGCCAGCGTTCCTGGAGGCCACGAGAAGGACAAGCCACGACAACCTCACAGAGCCAGCGTTCCTGGAGGCCACGAGAAGGACAACCTCACAGAGCCAGCGTTCCTGGAGGCCACGAGAAGGGCAAGCCACGACAACCTCACAGAGCCAGCGTTCCTGGAGGCCACGAGAAGGACAACCTCACAGAGCCAGCGTTCCTGGAGGCCACGAAAAGGGCAAGCCACGACAACCTCACAGAGCCAGCGTTCCTGGAGGCCACGAGAAGGACAACCTCACAGAGCCAGCGTTCCTGGAGGCCACGAGAAGGACAACCTCACAGAGCCAGCGTTCCTGGAGGCCACGAGAAGGGCAAGCCACGACAACCTCACAGAGCCAGCGTTCCTGGAGGCCACGAGAAGGACAACCTCACAGAGCCAGCGTTCCTGGAAGCCACGAAAAGGACAAGCCACGACAACCTCACAGAGCCAGCGTTCCTGGAGGCCACGAGAAGGGCAAGCCACGACAACCTCACAGAGCCAGCGTTCCTGGAGGCCACGAGAAGGACAAGCCACGACAACCTCACAGAGCCAGCGTTCCTGGAGGCCACGAGAAGGACCACAGAGCCAGCGTTCCTGGAGGCCACTAGAAGGACAAGCCACGACAACCTCACAAAGCCAGCGTTCCTGGAGGCCACGAGGACAAGCCACGACAACCTCACAAAGCCAGCGTTCCTGGAGGCCACGAGAAGGACAACCTCACAGAGCCAGCATTCCTGGAGGCCACGAGAAGGGCAAGCCACGACAACCTCACAGAGCCAGCGTTCCTGGAGGCCACGAGAAGGACAAGCCACGACAACCTCACAGAGCCAGCGTTCCTGGAGGCCACGAGAAGGACAACCTCACAGAGCCAGCTTTCCTGGAGGCCACGAGAAGGGCAAGCCACGACAACCTCACAGAGCCAGCGTTCCTGGAGGCCACGAGAAGGACAACCTCACAGAGCCAGCGTTCCTGGAGGCCACGAAAAGGACAAGCCACGACAACCTCACAGAGCCAGCGTTCCTGGAGGCCACGAGAAGGACAACCTCACAGAGCCAGCGTTCCTGGAGGCCACGAGAAGGACAAGCCACGACAACCTCACAGAGCCAGCGTTCCTGGAGGCCACGAGAAGGACAACCTCACAGAGCCAGCGTTCCTGGAGGCCACGAGAAGGGCAAGCCACGACAACCTCACAGAGCCAGCGTTCCTGGAGGCCACGAGAAGGACAACCTCACAGAGCCAGCGTTCCTGGAGGCCACGAGAAGGGCAAGCCACGACAACCTCACAGAGCCAGCGTTCCTGGAGGCCACGAGAAGGACAACCTCACAGAGCCAGCGTTCCTGGAGGCCACGAAAAGGACAAGCCACGACAACCTCACAGAGCCAGCGTTCCTGGAGGCCACGAGGACAAGCCACGACAACCTCACAGAGCCAGCGTTCCTGGAGGCCACGAGAAGGACAAGCCACGACAACCTCACAGAGCCAGCGTTCCTGGAGGCCACGAGAAGGGCAAGCCACGACAACCTCACAGAGCCAGCGTTCCTGGAGGCCACGAGAAGGACAAGCCACGACAACCTCACAGAGCCAGCGTTCCTGGAGGCCACGAGAAGGACAAGCCACGACCTCACAGAGCCCGCGGTCCTGGAGGCCACGAGAAGGACCACCACACAGAGCCAGCGTTCCTGGAGGCCACGAGAAGGACAAGCCACGACAACCTCACAGAGCCAGCGTTCCTGGAGGCCACGAGAAGGGCAAGCCACGACAACCTCACAGAGCCAGCGTTCCTGGAGGCCACGAGAAGGACAATCCACGACAACCTCACAGAGCCAGAGTGGCTGGAGGCCGCGAGGTAAACAAGCCACCACTTCGCCAGAGTCAGCCAGGAGCTCTACATATTTTGCATCAGACATATGGCTGATAGCCGTCCCTCATATCACCAGATAATGGACCGTAACTTAACTAATACCCTGGGATGACTGGAGTAGCCGGTAAAATCAACTTTATGTATACCAGTTGTGGATGATGGAGAATCTGGTCTGATGGTAACACTAAGGGCGTATCCATATATAATTAATAATTATACACACAAGCACACACACACGCACACACACACGCGCGCGCACACGCACACACACACACACACACACACACACACACACACACACACACACGATTCATTTTGTATTAAGTCGTAATTCCATAATGTTTTTCAAGCGAAGAAAACATCGTTTAGTCTAATCTCCAGTCTAAGTTAATTGTGAATATAAATATTATTAGCGAGCACCAATATAAAAAGAATACTCTCTTATCTTACTACCAATTCTTTACTGAACGTACACATGTAATTCCGACACGTCTGGATACATACAATATGCAGAACTAACTTCCATTTGCAACAAGATTTCTCTCAAGGTACAGCTTTATCAAGCTGATACAGCTGTATTAAGCTGATACAGCGTTATCCTCATCGGAGCATGGCCCCAGTATATAATGCTCTGCATGTTCATACTAAATATTTGGTAACTCGCTCACCGAATGGAGGCGTGAACTTGTGGCGCGCCAGTCCGAACACTCCGTTCTGTGAGTTACTCTCGTGTTGTTAGGATTTCGCGAGTCATTCAGTAAATCTTTGGTGATAATAACCGGAAACTTTGAATTGTAATGAGCTTTTCAATGAAGAGGGTCTCGCTAGGAGATCGAGATATACAGATCCTCGCATTTCTTGTTTACGACTCCTATAGGATTACTTTGGCGTTAGTAGTATTTTACACTCGTCAACGCCCCGGCTACCATACCACGAGGCGAGTTCCTCGCGACGATAAAATCAGACATTTTTATAACAATATAACGTACCAGAACAAGGACAGTCCGTTCTTCTCTTTAATCAATGCCGGCGACAGTGAATCTGCCGAGATATTGCTAAACAAAAGTTGGTAATCTTCATAAAGTGGGTTGCTATCATGCTAGTTGCTTTTATCAAAACTGGGAGTGGGTTAGGCTGGTGGCCGGCCATATCGTATGTTTCCTCCGCAGCCATTTCCATAAACACAAGAGTTTATTATATAGAGCTGATAGCTGGGCACATTACATACCGTAGCTGTTGGTTATCCAGAGCACCCGGCTTCCATCACGCCTGGCGGCATGATGCATTTGTATGTGTGACTATCAGCGTGTGGTACACTCCCGTGACTGTACTCGCCTATTTGAGGTTACAGGGACAGTCTCAGCTCCTGGGCTACGCCTTTCGCTGTCTCTGTCTGTCTCTCTCTCTCTTGGCTTCGAGAGCCTTATCATACTTCTTAAAGCTACTATATGTATAGATCCAGCCTCTAACACTACATTTTCCAGGTCGCTTCACTTTCTGAACACAAGAAGGCTGAATAAATAGTTCCTAACATACTTCTAACAAGTCTGTTTTGAACGTCCAACTGAGGCCCCGTGTGTCACACCTGTGTTGTGGTGGTTAGTACTTGGTTTACTCAGTACATACACGTACACACACAATGACTGTCTCTATGGTGTTTTAGTTTCAAGGAACTGGTCTTATGTGAAACTCCTGGGTGACTAAGACGTTTCGCTAACCAGTGGGTCGATAAAGCCATTGCTTGACGACACTTCAGAAAAATACACCTAGGTGTTGCACACGTGTCTAATTCCTCCTTATCTCTGTAATAACACGACTGAAAACAAACCACGGGACGGGTGGTCTTTGAACCTATGGCGAGTGAGTCTTAAAACTCTAGGCCAGGTTTAAGACTCACTCGCCATGGGTTAAACCTCACCCGTTGCATGGTTTAATTGCTCAGTTTCCCTGCTGGGCTACACTCCAGCTCTCGTCTTTCTGCTTGTAAAAGCAAAGGAGGACAATTAGAACCCTTGTCCTACACATTTATGCTTTATATGGGTTTTTCCTTCTTCACATGAATCTCGGTTAATCTGGTATCCATCACCCATTAAAAATGTCTTACTTAATCCTTTGACCATAACCCATTAAGGATTTTCTCCATAATCCTGACTCCATCCCCCATTAAAGATATTCTCCATTGTGCATTATTTAGTGAAGATGTCATCCTTAACTTTGTATTTCCCATTAAGGATGTCCTCCTTAATCCTGCTAGCATCCACTCTTGAAGGATGTCACAGTCCATACTGCAAGCATCCACTCGAAGGATGTCACAGTCCATACTGCAAGCATCCACTCGAAGGATGTCACAGTCCATACTGCAAGCATCCACTCGAAGGATGTCACAGTCCATACTGCAAGCATCCACTCGAAGGATGTCACAGTCCATACTGCAAGCATCCACTCGAAGGATGTCACAGTCCATACTGCAAGCATTCACTCGTGAAGGATGCCACAGTCCATCCTGCAAGCATCCACTTGAAGGATGCCACAGTCCATCCTGCAAGCATCCACTTGAAGGATGCCACAGTCCATCCTATAAGCATCACCCACTAAAGACACTTCACTTATGATAAAGGTAAGCTCTGGATCTTACAAAGTTACGAAGGACTCCGGGAAAGGCTGCTTCATACGCCGTAGGATTAAGTTAATAGCTCAAAGGAAATTCCGGAGCCCGAATTTTGTTGAAAACATTGACATCCAATCTACCATAAAATAAGTTTGTTTTACATTACGGTAAAATTGCGTTTTTTTGTATGTATAAGTAAATGCTATGACGTTGACTACGTTTCTTAAAGTGATGAAGGCAATGGTCCCTGACTTATTTCATAGGACTGAAAAATTACAGGTGGGCTGAACTGGAGGGGGTCAGTAGTAGGCGTATGATGCGGGCATTTCTAGCTGCTCAGTCTTGTTCCAAATAGGGAAATCAGTTATTAAATGGATGAACTAGATGTACATATATAGAAATTTTCATATATTCAGAAAGAGAGAAATTTTTATGAGCTTTTTCATAAGATCCCCCACTTTTCGGGTCAGCTCATCTCGAGGAATGTAAAGAGGAGCTTTTGGCTAATCTTTTCAACATATCACTACAAACTGGCATGGTGCCAGATAAGTGGAAAATGGCAAATGTGACTACCAATGCATAGCTCGTGCAAAGAAGTCGAAATGCAACCTCCCTCTTCTTTTTCAAACCTGACCCCTCTTTTTAAACTCCTTTTCTCAATCTCCCACCCCTCTTTTTAAACTCCTTTTCTCAATCTCCCACCCCTCTTTCTCAACCCCCCTTCCCTTCTTTCTCAGGTTCCCACCCCTCTTTCTCAGGTTCCCACCCCTCTTTCTCAGGTTCCCACCCCTCTTTCTCAACCTCCCATCCCTCTTTCTCAACCTCCCATCCCTCTTTCTCAACCTCCCATCCCTCTTTCTCAACCTCCCATCCCTCTTTCTCAACCTCCCATCCCTCTTTCTCAACCTCCCATCCCTCTTTCTCAACCTCCCATCCCTCTTTCTCAACCTCCCTCCCCTCTTTCTCAATCTCCCCCTCTTTCATATATTCTCTAGTCCAATTTCCCCTGAAATTCTAACATTACAAGCAGTAACCATTCGCTAAATTATCCTCCATTACAATCACTCTTAATTATTCTATCATTTGTCTCTGGTTTTTAATCATAAATTATTGCATTTCACAAATATCCCCAACTTTACAGAGGAAACTTCAGACGACGTTTTGGTCTGCCAAGAACCATTATCAGTTCCTTTTCTTAGTATGGGTTAGGTAAGATATTGTGACTTCTCGCAAAACGGAGAGGATTAAAACATATGGTACAGTGGTTAGAGTACCAGCCTGCTAGTTTTAATAGTGGCTTGCCAAGAGTTCGAATCCTCCCCGTTCATCTAGGTGTCCGCAGTAGTGTTATTAGGGACTGCTTTGTTCTGGGTTCGAATCCTGCCAGTTCCATGAATCCACCTGACATGAGCTTCAAGCCTCCCCGTTTGCGAACTTACATTAGGTTAGGTAAGGTTCGTCAGGAAACATTTTCCTGACGCGGGTCTTAGATGATGACCCGCCGGTGGAACTTTTAGTCATCTGACCGAGGCCTTCCGTTGGCTTACCGGTCCACCCCTATAAAATTTATGGTCGTCTGGGAACGTTTTTCAACCGTGTCATCATATCACTGTAGCGTTTTTCTCTCATTATATTTGCACTCTTTCCGCTCAAAATTTAAAATCAATGACCTAGATGTAATATAATTTTTTTTAAGCTAAGTATACAAACATCCCGCCCACATGAACAAAAAAATTCTCTGACAGCCAATTCTCTCATAATGCATTTTTCCATACTTTACGCTTTCCTAATAGATTCAAATTTAATGGAATGCCATTACCGTAATGAAAGGCTCTTGATCCAAGGAGGTTTAGTTACAATTACCTTCCATGGCTTAAATGTTATTTCCAGCTTTGAAAAAATTGGCTGGCAGAGATGCTTCTGGTGAGCGTGCGTCTCTTGGGCAGTCGATCCACAAACCTCTCAGATATTTCTACTCACACTTCTAACCCTTCAACCAACATCTCCAGGACACCCTTCAACCAACATCTCCAGGACACCCTTCAACCAACATCTCCAGGACACCCTTCAACCAACATCTCCAGCACACCCTTCAACCAACATCTCCAGGAAACCCCTCAACCAACATCTCCAGGAAACCCTTCAACCAACGTCACCAGGCAACCCTTCCACCAACGTCTCCCAGCAACCCTTCCACCAACGTCTCCGAGCAACCCTTCCACCAACGTCTCCAAGCATCCCTTCCACCAACGTCTCCAAGCATCCCTTCCACCAACATCACCAAGCAACCCTCCCACCAACGTCCCTATACCATATTCACTTGCAACACAAAATTTCAGATGTTTGCAAAGTGGTCGTGTTGATGGAGTCTGGCAATAAAGGCAGTAACACAGATCAACCGTCTCGGCAGATGAACGACGTAACTACCACTGTTTTCTTTATCATAAAGTCCTCAGCATCCCCCGTTTAAGCTCACAAAGTCTCCTAACCTCCACCTTGCTCGTCTGATTTCAGATATTAATTTTTTTTCTATGTAATTTTTCTGTGCCCTTAAAAAAGAAAAGGTAGAATTAGAGCCATTGCCGTGGGGGGAACACCCTCTGCAGCTCCGTGGCTACAATGGCCATAAATGGCCCCTTTCAGATTATGTCTGAGAAGCGCTTAACCCGTAGGGGTTATACAGCGCCTGGAGGGAATGGTAGGGGTAATCACTTTTCAAACCTCCCCACCCTTCTTTTCAATCCTCCCCAGCCCTCTTCAATTCCTCTGTTCAAGATCCCCTTCAGCAGCATGGGAACACCATCCTGGGATGGGTTAGTGTGTACCACAGGACTGGCTGTTGTTACCTCCCTTATCTTTAACATGTTTATACTCAGTTTATAACTCTCAGTGAGGAACCATTTAAAGGCGCACAAGACTTTGTAACCATTTAATGACACACAAAACAGTTACCACTTAATGACACACAAAACAGTTACCACTTAATGACACACAAAACTGATAAATTCACATTATAATGCGGGAAATTAATTTTAGCTTTAATAATATACATTATTATTTCTACAGATTGCACATTGATGGACTTATAATGACCATAAAGTTCTTGGGAAACAATGAGGCTAGATCAAGAGCCCTTCACCAGAATCAAGGATGTTGAAGGTCATTAATGAATCTTGATTTTCACCGCAACGACACAAGCTTAATTCTTGCCGTTCGTTAATTTCATTATTACTAGTTGGTTACAATTCGTAGACAAGTTATAGCGAAGTTATCATATTTATTAACAAATTAGCATATCGAGAGAGAACAAAATCAAGGTTCCATGAGCAGCAATCATCCAGGTTATGTTGATTCTGACCACAAATACTTTTATAAACTGCGCACTCACGGGGACGCACATACATACGCTCACAGACACAGGCACGAACACAGGCACGAACACACGCGCACAAACAATAAAAGTCACTATCACCAGAGGATGACTTGAATAAATTGAATAACTGGAGTGATGAAGGACTTTAATGTGGATACCATGAAGTGGAAATGTGAGAAAGCAAAATCCAGGTCACGTGGAGAATATACACTAACAAAATATTGAAAAAATAATAATCGAGAGAGATCTAGGCGTCATTATTAAATGTTATAAGATAATGGAAATGGTGAGAAATTCATGTGATACACTGGCGAAGTGCATCACACGCATCTGTCACTGGAAGATCGCCTTTGGAATCGAGGAACTCTCTCAGTGCGACTGGGAGGTACAGGGGTGCGCAAGGCAATGCAGGTAGCTTTACCTGCATTTTTGTATTCGTACATGGCATTCAGTGGACTAGGGTTCTTGAGGAGTGCAAAATGGAAGTTTGTGAACCATCGACTAATTTTTTTTAATCTCTTCAAACAGGTATAGTGTCTGTATGTGGAAGATGGCCAATGTAATTCCTATTTTTAAAGCAGAGGACAAGTTATTACTGTCAAATTACCACCCAATAAGCCTGACCTCAATTGTAGGCAAATTATTAGTCAATTACAGCTGATATTATAAGAAGTCATCTTCATAAGCATAATTTGATATATGATACTCAGCATGGATTCACGAGGGGCCGATCTTGCCTAACTTATTTAGTTTCTTCAGTAAAGCTTTTGAGGCTGATGATCACGATAAAGAATCCGATATTGTTTATTTGGATTTTATTAGGGCTTCTGATAGAGTTCCGCACCAGAGAATGTTAAAGAAAGTGGCAGCCCATAGCATTGGAAGCAGTGTGTGCATAAATGGGGTAAAATCTGAATGGGGATCTGTAACAAGTGGCGTTCCACAAGGATCAGTTTTAGGCCCGTTGTTGTTCATAATATATATTAATGACCTTGACTAACGGATTACTAGTGATATGAGCGAATTCGCCGATGACACGAAGATAGGCAGGATAATCGATTCACACGTAGATGTCACGGAACCTCGGGAGGATTTAGACAAAATCGACTGGTGGTCAGAAAAGTGGCAGATGCAGTTCAATGTAGATAAATGCAGATATCAGCTAAATAATGTAGAACTTAGCCGTACAGAATACGAAAAGGACTTGGGGGTTATGATAAGCAGAAACCTTAAACCAAGACAGCAATGCCTAAGCGTACGTAATAAGGCAAATAGATTACTGGGATTTATATGAAGTGTAAACAAAAGAAGTCCAGCGGTTATACTACACCTTTGATAAATTAGACACACATGCAACACTTGGGTATCTTCAATGAGGAAACGTTTCGCCAGTCTTTTCAAAATTGATGGACTGACCACATCGACTCAAGGCTGAGGGACAGATTACCTCAAACTACTACTGTTCTTCACCCTTCTCCTTCGTATGGACTGATAAAGCCGCACGGCCCACCGCCGGGGAGCTGAGTGAGGTGTTCGAGATGTAGCTCTGAGATATTAGTTATGTTCTCTTTTCTATTGTATCTTTGTTAATGTATTTTCTTTACAAATAAAGTTTACATAGAATATAGGGGGTCTACCTGGAGGGCATTCCAGGGGTCAATGCCCCCGCGGCCCGGACCACAACCAGGCCTCCCGGTAAATCAGGGCCTGATCAACCAGGCTGCTACTGCTAGCCGCACGAGTTGTAAATAGAGAGAAAAAAAAGGGGGAACACAAGGTATAAGAAAACTTTCTTTACAGATCGGTAGAAATTAATAATTAAATTAAAAGAGGAAGCGCTACAACCATTAAATTTTCAAATTATACGACATTTTTTTTTACGACGGGACGCGAGCATAGTTGTTTAACTATTTCAGAACTGGAGACGTAACATGCTGGAAATTATTGTACATGTAAATGAATTTAAAAACACTACGGAGTCGTACCGTGAAACCCACATCCTCTTATGTGGTATGTGGCAGTTCGTTCACTCCATCATCACTCTACTGACCATCACAATGCGTCTTGTTCACACCTTCACGGTAAAACACACTTCCCTCTCCCTCCTTCCTTCCCATTCTCCCTCCGTCCCTCCCCTTCCTTCTTTCTTCCTCCCTCCCCCACCTTCCCTCCCCCTCTCTTACCTTCCCCCTGGCGGCCAAGACCACGATTAGCACAAGACGGCTCTTTCATTTTTTTGTTCTGCTTGCCACGTATATTCCGTCATTGCGGACATAAATGCCGTTTAATCACTGTCTTCCCACCATTGGGCCACCACAGCACTCTCGTAATAACAAAATTACGTGGTTACTATGAGAGTTCTCCTCTGGACGTAAACGCTGGCATTGTTGCAACTGCCTCGCTGATCACACTGCCGACCTCCTCCTGATACTAACGTAAATGTAAACTGTAAATGGCAGTATTACACTGAAATAGACAGTTTCAGTGTGGCTACTGCACTGTGCTGACAGCTGCTGCTACGTGACTTGCTGTACAGCTGATGTATTGATCAAGTTTAGCTGCAGTGTTGTATTATGGTGTAAATACAAGGCTAATTGAGTACTCTCATTCACAGCGAGACTGTACTCGCCTTCACAGCGAGACTGTACTCGCCTTCACAGCGAGACTGTACTCGCCTTCACAGCGAGACTGTACTCGCCTTCACAGCGAGACTGTACTCGCCTTCACAGCGAGACTGTACTCGCCTTCACAGCGAGACTGTACTCGCCTTCACAGCGAGACTGTACTCGCCTTCACAGCGAGACTGTACTCGCCTTCACAGCGAGACTGTACTCGCCTTCACAGCGAGACTGTACTCGCCTTCACAGCGAGACTGTACTCGCCTTCACAGCGAGACTGTACTCGACTTCACACCGAGACTGTACTCGCCTTCACAGCGAGACTGTACTCGCCTTCACAGCGAGACTGTACTCGCCTTCACAGCGAGACTGTACTCGCCTTCACAACGAGACTGTACTCGCCTTCACAACGAGACTGTACTCGCCTTCACAACGAGACTGTACTCGCCTTCACAACGAGACTGTACTCGCCTTCACAACGAGACTGTACTCGCCTTCACAACGAGACTGTACTCGCCTTCACAACGAGACTGTACTCGCCTTCACAACGAGACTGTACTCGCCTTCACAACGAGACTGTACTCGCCTTCACAACGAGACTGTACTCGCCTTCACAACGAGACTGTACTCGCCTTCACAACGAGACTGTACTCGCCTTCACAACGAGACTGTACTCGCCTTCACAACGAGACTGTACTCGCCTTCACAACGAGACTGTACTCGCCTTCACAACGAGACTGTACTCGCCTTCACAACGAGACTGTACTCGCCTTCACAACGAGACTGTACTCGCCTTCACAACGAGACTGTACTCGCCTCCACAACAAGACTGTACTCGCCTCCACAACAAGACTGTACTCGCCTCCACAACAAGACTGTACTCGCCTCCACAACAAGACTGTACTCGCCTCCACAACAAGACTGTACTCGCCTCCACAACAAGACTGTACTCGCCTCCACAACAAGACTGTACTCGCCTCCACAACAAGACTGTACTCGCCTCCACAACAAGACTGTACTCGCCTCCACAACAAGACTGTACTCGCCTCCACAACAAGACTGTACTCGCCTCCACAACAAGACTGTACTCGCCTCCACAACAAGACTGTACTCGCCTCCACAACAAGACTGTACTCGCCTCCACAACAAGACTGTACTCGCCTCCACAACAAGACTGTACTCGCCTCCACAACAAGACTGTACTCGCCTCCACAACAAGACTGTACTCGCCTCCACAACAAGACTGTACTCGCCTCCACAACAAGACTGTACTCGCCTCCACAACAAGACTGTACTCGCCTCCACAACAAGACTGTACTCGCCTCCACAACAAGACTGTACTCGCCTCCACAACAAGACTGTACTCGCCTCCACAACAAGACTGTACTCGCCTCCACAACAAGACTGTACTCGCCTCCACAACAAGACTGTACTCGCCTCCACAACAAGACTGTACTCGCCTCCACAACAAGACTGTACTCGCCTCCACAACAAGACTGTACTCGCCTCCACAACAAGACTGTACTCGCCTCCACAACAAGACTGTACTCGCCTCCACAACAAGACTGTACTCGCCTCCACAACAAGACTGTACTCGCCTCCACAACAAGACTGTACTCGCCTCCACAACAAGACTGTACTCGCCTCCACAACAAGACTGTACTCGCCTCCACAACAAGACTGTACTCGCCTCCACAACAAGACTGTACTCGCCTCCACAACAAGACTGTACTCGCCTCCACAACAAGACTGTACTCGCCTCCACAACAAGACTGTACTCGCCTCCACAACAAGACTGTACTCGCCTCCACAACAAGACTGTACTCACCCTCACAACAAGACTGTACTCACCCTCACAACAAGACTGTACTCACCCTCACAACAAGACTGTACTCACCCTCACAACAAGACTGTACTCACCCTCACAACAAGACTGTACTCACCCTCACAACAAGACTGTACTCACCCTCACAACAAGACTGTACTCACCCTCACAACAAGACTGTACTCACCCTCACAACAAGACTGTACTCACCCTCACAACAAGACTGTACTCACCCTCACAACAAGACTGTACTCACCCTCACCACAAGACTGTACTCACCCTCACCACAAGACTGTACTCACCCTCACCACAAGACTGTACTCACCCTCACCACAAGACTGTACTCACCCTCACCACAAGACTGTACTCACCCTCACCACAAGACTGTACTCACCTTCACAACAAGACTGTACTCACCTTCACAACAAGACTGTACTCACCTTCACAACAAGACTGTACTCACCTTCACAACAAGACTGTACTCACCTTCACAATAAGACTGTACTCACCTTCACAACAAGACTGTACTCACCTTCACAACAAGACTGTACTCACCTTCACAACAAGACTGTACTCACCTTCACAACAAGACTGTACTCACCTTCACAACAAGACTGTACTCACCTTCACAACAAGACTGTACTCACCTTCACAATAAGACTGTACTCACCTTCACAACAAGACTGTACTCACCCTCACAACAAGACTGTACTCACCCTCACAACAAGACTGTACTCACCCTCACAACAAGACTGTACTCACCCTCACAACAAGACTGTACTCACCCTCACAACAAGACTGTACTCACCCTCACAACAAGACTGTACTCACCCTCACAATAAGACTGTACTCACCTCCACAACAAGACTGTACTCGCCTCCACAACAAAACTGTACTCACCCTCACAATAAGACTGTACTCGCCTTCACAACAAGACTGTACTCACCTTCACAACAAGACTGTACTCACCTTCACAACAAGACTGTACTCACCTTCACAACAAGACTGTACTCACCTTCACAACAAGACTGTACTCACCTTCACAACAAGACTGTACTCACCTTCACAACAAGACTGTACTCACCTTCACAACAAGACTGTACTCACCTTCACAATAAGACTGTACTCGCCTTCACAACAAGACTGTACTCACCTTCACAACAAGACTGTACTCACCTTCACAATAAGACTGTACTCACCTCCACAACAAGACTGTACTCACCTCCACAACAAAACTGTACTCACCCTCACAATAAGACTGTACTCACCCTCACAATAAGACTGTACTCACCTCCACAACAAGACTGTACTCACCTTCACAACAAGACTGTACTCACCTCCACAACAAGACTGTACTCACCTTCACAACAAGACTGTACTCACCTTCACAACAAGACTGTACTCACCCTCACCACAAGACTGTACTCACCTTCACAAGACTAATTTCAAAATAATTCCCAGATACTATTATTTATGGCGATTATATTTTGTTCTACCTTCTTACAAGGTGACTTAGATTACAATCATGACTGATTGTAACAATCTAACAGCTAGGCTTTTTTGGGAGTTATCCTAGATAATTTACACACGTTTCTAAGTAAGATAATTGTACTTGTGTGTGCCTGTACCTAAATATGCGTATTTACTAGTCTCTCTCATTACTGAGGAAAAGTTTTACTTATGGAATGATTGCTGGCGGGCCCCGAGTAAGAACCTGGCCGCTGTGTTGTGAATTTGCCATCTTTCCAAAAGATCTCCAAAAGTTGGCATGTGTTTTCGAGACCATTTTTACAGACTATATCCAAAAGGTAATGTTTTTTTCGAGGCCATTTTTCGAAATGGCTTCGAAAATGTCACGAGGAGTGATAATTTCGGAGGATCTCGCTTTCAACAGTGTCATTATCACAACCGTGAGGAAAATGACAGGATGGATAAGGAGAACCTTCAGAACAGGAAGCCAATCAATGATGATCCTCCAAGTCGCTTGTGTTCTCTAGGCTGGAACACTGTTGTACACAAGGACACCCTTTTAAGACGGGCGAGATTTTAGCCCTTGAGAGTGTACAGAGAACCTTCACTGCACGTACACATTCAGTCAAGCACTTAAATTACTGGGAACATCTCAAGTCCCTCGATATGTACTCCTTGGAACGCAGGAGAGAAAGAAACGTCTGTACACAGAAGACACTCCCTACGAAAGCAAGAAGCTCAACAGACAGTACAAAATACCCCAGTGAAAGATAAGGTACCCTGAAAACACTAAGGGATAATAGCACAACAAACCCCCTGTCTTCAAAAGGGACCACAACAAACCCCATGTCTTCAAAAGGGACCACAACAAACCCAGTCTTCAAAAGGGACCACAACAAACCCCATGTCTTCAAAAGGGACCACAACAAACCCAGTCTTCAAAAGGGACCACAACAAACCCCATGTCTTCAAAAGGGACCACAACAAACCCCATGTCTTCAAAAGGGACCACAACAAACCCCATGTCTTCAAAAGGGACCACAACAAACCCCCTGTCATCAAAAGGGACCACAACAAACCCAGTCTTCAAATGGGACCACAACAACCCCCCCCCGTCTTCAAAAGGGACCACAACCCCCCCCCCGTCTTGAAAAGAGACCACAACAACCCCCCCGTCTTCAAAAGGGACCACAACAACCCCCCCGTCTTCAAAAGGGACCACAACAACCCCCCCCCCCGTCTTCAAAAGGGACCACAACAAACCCCCCGTCTTCAAAAGGGACCACAACAAACCCCCATCTTCAAAAGGGACCACAACAAACCCCCCCGTCTTCAAAAGGGACCACAACAAACCCCCCCATCTTCAAAAGGGACCACAACAACCCCCCCCCCCGTCTTCAAAAGGGACCACAACAACCCCCCCCCCCCGTCTTCAAAAGGGACCACAACAAACCCCCCCGTCTTCAAAAGGGACCACAACAAACCCCCCCCGTCTTCAAAAGGGACCACAACAAACCCCCGTCTTCAAAAGGGACCACAACAAACCCCCCCTGTCTTCAAAAGGAACCACAACAAACCCCCCCGTCTTCAAAAGGGACCACAACAAACCCCCCCCCCGTCTTCAAAAGGGACCACAACAAACCCCCCCGTCTTCAAAAGGGACCACAACAAACCCCCCCGTCTTCAAAAGGGACCACAACAAACCCCCCCCGTCTTCAAAAGGGACCACAACCCCCCCCCCGTCTTCAAAAGGGACCACAACAAACCTCCCCCGTCTTCAAAAGGGACCACAACAACCCCCCCCCCCGTCTTCAAAAGGGACCACAACAAACCCCCTGTCTTCAAAAGGGACCACAACAACCCCCCCCCGTCTTCAAAAGGGACCACAACAAACCCCCTGTCATCAAAAGGGACCACAACAAACCCCCTGTCATCAAAAGGGACCACAACAAACCCCCCCGTCTTCAAAAGGGACCACAACAAACCCCCCGTCTTCAAAAGGGACCACAACAAACCCCATGTCTTCAAAAGGGACCACAACAAACCCCCCCCGTCTTCAAAAGGGACCCCAACAAACCCCCCCCGTCTTCAAAAGGGACCACAACAAACCCCCCCCGTCTTCAAAAGGGACCACAACAAACCCCCCCCCCGTCTTCAAAAGGGACCACAACAAACCCCCCCCCGTCTTCAAAAGGGACCACAACAAACCCCCCCCCCCCCCCCCCGTCTTCAAAAGGGACCACAACATCCCCCTCCCCCCGTCTTCAAAAGGGACCACAACAACCCCCCCCGTCTTCAAAAGGGACCACAACAAACCCCCCCCGTCTTCAAAAGGGACCACAACAACCCCCCTGTCTTCAAAAGGGACCACAACAACCCCCCCCCGTCTTCAAAAGGGACCACAACAACCCCCCCCCCGTCTTCAAAAGGGACCACAACAAACCCCCTGTCTTCAAAAGGGACAACCCCCCCCCGTCTTCAAAAGGGACCACAACAAACCCCCCCCCCCGTCTTCAAAAGGGACCACAACAAACCCCCCCCCCGTCTTCAAAAGGGACCACAACATCCCCCTCCCCCCGTCTTCAAAAGGGACCACAACAACCCCCCCGTCTTCAAAAGGGACCACAACAAACCCCCCCCCCCCCGTCTTCAAAAGGGACCACAACAAACCCCCTGTCTTCAAAAGGGACCACAACAAACCCCCCCCCGTCTTCAAAAGGGACCACAACAACCCCCCCCCCCCCGTCTTCAAAAGGGACCACAACAAACCCCGTGTCTTCAAAAGGCAAAACAACCCCCCCCCCGTCTTCAAAAGGGACCACAACCCCCCCCCTGTCTTCAAAAGGGAACCCGACAGATTCCTGAAATCAGCTCCTGACCAACCAGGATGTAGTGCAAGGCAACAATCAGGAGGCCTGGTCTGGGACTGGGTCGCGGGGGCGCTGACCTCTAGAATCGACTCCAGGTAATCGAGGTACAAGGCGTATATGAAAAAAAATGAAGGCAGAGGTTTATAATGAATTTGGAGTTGTCATTTATTTAAAGTGTAAATATTGTTCATTATTATTATGTTCTTGTTGAAGGCTAAACTGGTTGGGGTTCAATTGCTTGACGGGCTCAAACTTAAAATGAAAAATTTGTCATTTCAGAAATTACCATAAATGAATTATCGTATTAGTTAATACAGTCTCAGCTCATTAAATAATTTCACTGATAATCATGTTTTCACATGTGGTTTCTCTTAACTAATTTGTTTTTAGATTATTAAATGGTTTTACAAATCAAATAATTTCTTAAGGGTGAAGGGCGAGTTGCTTAGAATAAGCAGCTTCTTAGATTATAAAGTTTCGTAGACTGTAGAATTAGATCCGTGAAATTATATTATTAGACCTGTACTGCATTTTGGCTTCTACATCGATTCTCAACAAACAGGAAAATAAACGAACCTACAACAAATAAACAGAACAAGAACAATTGTTTGTGTCGGCGCCTGCCCCAGCGCTCACACCTCTCGGGCAGTGAGAAGGAAATGATCTCACGGACACCAGTGTACACAAGACACAAGCCATGTGATACTCCCTCCGTGTGAATGCTCCTCCTGGGAGCTAAACTCATTCGGCGTGTGTGTTTTTCCACGATATATACTTCGTGTGTGGGCGTGGGTGGAATGCGGGCGGAAACGTGGGAGGAACAGCGTTAGCAGACTCCAGTGATGATTGAACGGAGCGATAGCGATGTTTGAAAAGACGCTAGTGATTGTTTTACGGACGCCAGTGATGGATCCACGGACACCAGTGACAGACCTCAAGTGATGACAGCAGTGGTGCTATAGATGACTTCACGAACCCCTATCACGATACTACCAACTCCAGTCACCTCATACAAACACGTACATTGTGTGTGAGGTGTGTGTGTGTGTGTGTATATATATATATATATATATATATATATATATATATATATATATATATATATATATATATATATATATATATATATATATATATATATATATATATATATATATATGCAATAAGATCACAGTAAACAGGTGATTTCAGAATATGCAAAACAACCACTCTGAAAGAATAGAGAAATTCCAAGCGCTTTCGTGACTACTCACATTATCAAGGAACTATGATAATGTGAGTAGTCACGAAAGCGCTTGGAATTTCTCTATTCTTTCAGAGTGGTTGTTTTGCATATATATATATATATATATATATATATATATATATATATATATATATATATATATATATATATATATATATATATATATATATATCGTGTCGAATAGGTAAAACTGGTAATTACCAAGAACTCATTTAAAATTATCTCTAAAATTTTCTCATACATTTAAATATACGTATTTTCATTTATGATAATATAAAAATTTTGTACCAAAAGAATATTCGGAAACTTACCTGACCTTATTATAACAATTAAATTTAGCCTAATCCAAATAAATATATTTTATACACGTTTATAATAATTTAATAAAACACTATGAAATATTTTTTTCGTGAGATTCAGAATGATTTTTGCAAAATTTTTGCATACACAAATTTTTGCTTTCCTTATTCAGCAAGAAGTGCTTGCTATTTAAGCCAAAATAGCAAGTTTTACCTATTCGGCACGGATCCTGCTGTGGAGTGAGAGATAATGTATGTATACGTGTGTGTGTGTGTGTGTGTGTGTGTGTGTGTGTGTGTGTGTGTGTGTCGGGGGGAGGGGACTGTGGTAGCGAATGGGGCCTTCCACTTGTAGGACCTCGGTTCAATCCCGTCTCCCTTCCTTGCATAGTCAGATCAGTCAGCCAGGTCAGTTTTTTTTTTTTTTTTTTACACAGGGTTTGACAAGGTTAAGGATCCCTAGCTTTATTGACAAGCAAAGAGCTATTACCTACATCAGCTCTCGCTCGCTCTCTTTCGCTCTCTTTCGCTCTCTCTCTCTCTCTCTCTCTCTCTCTCTCTCTCTCTCTCTCTCTCTCTCTCTCTCTCTCTCTGAGGAGTACGTCTAGGGATACCTCACCTTTGAGGAATACCGGAGACGGATACCTTGAGGGTTACTATCGGGTGATTCTGGAAAAGGTCATAAACCCTTTCACGTATAAATCGCTGAATCAATGTTAAGGCCAAATGATCTTTAGTCAGCTAGAGAGGCGAAAGAAGGTCGTATAGGTAGATAAGTAAGGTATCTTTATTACGGTATATATCTTAGGAATAATGATACCTAACTGTTGTACACGTTTCTCACTCATCTCCTTACTGATGACAAGGAGAAAGAGAGAGAGAGAGAGAGAGAGAGAGAGAGTGAGTGAGTTTGTACTGTGTCTGAAGTCAGCAGTGCGGAAGTTTAATAAGAGACCGGAAGTAGTATACTTGGAAAAGTATACCTTTAAAAAACTATCAATTCTGTGTTACTATTCGACCAGTGATAGTTTTCTTTCCCTCCCAGATATCAAGTCTAATATTGCCACCTGACATTTTCTTGGTCATAAAATACTAATTGATTAAACAATCTTATGAATTCCTATTTATTCTAGTTTTAAAATATACAATGAACTCTTTTCCTCTTGTTTTTAATTACTCCTTCAGAAGAATTTCTTAAAGTGGTACACAAAGGGGTTAATTTTGAGGACAATTAATCTAAGTGATTAATAAGGAGTATAAAGGTTCCTTAATACCCCTTTGTAACTTAAGTGAGAATAGAGGTGGAAATATTTAATTGGACACTTAAGTGATATTTGATTGGTATTTGCTAAGTGGAAAGCAAATTATGCTGAGAGTAATAAAAAAACAATCTGATTCCTTACCCTCAGAATAAACTAATTTATTGCCTAAACTGAGGACCCCTCCCCCCTCCCACACACAAAAAAAGACACCATTAAAAAAAAAATAGTCCTCTTACCAACAAATAACTAAAATTGAGTCTATTTCACTGGCATAAACGAGAAGTGAATAACAAAGACACTGTAAACTGACCCTAAAGCACCACTACATCACTGCAAACTACTACATCACTGCAAACTACCTGCCAATGAGTCGAAGACATTCACAACACTCTTACATGTCACTGAGGATGAGATTCGCAAAATAAACGCTCTGAATGAGACGCAACGTTGGAATTATTTCTTTGTAAGCCACTCGGAGGTAAACATTAGGTAATCCAGAATAAGAATGAACATGGTTACAAGGCAACTCGGGTAAGTTGAGGTCGCGTCCAGATCAAGCAAGTCATCCGATTCCAGGATGCTAAATTGTGCTAAATTGAAGGGATTACCGCCCCAAAACACTATAGTGTGGATTCTTAAGAGGCGGCGTGTGATCTATAATGTTGTATATACTAATATAGAGGGGAAAAAACTGTATTTACTGAGAATGGAGAGGAAAAACAAAAATTGCAAATAATCAGAATTCGCAACAAGTGCATCGTAGGAGGAAAAAAAGTACTTCTTTGTTAATGATAGTTTTAAAAGAAGAGATCGTGACTTTAGCGATACTAAGCTCCCTAATAACACAGGATAACTCGAGTATTTAACACAATAAGCAGCTTCAGTATGGCTGGCGTAAGCTTTGCCTCAGCTCTTAAATTTTCACCCTGTTTCCTGAGTCAGCTCCGGGTGAGCACTGGCTGCTCAGACCTAACCTCAGCCGCACAGTGCTAAGCTTGTAACGTATGCTGTGTAACGTACGTGACGTAAACATCCTGCCCCTGTAAGAATATTTCAAAACATGTAAACATACTGGTAAATTTCTTTACCGGTATTTCCACAATCTGATGTTCCTCAACATCCCTTCATCTGTGGCTGCTGAACTAAGATCAAATCTCGTTCTTGATTTTCATTACTTCATCACAGAATATTTAATTAGGTTGTGTTGATCTTTAATGGCTGCTACATAGTTCCTAATAACTGTTAAAAATGGTTAATTTCAAGCGTCTTCTCTTATAATGAAACCTAACCTAAAGGTTTCTCTAGCTCGCGAAGACTTCGGCTTCAAGAAGAAAATAGGCTAATTACTTTAGAATGAAGGTGGTGGCTTCACTACCTCTATATAGAACCTTTTAAATTGGCTTCACTACGCTGATGTTTTCTATAACATTGAATTTAGTGGCTAAGTACCAGTACCCATAATAACTGACACTCAGTTTACGTGTTTCATGCAAGGCGATCCGTGACAGCAAGTGACCTGCCCAAGTCTCGACCTGCCCAAGTCTCGACCTGCCCAAGTCTCGACCTGCCCAAGTCTCGACCTGCCCAAGTCTCCACCTGCCCAAGTCTCGACCTGCCCAAGTCTCGACCTGCCCAAGTCTCGACCTACCCGAGACTCGAACCCGGGTCTTTCTTGTAAGCTGATCGCTCTATCACTACCGCTCTATCACCTACAGTACGTAGCTTACGAGTGAAGATCTTAATTGCCATTTAAATGCAACTAAACACAAACTATTTTAATGTTTAAAGGATTTAATATAGTCAATGGCTTGTTCATTGCTTTGACTCTTATTACGAGACGTTATTATGGCGGTAAGTTCAATGATGTGCAACACGAATATCTGTATTTCCGATGTCGAAGTGTTGCACATGTCTCATATTTCTCAGACTGTTAGTATTGTGTTCTATTATGATAGTATATTCTCCCACAGGATGAGTGGCAGTGCAAAATAAACTCATCCCTCGGGGTAAGATCTAAGCTCTGTTAATCCAACTCATCCTCAAGTTCCAACAATGATCGTGGGAATACCAACACTTGTGACGCTGTTATATACATGGTTCAGAAAACCGAGAAGTTCATGATTGAGACGCTTGTGCAACACTTAGGTATCTTTATAGTGGAAACGTTTCTCTAGCCAGTGGCTTCCTCTGTCTAATACACAGATGAATGGTGGAAGATGAGAGGGAGTTTGAGGTAATCTGTCCCTAAACCTGGAGTCAGTCCAAGACTGACGGACTGAACACATCGCCTCCAGGCTGAGGGACTGATTACCTCACTCCCCATTATTCACAATTCATCTCTGTATTAAACTGAAGAAGCAACTGGCTGACGAAACGTTGCCATATCCAAATATAGACATATGTCGGCATAAAGAGCGACATCGGCAAGTTTGCCGATGACACCAAAATAGGCCGTCGAATTCATTCTGACGAGGACATTCGAGCACTCCAGGAAGATTTGAATAGACTGATACAGTGGTCGGAGAAGTGGCAGATGCAGTTTAATATAGACAAATGCAAAGTTCTAAATGTTGGACAGGACAATAACCATGCCACATATAAACTAAATAATGTAGATCTTAATATTACGGATTGCGAAAAAGATTTAGGAGTTCTGGTTAGCAGTAATCTGAAACCAAGACAACAGTGCATAAGTGTTCGCAATAAAGCTAATAGAATCCTTGGCTTCATATCAAGAAGCATAAATAATAGGAGTCCTCAGGTTGTTCTTCAACTCTATACATCCTTGGTTAGGCCTCATTTAGATTATGCTGCACAGTTTTGGTCACCGTATTACAGAATGGATATAAATGCTCTGGAAAGTGTACAAAGGAGGATGACAAAGTTGATCCCATGTATCAGAAACCTTCCCCATGAGGATAGACTAAGGACCCTGAATCTGCACTCTCTAGAAAGACGTAGAATTAGGGGGGATATGATTGAGGTGTATAAATGGAAGACAGGAATAAATAAAGGGGATGTAAATAGTGTGCTGAAAATATCTAGCCTAGACAGGACTCGCAGCAATGGTTTTAAGTTGGAAAAATTCAGATTTAGGAAGGATATAGGAAAGTACTGGTTTGGTAATAGAGTTGTGGATGAGTGGAACGAACTCCCAAGTACAGTTATAGAGGCCAGAACGTTGTGTAGCTTTAAAAATAGGTTGGATAAATACATGAGTAGATGTGGGTGGGTGTGAGTTAGACCTGACTAGCTTGTGCTACCTGGTCGGTTGCCGTGTTTCTCCCTTAAGTCAATGTAATCTGACCTGACTAGGTTGGGTGCATTGGCTTAAGCCGGTAGGAGACTTGGTCCTGCCTCGCATGGGCCAGTAGGCCTTCTGCAGTGTTCCTTCGTTCTTATATTCTTATGTTCTTATATAAACTATAGCGTGGTCCGTGCTGCCGGACCTCTGCCACCAGTTTATATAAATTTCACTATTTTCTGTTAATTTCATGTAAATAAACACAAATTTACAGTAACCGGACCTAGAATAACAAATATTTTATGTAGCTTAACAGAATTTGGCTGACCAAGGGCCTTTTTTTTTTTTTTTTTTTTACGATGGACTTTTTATGACTGAAGTGTTTGGAAGCAGCAAAGAGTCCAGATGAATGGTCCAGATGAATGGTGTCCAGACTGGACAGAAATCATGGGACAGGCTGGTTTACCAACATCAAAAAACCAATATGTATTTTGAGTTTAGTACATATGTTACGGCTATCAAGAAAATATATATATATATTTAACTACCAATCGTGGTTTCCAATCTTTTGATTTCAAAGAATTTTATCTTCAAAATCTAATCCATTGAAAAAGTTATTCATAGCTTGAGAATTTAAGTTAATTACCAGCTATCTGATTAGTAAATGCAAAATGTACTTTGAATTATGGTAAAGACTGGAGAAACTAAACCCGTAAGGGTCATACAGTGTCTTGGAAATGGAAGGTAATTAGGGTATATCGAAGGGATGCAAGTCAAGAGCCCTTCACCAGTATCAAGGGAAGGTAATTAGTGTGTATCGAAGGGATGCAAGTCAAGAGCCCTTCACCAGTATCAAGGGAAGGTAATTAGGGTGTATCGAAGGGATGCAAGTCAAGAGCCCTTCACCAGTATCAAGGGAAGGTAATTAGGGTATATCGAAGGGATGCAAGTCAAGAGCCCTTCACCAGTATCAAGGGAAGGTAATTAGGGTATATCGAAGGGATGCAAGTCAAGAGCCCTTCACCAGTGTCAAGGGAAGGTAATTAGGGTATATCGAAGGGCTGCAAGCCAAGAGCCCTTCACCAGTATCAAGGGAAGGTAATTAGGGTATATCGAAGGGATGCAAGCCAAGAGCCCTTCACCAGTATCAAGGGAAGGTAATTAGGGTATATCGAAGGGATGCAAGTCAAGAGCCCTTCACCAGTATCAAGGGAAGGTAATTAGGGTATATCGAAGGGATGCAAGTCAAGAGCCCTTCACCAGTGTCAAGGGAAGGTAATTAGGGTATATCGAAGGGCTGCAAGCCAAGAGCCCTTCACCAGTATCAAGGGAAGGTAATTAGGGTATATCGAAGGGATGCAAGTCAAGAGCCCTTCACCAGTATCAAGGGAAGGTAATTAGGGTGTATCGAAGGGATGAGCCCTTCACCAGTATCAAGGGAAGGTAATTAGGGTATATCAAGTCAAGAGCCCTTCACCAGTATCAAGGGAAGGTAATTAGGGTATATCGAAGGGATGCAAGTCAAGAGCCCTTCACCAGTATCAAGGAAAGGTAATTAGGGTATATCGAAGGGATGCAAGTCAAGAGCCCTTCACCAGTATCAAGGGAAGGTAATTAGGGTATATCGAAGGGATGCAAGTCAAGAGCCCTTCACCAGTATCAAGGGAAGGTAATTAGGGTATATCGAAGGGATGCAAGTCAAGAGCCCTTCACCAGTATCAAGGGAAGGTAATTAGGGTATATCGAAGGAATGCAAGTCAAGAGCCCTTCACCAGTATCAAGGGAAGGTAATTAGGGTGTATCGAAGGGATGCAAGTCAAGAGCCCTTCACCAGTATCAAGGGAAGGTAATTAAGGTATATCGAAGGGATGCAAGTCAAGAGCCCTTCACCAGTATCAAGGGAAGGTAATTAGGGTATATCGAAGGGATGCAAGCCAAGAGCCCTTCACCAGTATCAAGGGAAGGTAATTAGGGTATATCGAAGGGATGCAAGTCAAGAGCCCTTCACCAGTATCAAGGGAAGGTAATTAGGGTATATCGAAGGGATGCAAGTCAAGAGCCCTTCACCAGTATCAAGGGAAGGTAATTAGGGTATATCGAAGGGATGCAAGTCAAGAGCCCTTCACCAGTATCAAGGGAAGGTAATTAGGGTATATCGAAGGGATGCAAGTCAAGAGCCCTTCACCAGTATCAAGGGAAGGTAATTAGGGTATATCGAAGGGATGCAAGTCAAGAGCCCTTCACCAGTATCAAGGGAAGGTAATTAGGGTATATCGAAGGGATGCAAGTCAAGAGCCCTTCACCAGTATCAAGGGAAGGTAATTAGGGTATATCGAAGGGATGCAAGTCAAGAGCCCTTCACCAGTATCAAGGGAAGGTAATTAGGGTATATCGAAGGGATGCAAGTCAAGAGCCCTTCACCAGTATCAAGGGAAGGTAATTAGGGTATATCGAAGGGATGCAAGTCAAGAGCCCTTCACCAGTATCAAGGGAAGGTAATTAGGGTATATCGAAGGGATGCAAGTCAAGAGCCCTTCACCAGTATCAAGGGAAGGTAATTAGGGTATATCGAAGGGATGCAAGTCAAGAGCCCTTCACCAGTATCAAGGGAAGGTAATTAGGGTATATCGAAGGGATGCAAGTCAAGAGCCCTTCACCAGTATCAAGGGAAGGTAATTAGGGTATATCGAAGGGATGCAAGTCAAGAGCCCTTCACCAGTATCAAGGGAAGGTAATTAGGGTATATCGAAGGGATGCAAGTCAAGAGCCCTTCACCAGTATCAAGGGAAGGTAATTAGGGTATATCGAAGGGATGCAAGTCAAGAGCCCTTCACCAGTAAGGGAAGGTAATTAGGGTATATCGAAGGGATGCAAGGAGCCCTTCACCAGTTCAAGGGAAGGTAATTAGGGTATATCGAAGGGATGCAAGTCAAGAGCCCTTCACCAGTATCAAGGGAAGGTAATTAGGGTATATCGAAGGGATGCAAGTCAAGAGCCCTTCACCAGTATCAAGGGAAGGTAATTAGGGTATATCGAAGGGATGCAAGTCAAGAGCCCTTCACCAGTATCAAGGGAAGGTAATTAGGGTATATCGAAGGGATGCAAGTCAAGAGCCCTTCACCAGTATCAAGGGAAGGTAATTAGGGTATATCGAAGGGATGCAAGCCAAGAGCCCTTCACCAGTATCAAGGGAAGGTAATTAGGGTATATCGAGGGGATGGAAGTCAAGAGCCCTTCACCAGTATCAAGGGAAGGTAATTAGGGTATATCGAGGGGATGCAAGTCAAGAGCCCTTCACCAGTATCAAGGCCCCTCGCCCTTTGATGGGAATTTTTATCCCACAACGACAAACATTACAATGTTTCTGCCCTGGGAAGCAGAAAATCTCATTGCAAAGGTAACAAAATGTCTCAAACTTTATTTGATATTGCAAAATTACTTAGATATTATTAAAATATCGTTACCCCAAGTAATAAGTTCTAATAACCACATATATTACTACTAGTACTACGGGTTTAGTGCTTCCCCCTTGATTATAATAATAATATTGTGCCTTACACCTCACTAAGCCTATATATACCCTCTGGAGTTTACCTGGAGAGAGTTCCGGGGGTCAACGCCCCCGCGGCCCGGTCTGTGACCAGGCCTCCTCTGTGTCCATGTATTGTTTGTAACTGACAAATCTCCTTGAGAGCGAAAAGTGGTCATAATAAAAGGTCACATTAGTTGCACCTGTGACCTACTTAACAAGGTACTGTCTTGGTCTTCACTACCAAAGAATATAATATTCTTATACTTAAGCAAACCACTTCGCGCGATTCTTAAGCATTTTCAAATTCGTTCAGAATTGAACAGTTGTGGCGTAAGACGGTAGACACAAGGAAGCAGGATAGATTACCCCAGTGACCAAATTACAGAGTCATCAACGTAAGTCAGTATTCGCCCTCAAACGTAAAATTTTAATTCGATGGTTGCAAGACAAATAATGACCATGGCCGAGGCTGCAACATTTCAAGCAACTCCGTCGCATTATCACAGACGGTAGCGATTTGCGGTTTCGCGAGCGCTCTTGCACCACACTACTGCTTATTTTAACCTCTTCCAATAACTCGTAAACAATGCGGCATGAGAGAAGCGCGACACCCCGGCGCAACTTATGCGTCCCTTCCCTCGATTCCCAACTCTAACAGCTATTCATTACCGGGAGAACTAAGAGCGGCAATCCATTGAAGGAAAATTGTCCAAGGAGAACCATTGCATCCTCTCACCTCATCGTACGAAACATCCGCTGTAACACTTGATATACAACCAACGTAAGTACACTGGCACAACCATCGTGGACCGCTGAAAGAATGAGTTAAGGCGACCAAAACACCCCATGAATTAGGATAAACGTCTCTATAAACAAGAGTTCGCCGTGAGAGCCGAGGTGTGAACCACACTAAGAAACAGGGAAGAATTAGTAGTCACTAGTATCGTCATGCTTATTAGCCAGACCAGTCAAGACCAATTGTCTCAACACCCTTTTACTTATTTATATATTCACAATTACACTGTTTATTTAGATTCTGAAGACGTAACTAGTTGTTCACCATATACCCATCCTGTGGAGGGTAGCGCAACGGAATATGGATACGCAGAAGATCTAGGAATTAAGCCCAATAAAGGATTAGCAGGAGTACATCTGGATATATATTTACAATTTAACTTTCAACTGTTGCATGCAAATTAAGGACACTTGCATAAAATTTCTGGTATGTTATTTTCGTTAATAAGATACGATGACATACCACATAGGTTATTATACTATTTATCTCCGTATTCCTCAGTAAAAGTGGACCACCATAAGATATAATATATCCTTAAAAACATTTAATTCTGAAGTACAACCTAGCAACCTCGCTAGAATTTAATTATAATACACACTCACCCTACCTAACTTATCTAAAGCCAGTTTAACTTTAGGCAGAATTATTTATCATCACTACAACAGATTAATTTTGTGAATTTTCAACTGATTTTTTGGTATTTGTTTATCAACAAACGCAATTGTTGCCGAATAAGTCAATCCTGAGATCATCAACTGAAGCACGACAGAAACATCAGATTGACACGAACAGATGTCGCTAGTGGAAGTAGAACGACGGACGACCCATTACTCGACTATGGGGGTGGGAAGCAATATTTAATCTTGGTTACCTTGCTCAGAAAATTTATACTGGCAGAAATAATGGAGGTCCGGCAACTGCATTTAAAAATAATACAGAGTTTGTTCCGTGTAGCCGGTTACTTGACCAGTCCTTTGAATTTACGGAATATGCTCGAGTTTGGAGTTAAAATAAAGAGCTCACGTACTCAGAGTTTGCGTGCTGTGTGTGCGCGTGCGTGCAGAGAGTTGGATTAATGGAATGTAAATAAAACAAGAAAATATCCGAGCTTCACTGTAACAATATCCAGGTCTCTCTACCAAAATCCAGGCTTCATTGTAACGAAATCTGAGCATCACTAACGAAATCCGACATTCACTAATAAAATCGAAGGTTGACGGTGTTAGTGTCGTAATAAGTCCTCCCATATCAAACTATTTTAAATATTACAATTTATAAAAAATTAATCCTAAGAATTTCTCTCGTGTCTCACATTTATCTAAACTGCACATCTGAAAAGGATACTGTATATATATTTATATATATTTTTTTTTTTTGCACTCAAGAAATATCGGCAGTTTTAAGTACAGAGTTAACCTGTGCGTGTGGCAGCGTCGATATTCTACCCACTAGTTAAGTGTGCATTTGTCACCTTTGTTTCCTTGATCGCATCTCTGCACGACACTGTGTACTTTGAAGGCTGAACTGAACCTTTCCTCACTAACCGGGACACTAGGTGTACAATACTCTCCTTTTGTAAGTCTCAACTGATATGAAAATAATCGTAGGAGACGTCGTCTTGGTCCGATCTGGACCATTTACAAGTCACACTGACACACAGGGTGTCAGTGTGACTTGTGTGTCTCGGGTCATCAGTCTGGAGGCTTGGCCTGAGACCAAGGCCCCGGAGATGACCACCACCATTAGACTTTTAGGTGGCCCATGGCCTGGTAGGGAACGCTCTTGCTTCACACGCTGAGTGCCCGTGGTTCGATCCCTGGCAAAGGTGGAAACATTGGGCATGGTTCCTGGATGTTAGTCGACTGGTGTGTGTCGTATCCTGGGGCCAAGATTGAGGACCCCAATGGAAATAAGACAGTCCTTCGATGACGCACTGACTTTCTTGGTTTATCCTGGGTGGCTAACCCTCCCGGGTTAAAAATCGGAACAAATCTTATGCTGTAGCCAGTGCTTCATAATCTCGTTCACAGACGCTACGGTAACAGTGAACCCAAAACAAAATTACATTGATAATAGACGAGAGGTGAACTAAAATGGTTATGAAAATAATTCAAAATCTCTCGTTACGAATTCGTGTCTTATTTGCCAAAGGGAATCACGCAACAGAAAGAAAGTGGTTTGAATTCTTAGGATGAAACTAGTTTTTTTTTTTACTAAACGTGATTTTTTTTTTGGGGGGGGGAGAGAAACGGAGGACATTTGACTTTGGGTTTAGAGTGTTTAGGTATCCTCGATGCGGTACCTAAGGTTTCCCTCGAAGAAGTATCGAAGGTATCCCCCGAAGAGACATCCCCGAAGTATCTAAGGTATCCCTCGAAGAGGCATCTTAGGTATTCGCGAAGTACGAGGTTTCCCCGAAGAGATATCTAAGGTATCCCCAAAGAGGTATCCAAGTGTCTGCCTGATTTTTTCCTTCCTCAAAATTTTGTATATAACTTGAGAATGGCTCAACCGATCGATATCAAACTTACAACGCTCGTATACTGTAGCCTGTGAAAGGCTCACAGATCTACTGGAATGTGCAGGAGTTCTCTGTTTAAGTTTATCTACCTCATTCCCGATTCTGGTAACTGTGATACCTTGAGAACGCTTCTTCTGAATGGCTTGAAACTTTCAACATTGATATATTTAGAAGAAAATTTGGGAGGTAATACCTGGAGTGTGTTCCGGGGGTCAGCGCCCCCGCGGCCCGGGCCATGACCAGGTCTCGCGATGGATCAGGGCCTGATCAACAAGGCTGTTACCGCCGGCCGCACTGTTTATTTATTCGTACAGTAACTCTGGTCTCCTGAACAGTTTCAAGCTTTTAATGATTTATGCAGCTTAGAGCCAAGCTGGCACCCACTAAGCTTAGGTTTCACACACGTTCCTTTGCCTATTTAATAAAATAGTTAATAAACAATGAATTGTTAGATTCTGAACAGCATCTGAAGAATGCCTCACCTGATCAGCTTCAAACTTTTAAGGTTAAAACTCCTTTTGGATCTAAATGAGCTCTTATTAGCATTTTCCCCATGCAATAACAAAAAAAAAGCCTCTCTGTTGGTCTTGGGCGAAGTGATATTAAAATCTTTTTTTTACTTAAAAAAAATTGCAAAAAATTAAATAATGGTTGTCATGTAATCATATGGTAATGCCTCATTTGATCGGCATCAAACCTTCAACTTGGATGTACAGGTCCCACTCACCAAAATTTTAATATAATCTCCTCCTACTACCACCACCACAGATGTCTACTTCACCACACACGTCTAGTGCACCACACGCGTCCAGTGCACCACACGCGTCCAGTGCACCACACGCGTCCAGTGCACCACACGCGTCCAGTGCACCACACGCGTCCAGTGCACCACACGCGTCCAGTGCACCACACGCGTCCAGTGCACCACACGCGCCTAGTGCACCACACGCGTCTAGTGCACCACACGCGTCTAGTGCACCACACGCGTCTAGTGCACCACACGCGTCTAGTGCACCACACGCGTCTAGTGCACCACACGCGTCTAGTAGCAATGTGTGTGCACAAACTAACCATTTACATTAATCTATCACTTTCTTCTCTCTTCTCACTTTCTCCTTCCTCTCGCCTTTTCTTTCCATTGTTTCTTCACTCCTTTTCCACTCTCTTCCCCTTTACTTTTTCCTTCCTCTTTCCTCCCTTTACTTTCTACCTCCCCTTTCCTCCCTTAACTTTCTCTTTCGCCTTTCCTCCCTTTCTCATTTTTCCCCTTTCCTCCCTTTACTTTCTACCTCCCCTTTCCTCTAACAGTCTCGTGCCCCTACCCTTCCTTTACGTCCTCGTCTCCCCTCACCTTGCCCTGGGCTCACCAGGGGCCCGTGACCGTGACAAGCGAGCATGTGTGTACCACATGTGAAGAACAATTAGCTTGGTAATTTACACTCTCACTCCACCACCCTCGCCACAACTGCAGACGTCTACTGGCCGTCTAATTAACCCCAGACCTTTACCAGAGATCTAGTGTACCGCCTACGTCTAGTGCACCACACACGTCTAGTGCACCACACACGTCTAGTGCACCACACACGTCTAGTGCACCACACACGTCTAGTGCACCACACACGTCTAGTGCACCACACACGTCTAGTGCACCACACACGACTAGTGCACCACACAACACTAGTGCACCACACACGTCTAGTGCACCACACACGTCTATCAGACTATCCTGTCAATCTAGATATTAAATCTTATAAACTACTAAGCGCGACTTAGATGGCTTCTCTTAAGTCGTTCAAATATTTTTGCTCACCCTGTACTTGCCCGTCCTCACCACGTACTTGCCCGTCCTCACCATGCACTTGCCCGTCCTCACCACGTACTTGCCCGTCCTAACCACGTACTTGCCCGTCCTCACCATGCACTTGCCCGTCCTCACCATGCACTTGCCCGTCCTCACCAAGTAGGTATCAACAAATGTCTCAGTAGTACCAGTTACCAGTAGATGACTCACTACCAACAGTGTGTGAGTCACTGTTATTCACGTTGCTGCTGACCATAGCATGTTTTCAAACACCGCTCACCCTGTAGGCACTGGTTACCTGGAGGTTATTCCGGGGATCAACGCCCCCGCGGCCCGGTCCATGACCAGGCCTCCCGATGGAGCAGGGCCTGATCAACTAGGCTGTTACTGCTGGCCGCACGCAGTCCAACGTACAAGCCACAGCCCAGCTGATCCGGCACTGACTTTAGGTATCTGTCCAGCTCTCTCTTGAAGGCAGCCAGGGGCTTATTGGCAATTCCCCTAATGCTTGATGGGAGGCTGTTGAACAGTTTTGGGCCCCGGACACTTATGGTGTTTTCCCTTAGTGTACCAATGGCACCCCTACTTTTTATTGAGGGCATTTTGCATCGCCTGCCCAGTCTTTTACTTTCGTAGGGAATGATTTCTGTGTGCAGATTTGGGACCATTCCTTCCAAGATTTTCCAAGTGTAGATTATGATATATATCTCCCTCCTGCGTTCCAACGAGTACAAGTCAAGTGCTTCCAAGCGTTCCCAGTAGTTAAGGTGCTTGACAGAACTTATACGTGCAGTAAAGGATCTCTGTACACACTCTAGATCTGCGATTTCACCTGCTTTGAATGGAGATGTTAATGTACAGCAGTATTCCAGCCTAGAGAGAACAAGTGATTTGAAAAGGATCATCACTGGCTTGGCATCTCTCGTTTTGAAAGTTCTCATTATCCATCCTATCATTTTCTTTGCACATGCGATCGTGGCACTGTTGTGAACCTTGAAAGTGAGATCCTCAGACATTACTACTCCCAGGTCCCTTACATTATTTTTCCGCTCTATTGTATGGCTGGAGTCAATAGAGCGGAAAAATAATGTAAGAGACCTGGGAGTAGTAATGTCTGAGGATCTCACTTTCAAGGATCACAACAGTGCCACGATCGCACGTGCAAAGAAAATGATAGGATGGATAATGAGAACTTTCAAAACGAGAGATGCCAAGCCAGTGATGATCCTTTTCAAATCACTTGTTCTCTCTAGGCTGGAATACTGCTGTACATTAACATCTCCATTCAAAGCAGGTGAAATCGCAGATCTAGAGTGTGTACAGAGATCCTTTACTGCACGTATAAGTTCTGTCAAGCACCTTAACTACTGGGAATGCTTGGAAGCACTTGACTTGTACTCGTTGGTGGGTGAGTCTGAGATAGGGAGCAGAGAGAGGCAGATCGGCTGATGGCGTTTCCCACACTTTCTGTTATAATTATACGTACTAACCAGCCTACGTGAGTGTTTTTACCGCATCCACGTTATCGAACCCACATGACAAATGCTGGAAATTAAGATAGTCACAATACAACGGAGAAAACAAATCAAGTTGTCAAATTGCGAATAAAATTTGACGATGTATTGACCAGTCCATGACTAATCAGAAATCATGAGGAGAAACACGTTGAAAACCTGTACCAAGTAGTCAAAGAGAAGCGAGAAGAGGCAAGGGCAAAGATCATCTCAGGTCACGAGTGTTTTGAAGATTACATAAGAAAGGAGGAATACCGCAACCTAAATTTGAAACTACCCAAGGTTTTAGCTTCAATAACCCCACCAGACAGATTGTTCCACTCATCAACTACTTATTTCCAAACCAATACTTTCCTATATCTTTTCTAAATCTAAAATTATCTAATTTGATTAGATTCGACAATGAACTGGGAGTAAGCAAGTATGTAAAACTGTAGGGATGGAGGGGGGGGGAGATCCATCCTTGGGCTGTAGAGTTTCAATATTAGTTAATTTTATACGATTGTCTGTTATCCTAGAAGGTAATTTACACACGTTACTATGCATGTTAGTTGTGGTTATCTGAATTTAAGTGACTGTACGGCGAAACGTCGTCGTGAGCTCCTCTCTATGTGCGGGTTATTTGTGTAGTGTTGCAGCCACAGTATTGTGCCTTTTTTGTTATTGACTGTACTTATTAGGAACACAGGTAAGAATGGACTGTGACCTGGTCGTAATGGGTTTGGAGCAAAGCAAACTCAGCAGTGATATTTAACTTGTATTTCCTTCACCGGATAGAATGGCAAAACCAGAGGCCAGAGAGAGAGAGCACCGTACTCAACCAGCTGGTAGGCAAGTCTGGCAAATCCTGACTGTGAGTGAGCCACGTCGCTTCAGCATTTGGCGAGCTCGCCTGTGATTGGACAATGAACCAAGGTACTGATTTAACGATGGGTACCCTAAAAAATCGTTAAACCTTAGCACCCGGTTCGCTGGTTGGGAGGCAGCCTATATGAGTGTGTGTACATACGCCAAATAAATTTTAACATACTCTTTACGTGCCACAGTACTTGTGTGTGCCTGTACCCAAGTAAACTTACTGTGAAAGTTTGACCAGGCAAAGATTGTTTTAGAAGAGAAACTTATAGGTTATGTCTGTTCCTTACAATCTTGAGGAATTCCCTTAAATGGTACGGGATATCTATAGCCTCTAATATGATAAGGTATACCTGTAGCCTTGACATGATTGATGATGTCTATAGGATGTTTATAGTCCCATTTATGACGAAAGAACTTTGTCAGAGTCAACATGATGAACACTTCTTGTATGTTCTATAAGTCTGATGGAAAAGACGAGGGCAGTTTCACTAGTATTTAGGAGAAGATTTGTTTAGCAGGAACCCCAGTAGAGAAAAAATATCGAAGCCAGAAAGAACCTGGAATAGATGGAAAAATAGACACGATCCTTTATTGACTACGTTTCGCTTGATAAAGCCCATTGTACGGGCAAAACGTAGTCGATAAAGGGTCGTATTATGCTGCATTTGTATCTATTTACCCATCGTTTGGGTATTTTATTCCATTTATCTCCAAAGCGCCCTCTTCCCCGATCTCTGGAAGAACATTAAGAACAATATCTGAGAAACAAGAACACTGTCCATAACAGACGTAACATGGCTGGCCTCCAGAATGCTGTGTTAATCTACTCTGAGGCGACAACACACAAATCTGCCAACAATAACAAGAACATTATTTGAGAATTATTAAAACTCACTTCCTTATCTTTTCAACTCATTCTCGTCCCTTCCTCAGCGTGATAATTTGCACGATTCAACGTCTTTTTCAGACTTTAGTGTATCAAATTCTTCAGATAAGGAGCAATAAAACCGGATGAGCCATTCACACTACCACGCCAGCATTAATCACGTTAGTATTATGTATGGGAGAAGAGCTCTTATGACTACGGCAAAAGTTTAGTTTCTTCTCATTTCTGCAACACTGAAAGCTCCTGATGTGTTGATTTCAACACGAAAGGCCTAAAGCTATCATTCGACCCCCCTCCCCCTCCCGTGGTTATTTTGCATCTTTTGTCGCTCGTTTGAGATTATTGGTAGGTTGGTAGCCGGTCCAGTGGATAAAGAGGTCTTAAAATTTACCCAGTGTCCCAGGAGGCTGGGAAAACGCCAAGGAAAACGCGTTATGCGTTTTCTCTCACCATGAGGTGGGTCAAAACAGCATCGGTTCGACTTCTTTTCAATATCATGGAAGGGATTTAAATCCATAATAGTGATAAAGCTCTTTGGAAATGAGGGTGGTGGGGTAATCAAATTTTATCCGAGGAAGGGGAGGGTGCTTCCAATTCTTCGGAACAAGAGCCCTTCACCAGCTACAAGGCGCTACCCCTTGACAGGTATATACGACAATACTTCAATATTCATATATAAAACATCAATTATATCTTGCTACTTAACACTGATCAAAGTTTAGGGAGAGAATTTATGCTCATCTAATATTTATTGAATAATTATAGCTCGGCCTTTTCAGACTTTCAAAGCTTTAGGAAACCAGAATGTATATTAAAAGCATTTATCAAGGTATGTTTGTACCGCCCTTTGACGAACCACCAACTATAAATTCTTGTAGTTTTCTCATATGATCTCTTCATAAATTTAAATTAACACTATCAGGAACACTGACACCTTTTGCTGAACACTTGAACACTTCCAGTTACTACTGGAGTTTCCTACACGGGACTGGAGTGTTTTCTTACACTGGATATAACCTTCCAGCAGGTGCTGGAGTTTCCTACACGGGACCGGAGTGTTTTCTTACACTGGATATAACCTTCCAGCAGCTACTGGAGTTTCCTACACGGGACCGGAGTGTTTAATGACACTGGATATAACGTTCCAGCAGGTGCTGGAGGTCCTAACACTGGGTTAGAGTTGTTTAACACAGGTGCTGGAATTTCCTACATTCCTTCCCTAGATTCAGTCACAGCAGACCGCAGACACAGGTACCTACTTTCACTACCAGGTGGACAGTGGCAGTCGAGGTGTAAGGAAACTTTCCAAAGATTCTTCTCCGCGCCAGTCATTTACAGCGCACATGTTTCCTGTTTACATGCACACCAGATAATTTAAAAATCCAGCATGGCAAGAAAATGTAAACATGCAATGCAAATAGTTAATAAGACACTTGTGCAACACTTGGGAATAATTTCGCTAGCCAGTACCTTCTTCAGTCCAACACACAAACGGTGGAAAATGAATACAGGGTAATCAGTCCCTCAGCCTATACTGAAGAAGCCACTTGATGGCGAAACGTTTCCAGTATAAAGATGTGTCTTAATTTATCGGTTTTCTAAACTGATAAATTGCTACGACGTTTCGCTCTGTATGGAGAGCTTTATTTAGTAACTTGTACTCCGAAACCTAAAGTTAATTTCTTACATACAGTTCACATTAAATATTTCGATGTATGTTTAGGTCAGGTTAGTTGTCTATTAAAAAAAAATAATTTAAACGTTCGATAACACCAAGAAATGCAATAATGAGGGCGATAAAGATTTCTGGAAAGAGAACAATAAGATGCTTTTAAATTTTCCTAATAATTTACCTGGAGTTTACCTGGAGAGAGTTCCGGGGGTCAACGCCCCCGCGGCCCGGTCTGTGACCAGGCCGCAATATGACCAGTATGACCAATATGGTAATATGACCAAAATATTTAATTATTTTCATGGAGTTTTTTCTTTTTTTTTTTTTTGGCTGTACTGTTAGGTCGTTCTGGCTGTTGTGGCTTCTCACGGATACTGTTGGGCCGTTGTACTTGTTCCGTTACTTTCTAGCTGGTACAGTTGGGGCGTTTCGCTCGGTCCGTGAGTTCCTCCACTGAATATTCTGATAAACGAGACAACATTTTGGTATCTTATTCTGACAACGTTTCGCCATCCAGTGGCTTCAGTCCAACACACAGAAAGGTGGAAGACGAGGAGCGTGAGGTAATCAGTCCCTCAGCCTGGAGTCGGTGTGGCGAGTCCATCACTCTTGATGGACTGATGGGGGCTTATATACTAATGATTGATACCCAAATGTTGCACGAGAGTCTCGTGTTTGGATCATGACCCAGTCATCGACAGGTAAATACAATCACGCGGTTGCTTATGCTTATGGGAGAGCTCTAAAACCGTAGGAGAACAGGGAGGGGTGGAGAATAATTAGGACCTCGTTATCAGAATCGAAATGAAATGTGCGGTGGTTAATGTGATGGAAAAGCAGCGGAGAAAAGTTTTGATTCCTACAGGGGGTTAACTTTTCACCCTTTCCATATAGTTAAATTATTCATGTTAAGGGCTAAGCCCATGCGGGTCATTCAGCGCAAGATGTGGTAGAAGCTTGATCCTCAGTCTGCTGAGCGTCAGACAGACGTACTTCCTATTTGTACCCACGTAGATTGCGTCATAGCTATTTCAGGTAAAATTATAGAAGGGGGATAGCATACAATGGCCTAATATTAGCTGTGACCTGATGATGGTCCAGTTGTGACCTGAAGATGAACCAGCACCGACTGAAATATCGTCATAAGATTCCTCTGCTAAGTGCAGGTTTTTTAGTGAGTGACCCAGCATGATATTTTGGGAGTGACCCAGCATGATATTTTGGGAGTGACCCAGCATGATATTTTGGGAGTGACCCAGCATGATATTTTGGGAGTGACCCAGCATGATATTTTGGGAGTAACCCAGCATGATATTTTGGGAGTGACCCAGCATGATATTTTGGGAGTGACCCAGCATGATATTTTGGGAGTAACCCAGCATGATATTTTGGGAGTGACCCAGCATGATATTTTGGGAGTGACCCAGCATGATATTTTGGGAGTAACCCAGCATGATAATTCACTGAAAATTCAACCGTGAAAAATTTACAGAACACTATAAATTTATTAAAAGGAAGGGAAACCAGACCTCTCCATCTCTGACACTACCACGACCCCCAACTCATCTACAAAGCCCCTTGTAACACTGAATTATTTCCTATCGCACTAAATCATTTTAAATAGAACACACTTGCTCCGCTAAAGAGCCGGGTCAGCTGCACAAACATCCCCAAAGTCGTATTTATCACCTTTGAGTAATGCTACCAATACTGCCTCTTAATACACATGTATTACTCTCACGACGTTTTCCTTTATTGATGCATCGATTATCTCCCTCAATGAGTCCAAAATGGATGCAAAGATTAACGACCATAGTCTGCTTCTCTAAGCATAAACGAATGCCAAGCTTGTCGAAATATATAGTAACTTTATATTATTAATCAATAAGCCATTTGTCTTACCGAGAATCCGAACAAATAACCAATTAACCGGCCATGCATCCAAGAAATCTTTCGTAAAACGTGACCAGTCAACTAGCCAAGAAATAAACCGAACTATATTCAACTTGCTCAGACAAAATCACGTTTAGTGGTCATCAAATTCACCAATAAACTGCCTTAATCATGTATATCAATGTTCAGTAACCCACATGGAGACAAACTCAGGAGGTTGATGGATCTGTTTATATCGATCCCATTCTGGGGTCCTCTTCAGCAGATCAACCTCCTGTGGGCTATTATTGAGCACTGACAAGTGTTCATTACACTAGTTATCAGTGAATGATGACGACTCAGACACATGTACAACATCTGGGTATCTTGTAGACGTTTTGCCCACCAGTGGCTTTAATCAGTACAATACTCGTACATAATATGAAGACCAGAAATATACACCTAATCCCTGTCTGCTATACATATTTCTAGTATTCCTGTGTCCTAGTATTGTACTGATAAAACCACTGGATAGCGAAACGTCTACAAGTAAAGATACCAGATGTTGCACATGTGTCTTAATTAATCTTAATCATACTAGATATTAAAAAAAATATTAGCCTAAAAATAAATGTAACGGAGATAGGGGGATGTTAGAGTAAACGATCATTTAAGTTTCCTTACCTGGTTCCCAACGTTAATTTACTAACGCTTCCAGTGAATTTACCTTCGTTATTTTACGTATTCTGGGTTAAGTTAAATTGCATCAACTTCATAAAACACAGTTAACCACAGAGCAAATTAAAAATAAAATGGCCGCAATACATCTGACAACAGAAAACGAAGAGTGATCAAATCTGGAAGATTATCATTCGTGTCATGAGAAAATGTGAGCCTTATAAATTGATGGAATAAGACCCTATATTGTATATTTTATATTAATTTATTCCCTGATCGTTATTCACAATCCAACTCCGAATGCTGGAGATAATCAAGGAATAGATGGAAAATATTTAGCTAAATTTTACGAAGCATACAACAGAAGGTGTTGTGGTAGTAGTCTGTAAGGATAATACGTAACAATGGTCTTGTATGGTAGACTCTTAAGTAGCGAACAGTGCAAGAAACAAGCCCAGTCCACGGCGCTGTGTTACAAAGGTTGCAAGAAATGCAAGATCGGTCCTCGGCGTTGGGTTACTGATGTTGCGGGGAAAAAAACACGCAAACCCAGTCCTCAGTATTGTGTTGCAAATAGTGCAAGAAACACAAGCCCAGCCCTCGACGTTGTGTTGCAAATAGTGCAAGAAACACAAGCCCAGTCCTCGGCGTTGTGTTGCAAATAGTGCAAGAAACACAAGCCCAGTCCTCAGCGTTGTGTTGCAAATAGTGCAAGAAACACAAGCCCAGTCCTCAGCGTTGTGTTACAAATAGTGCAAGAAACACAAGCCCAGTCCTCAGCGTTGTGTTGCAAATAGTGCAAGAAACACAAGCCCAGTCCTCAGCGTTGTGTTACAAATAGTGCAAGAAACACAAGCCCAGTCCTCAGCGTTGTGTCGCAAATAGTGCAAGAAACACAAGCCCAGTCCTCGGCGTTGTGTTACAAATAGTGCAAGAAACACAAGCCCAGTCCTCAGCGTTGTGTTGCAAATAGTGCAAGAAACAAGCCCAGCCCTCGGCGTTGTGTTGCAAATAGTGCAAGAAACACAAGCCCAGCCCTCGGCGTTGTGTTGCAAACAGTGCAAGAAACACAAGCCCAGTCCTCAGCGTTGTGTTGCAAATAGTGCAAGAAACACAAGCCCAGTCCTCAGCGTTGTGTTGCAAATAGTGCAAGAAACACATGCCCAGTCCTCAGCGTTGTGTTGCAAATAGTGCAAGAAACACAAGCCCAGTCCTCAGCATTGTGTTGCAAATAGTGCAAGAAACAAGCCCAGTCCTCAGCGTTGTGTTGCAAATAGTGCAAGAAACACAAGCCCAGTCCTCAGCGTTGTGTTGCAAATAGTGCAAGAAACACAAGCCCAGTCCTCAGCGCTGTGTTGCAAATAGTGCAAGAAACACAAGCCCAGTCCTCAGCGTTGTGTTACAAATAGTGCAAGAAACACAAGCCCAGTCCTCAGCGTTGTGTTGCAAATAGTGCAAGAAACACAAGCCCAGTCCTCAGCGTTGTGTTACAAATAGTGCAAGAAACACAAGCCCAGTCCTCAGCGTTGTGTTGCAAATGGTGCAAGAAACACAAGCCCAGTCCTCAGCGCTGTGTTTCAAATGGTGCAAGAAACACAAGCCCAGTCCTCAGCGCTGTGTTGCAAATAGTGCAAGAAACACAAGCCCAGTCCTCAGCGTTGTGTTACAAATAGTGCAAGAAACACAAGCCCAGTCCTCAGCGTTGTGTTGCAAATAGTGCAAGAAACACAAGCCCAGTCCTCAGCGTTGTGTTACAAATAGTGCAAGAAACACAAGCCCAGTCCTCAGCGTTGTGTTGCAAATAGTGCAAGAAACACAAGCCCAGTCCTCAGCGCTGTGTTTCAAATGGTGCAAGAAACACAAGCCCAGTCCTCAGCGCTGTGTTGCAAATAGTGCAAGAAACACAAGCCCAGTCCTCATCGTTGTGTTACAAATAGTGCAAGAAACACAAGCCCAGTCCTCAGCGTTGTGTTACAAATAGTGCAAGAAACACAAGCCCAGTCCTCAGCGTTGTGTTGCAAATAGTGCAAGAAACACAAGCCCAGTCCTCAGCGTTGTGATCCTTTAAAACTATGTGGGCTGATGCACTTATTAAAAAAATGTTACTTTCCTCAATAAGTAACAGTATTACATAAATACACTTACATAATTGGTCGCATTTGGAGGTGATCGTTAAGCGGGGGTCCACTGTATTAGGTATTCGTCTTTAAATACAAACCTCATTATAGTACAAGCCTCATTATAGTACAAGCCTCATTATAGTACAAACCTCATTCTAGTACAAGCCTCATTATAGTACAAACCTCATTATAGTACAAACCTCATTATAGTACAAACCTCATTATAGTACAAACCTCATTATAGTACAAACCTCATTATAGTACAAACCTCATTATAGTACAAACCTCATTATAGTACAAACCTCATTATAGTACAAGCCTCATTATAGTACAAACCTCATAGTACAAACCTCATTATAGTACAAGCCTCATTATAGTACAAACCTCATTATAGTACAAACCTCATTATAGTACAAACCTCTTTATAGTACAAACCTCATTCTAGTACAAACCTCATTCTAGTACAAACCTCATTATAGTACAAACCTCATTATAGTACAAGCCTCATTATAGTACAAACCTCATTATAGTACAAGCCTCATTATAGTACAAGCCTCATTATAGTACAAGCCTCATTATAGTACAAACCTCATTATAGTACAAACCTCATTATAGTACAAGCCTCATTATAGTACAAACCTCATTATAGTACAAGCCTCATTATAGTACAAGCCTCATTATAGTACAAACCTCATTATAGTACAAGCCTCATTATAGTACAAACCTCATTATAGTACAAGCCTCATTATAGTACAAACCTCATTATAGTACAAGCCTCATTTATTAAACTTAACTTAAAAAAAATAACTATGAATCTCAAACTTAACTTGTCAAGGTTGACAAACACACAAGTAACAGAATGTACACACAACATCAACTTTCATAATGACATGGACACATTACCTTAAAAAAAATCTACAGTACGGAAAAAATAAACCAATTAATAAACATTATCTTTGACTTCACTTTTCAATATTAATATGACTTTCTTGATATGGAAGAGAAGGTACCGGCATCAGCAATCTTTTCCATAAATACGCGTTTCAAAGAGATGGACCCAATTTCGGTATATACCGTTTTGAAATCGGGTCCATTATTTTGAAACACCCTGTATATTAATGCTCCGGTGTAGAGTCTAGTCTGGTCAAACTTATTAGAAACTTTACATTCTAGACAGTTGGATTTATTAATTAAAAATATGTCATTGACTTCAGATTATACATTGTCTAATATAGAAGTTGCAGAGATTAATGTATTTTTATTATGTGTGCTGACGTGTCAGACTCCTGTAAACTGTTAAAATCGGTTTTATTTATAATAGTGAAAAATATGTTGGATATTCATGCTGGTACAAAGGTTGTGTGCCGCAGCTGACGAGCCTGTGGTGAACGCATGCTGGGAGGCAGGTGTTGGCAGCCTGGGAGGCAGGTGTTGGCAGCCTGGGAGGCAGGTGTTGGCAGCCTGGGAGGCAGGTGCTGGCAGCCTGGGAGGCAGGTGCTGGCAGCCTGGGAGGCAGGTGCTGGCAGCCTGGGAGGCAGCTGCTGGCAGCCTGGGAGGCAGCTGCTGGCAGCCTGGGAGGCAGCTGCTGGCAGCCTGGGAGGCAGCTGCTGGCAGCCTGGGAGGCAGCTGCTGGCAGCCTGGGAGGCAGCTGCTGGCAGCCTGGGAGGCAGCTGCTGGCAGCCTGGGAGGCAGCTGCTGGCAGCCTGGGAGGCAGCTGCTGGCAGCCTGGGAGGCAGCTGCTGGCAGCCTGGGAGGCAGCTGCTGGCAGCATGGGAGGCAGCTGCTGGCAGTCTGGGAGGCAGGTGTCGGCAGCCTGGGAGGCAGGTGTCGGCAGCCTGGGAGGCAGGTGTCGGCAGCCTGGGAGGCAGGTGTCGGCAGCCTGGGAGGCAGGTGTTAGAAGATATGAACACCTGCACTCAGGTTTACTTCGCTTTTCTTGCAGTATTGCAAGGGTAGGGTAGCTTACCATACCTATACAAACACCTGGTTTGGTAATAAAGTTGTGGATGAGTGGAACAAATTCCCGAGTACAGTTATAGAGGCTGAAACGTTGTGTAGTTTTAGGTTAGATAAATACATGAGTGGGTGGGGATGCGTGTGAGTTGGACCTGACTAGCGTGTGCTACTGGGTCTGACGCCGTGCTCTTTCCTTAAGTGGAAGTGACCTGACTAGGTGGGTCATTGGGCTTATCCGGGGGGGGGGCATGGACCTGCTTCGCATGGGTCAGTAGGCCTGCTGCAGTGCTCCTTATGTTACAACATTTAAGAAATAAACAGAAACAGCAGGAACATTCGGATTGGCACTTGTGTCGCTGTGTTAAAGTAACTTCACTTAATCTGTGGGCACTCGCAGCACAGCTCGGGATTTTGGCAGGTTACCCAGGGGTAGGTATGGGGCTCTGTGAAAATAGATATGCTAGCTAGGGCGTAGTAGGTGTATTGGAAGGTAGGAGAGAAAGGCAAGACCATTTCCCCGAGGCTCGTGCATAATAGGAAAAGGGGCCAAGACTAATCCCCTTTATATATCGTAAATTACTCGCGACTATAGGTTGCTTAACTTTTGACAGACGTTGGTCAACCAGGGTTGTTTGTTAGACCGTAAGGTGGCGAGTGGAGTTGCTTTCTTCGTGCTTTAGAAATTAAAACAAGCGAATTTAAAGGTAACTGGGTTTCCATTTTCTAAACTGAAATATCTGCTATAACTGCACTCAAATATATGCCTAGCCTAGGCACATTAATTACAAGGGAATCCCTGTCATCCCTAAATGCTCCAAACACCATGAAACACGACCAACATGCTTTTGACCGAAGCCAGACAAATGCAGGACAATAATATATACATCTGAGTTAAGGGACTACTTGTAGATTTACCTGCAAATGATCCTTCATATTTACAATAGATCTGACAGAGTGGTCAAAGGCTTAAGCAAAGCATGCTAAACACACAAACAAGAAGGGGCTAGAGGGTTAGGTTTCCTGCATGATAATCCTCTATATTCACAAATTCTTGGTTCAAATTTGGAAAAATCCTTCCAATATATCCAGTTTTACAATCAGAACAAGCCACTACAACAACCACGAATCTTTGTAGAAATTGCAACCATGTCACCACTCCCGATCCTTGTTGGACAAGAACATGACATGACTGGTTTACTGACAGTCTGTAATCATGATCTCATCTCCTCAAAATGTTAACTGTATTTTCAGTGTTTAGGACGGTATAGTGTTATTTTCCAGAAACCAAATTTGATAAATATTAATCAATCTTATCACCTGCAATGTACCAAAATTCTACAAGTTCCAATGTATTATATATATATATATATATATATATATATATATATATATATATATATATATATATATATATATCCATATACAGGTTCCTGAAGTAATTAGGAAAAAAACTCGTCAGGTCAGTGAAGACTCTCAAAGTAACTTGTATTCTGTTCAGTGTTGCACTTCAGGATGGTAATACGTACTTCTTGTACCTTGGGTACACGTCCCGGCTCTGAGGAGCTGGTTGATTTTCTCCTAATACTTGTTCGTGTAATTTTGTGTACGTGAAATCGTACCATCTGTGAAATATTTGTTATTCAGTGCTAGAGTACATTAACTTGTATTTAGGTCAATTTAAGAGACAAAATAAGTAACGGATGGCGCACGTCTGGCAGCGGGAGGCAAGTGTTCCGTATTAGGACGAGAGTTTTCCCCCGATGTTAGAAAAATTAAAGAACGGCTGTCCAACTATAACTAACGTAATAACATCAATAATAGCTAACTCTACGATAGTCGCCGAGGATATTGATGGAGATATGAAAAAAATTTTCTCAATACAAGACCCAAATTTAAAGAAAAAAAATTGGATCACAAACGAAACAAAAATCGAGCACGACAAATGCAAGAAAGTGGATTCCAAAATTCAGAAACACAATCAGTAGCAATGAATTTTCTTTCGTTACAAAAACAGAAGTTATTGCGATAAGCACTTATAAGTTCATAAAAAATTCACAACACATTGTTACACTCTTTGGGAAGAACAAATCGCTATCAAATAACAGAAAGCGGTGTAGAAATTATAATTGGTTGTAATGAGCTTAAAAAGAGTATATACACCACTATAACTGCTAGATTGTTTTAAAAAATATTTCAAAAAAAGGTATACCACGAGTATATCTATTTCTGTTACTGAAATTAGGTAATTACGAGTAGGTAACCATTCAAGGCTACGCGCCTTGGACTAGGTAGCGGCGATTATGTCCACTATTTTGTGGTTGGGTGACTGACGCCGCCGGAGTGACGGTAACAAGACCACACTACTCCTGACGAGGGACTGTCTCTGAGGAAGAAGAAAACGAGACAATAAGACAGCAGGAGTCTTGGTTCTGGGTTCACTCCTGGGAAGAACAGCCGTCACCACCGTTGTCTTGTTAACAAGACCACAGGAGTGCTAAGGCCACTTCTCCTCCAGTTCAAAGCTACGTCGGGAACCACACGCGGTAATTTGATTGTATAAGCAGCACTCACACTTTAAGGTGACGGTGAAGCCTCGAGTCGACTTGAAGGAATCGTTAGTCAACGTAACCTGCATTTATTACCTAATCTCCGTGACGTTATTCCCTTAACTCTCGTATCTACGTTCTCCACACACATTATTACTCTGCTTTACTTCTTCCTCCTGATCATCTTCCTCTCATTTCTCCTCTTTATCTTCCGCTTCTTGATCATCATCATCCTCCTAGGCCGCTAAGGTTTCGTTAAGACTCTGTCAAATGTCCCATCGCAAGCCCATCCGTCTTCGAGTGGCCAATCAGAGAGAAGGTTCATGTGCCTCTCAGCCAATCACGTCATGACTTCCTCTCATCTCCCTCTCCAAGTGATGCTGAGAATACTCTCTCACGTCTTGAAATGTCGTAGATCAGACTTTATTGTCTGTCATAATATATATGTGACATAATATGCAAAGTGTGATATGTGACAGTTATGTCATATCTGTAACGCATTAATTTTTATCTGTAGTGCATTATCTGCAGCGCATTTTTATCTAACTCGTTACTTACTTGCAACGCATTTCTTTGCAACGCATTACTTATCTGTAATACATTCCTTTGTAACGCTTTAAATTATATGTATGTATTACTTATATCTATAACGCATAACTTTATATCTGCAATGCGTCGCGCATATTCACTACGCATGCAGGGCAGTCCAACATGAAAAAAATCGTTAACACGTGAGAGGCGTCACTCACCAAGGCGTCATGCCGTTCTGAAGGCGTCATGCAGTTCTGAAGGCGTCATGCAGTTCTGAAGGCGTCATGCCGTTCTGAAGGCGTCATGCCGTTCTGAAGGCGTCATGCCGTTCTGAAGGCGTCATGCCGTTCTGAAGGCTGATTCACAAATCTGAATTCGGTTGGAAGTCTACACGCATTCTGCGCACATTTCGATCATTCTGCACACATTTCCATCATTCTGTGCACATTTCCATCCCGTACACATTTTACTCTCATTCTTCCCACGTTCTGGAGACACGTTTTTCACATTCTTACGAAATTATGTTTTCATGAAACCTATTTAGAGCAAATCCCTTTTTTTTTTTTTTACCAAGTTAAGAAGTTGCAATAGTCTGTCATTAAGCGTTCCTCAAGATGTGTTGATTACAACCCGAAAGGTCTAGAGCTATCATTCAACTCCCTACGTGGTTTTACATCTTATGTCGCTTGTTCGAGATTGCATATATATATATATATATATATATATATATATATATATATATATATATATATATATATATATATATATATATATAAAACCACGAAACAAGTGGTATTGAATCATTTACCAAACTGCTTGTTGAGACAGGTATTCAAACAGGAGGAGGCTGAAATTAATCCTTGAACATCCACTGCCAGAGTGTCCTCGCAACATGAAAAGTCTAGTTCGTTAGGCTCGTGTTATTTGTAAGATCGATGGCGGGTGACACGTGTGTTGTGTTGTCTCTTGAGGCGGGACAATCTGTTGTGGGGTCGAAGGTAAATGACACACACACACACACACACACACACACACACACACACATTAACAGAACTGCTGCTTGGCCAGGACTATCCTGCGTTCCCATGCCCAGCCCCATGAACTGAACAAAGTACGCATCACCAGTGGATATAGTGATGTGTACTGTGTTCGTTTCACACTGGACTGGGCATGGAAACAAAAGATCGAGTGCTGGCCAAACCGAAGTTCTGCTTTGGGGATTAGCGTGGACAGTTACAAAGCATGGCTTGCTTCTGCAGTGTTTTAAAAATTGAGGTTGGAGAGTTGAAGGAGGAGGTCTTGCTTCTCCAGGAGGAGATTAGGAGGCTGAATTTCCACCTCAATGGGTCTGGGAGAGTGTGAGGTGGCTGGAGTTGTGGGGAATGAGGCTTCTAGCAGTGAGGTGCAGTTCAGCACCTGCTACAAGTGGCGAGTGGTAACCAGTAATGGGAGGAGAATCAGAATAAGGAAAGCTAAGAGTGAAGATCTGAAGGTAGGAAATCGCTTCTCTGTTCTTCAGGATGAATGTACTTCAGTGGCCAGTGAAGGTAAGAGTACTACTGCCCCTGCTAACAGAGGTAAGCGCATTCTTGTGGTTGGTGACTCTCAGGTAAGATATATTGACCGTGCTTTTTGTAATAGGAATAAGAAGATGAGAGATAGAGTGTGCTTCCCTGGAGCTGGTGTTGGGGACATAGTTAAAAGGCTGGATAATATCATGTCAAGTAATGGGAACAAGCCCATTGTTTGTCTCAGTGCTGGTGGAAATGATATTGGGAACCCACGAGAATGGCTGACTGGAAGACGGGTAACGATGCACACAGCATGAAGGAGCAGGTGGATGACAGGAGACAGGCTGGATGACAGGATGACTGGCGTTCACTTCCACAGTCTGGCTTACTGGCTGGCTTAATTGCAAAATCCGGGTCAACCCCTCGGAGATTGAAGCAATTAGCACACGAACTAAGCCAGGAAGCTTGAAAAACGGCTGCAACAGGCTTGCAGGCTGGAGGTGGTGAGTGAGGGTAAGCGGCTAGCTGGAGGTTCACCTTTGACCCTGCCGGCTACTCACAAACAATCTTCTAACGTCTTAAAATACCCGTATTTCCACGCTCCCACACCGCTGGCACCATTTATCATGTGGGGTTCGAACACGTGGATTGGGTAAAAATACTCACGTAGGCTGGAAGTACGTATATTACGGACAGTATGTGAAACGCCCAAACAGCCGTGACCTGCCTCCTTGCTCTCTCACGTAAGACTGACTAACCCCAGTACCCATATGTGAGGGGGGTGTTTGAATACTGCTGTGGTCAGCAAAATATGAATACAGACAGTGATTCACGCAAAGACGGTTGGTAGTGAGTCATCTACTGGTACACTGGTTACTGGTAACTGGTTACTAGGAACTGGTACTACTACTGAGACTGCTAGGTAAGTACAGGTCAGCTATAGATTTCATTAAGTCTAAGGGAGGGGTCCCAATCATATGTAGCATCTTGCCTAGAAGGGGAGTAGGAAATGAATGGTTGTCTAGGGCAATTGGTGTAAATTGCTGGCTAGACAGATACTGCAAGGAACTTGCAATCCCATTCATTGACAACTGGAATAACTTTTATGGCAAACATGATATGTATGCAAGGGATGGGGTACATATCTCTGGGGCTGGGGTGGTAGCACTTGCAAACTCAATTGAGAAGGCCATTGGTGAAATGCCTATGATTTTAAACTGATAGAAGATAGAGGTATGGGTGTGTGTGTGGGAAACAAGCAGGTTGCAACACTAGGGTTGGAAACAGTAAATGTATAAAAGGCATTCAGCATGAAGTAATCAATAAAGACAATAGATCAGGTCAGCAAAGGGGGACAGCAGAGGACAGCAAGGGACTAGCTCCCTTAAGGTTTACTATACTAACAGCAGGAGTGTAAGAAATAAGATAGATGAGCTAAGATTAATTGCAAGTGCAGGAAACATAGATATTATTGCTATAACAGAGACCTGGCTCAATCTGAAAGATAGAGAGATGCCCTCTGAATGTCACATACAAGGCTATAAATTATTCCACACTGACAGGGTCAACAGGAAGGGTGGTGGAGTAGCGATGTATGTCAGAGACAATTTATATTGTTGTGTTAGACAAGATATAAAAGTAGAAGCGTCAGCCACTGAATCTGTTTGGTTACAGCTTCTCGAGGGCCGAGAAAAACTAATTTTGGGTGTGATTTACAGGGCCCCAAATCTTGATAGGGAGTGCAGTAAACTTCTATGGGACGAAATTCGTAAGGCATCTACATACGAAAATGTTGTGCTAATGGGAGATTTCAACTATAGACAGACTGACTGGAGCAATTTGACAGGAAATTTAGAGTCAGGTGACTTTCTTGATACGATCCAGGATTGTTTTTTAAAACAGTTTGTGACAGAGCCAACTAGGGGAAATAACCTCCTTGACTTGGTTCTTGCCAGTAGGGAAACACTAATTAATAATCTTGAGGTTAATGATGAGCTTGGGGAAAGTGATCACAAATCAGTTTTAATATATCATGGAATTCCCCTAATAATGGCAATCAAGTCTCCGTCCCTGACTTTCGCTTTGCTGATTTCATAGGACTGAAAAATTACTTAGGTGGGCTGAACTGGAATGACCTGACTAAGGGTCAGGTAGGTGGTGATGGTTGCCGATATGATGCTTTCCAGGGCATAGTTCTAGCTGCTCAGTCAAATTATGTTCCAAATAGGGAAATCAGATCAAACAAAAATTATCCTAAATGGATGAACAATAGATTAAAATATCTGATTGGTCAAAAGAGAGGCATATATAGGCAAATCAAAAGAGGAGAGGGGCAATTAAGAAATCGATATATTCAGTTAAAGAGAGAAATAAAGAAGAGAATTAGAAAAGCAAAAAGAGATTATGAGGTTAAAGTTGCAAGAGAATCGAAGACTAACCCAAAAGGATTCTTTCAGGTATACAGAAGTAAGATCAGGGACAAGATAGGCCCACTCAAAAGTTCCTCGGGTCAGCTCACTGACAGTGATAAGGAAATGTGTAGAATTTTTAACACATACTTCCTCTCAGTTTTTACACAGGAGGATACCAGCGATATTCCAGAAATGATAAATTATGTAGAACAGGACGATAATAAACTGTGCACGATTAGGGTCACAAGTGACATGGTCCTTAGGCAAATAGATAAATTAAAGCCTAACAAATCCCCAGGCCCTGATGAACTGTATGCAAGGGTTCTAAAGGAATGTAAAGAGGAGCTTAGCAAACCTTTGGCTAATCTTTTCAACATATCACTACAAACTGGCATGGTGCCAGATAAGTGGAAAATGGCAAATGTGATACCTATTTTTAAAGCAGGTGACAGGTCCTTAGCTTCGAACTATAGACCAATAAGCCTAACCTCCACAGTAGGAAAATTTATGGAATCAATAATTGCCGAGGCAGTTCGTAGCCACCTTGAAAAGTATAAATTAATCAACGAATCTCAGCATGGTTTTACAAAGGGGCGTTCCTGCCTTACGAATTTATTAACTTTTTTCACTAAGGTATTTGAGGAGGTAGATCATGGTAATGAATATGATATTGTGTATATGGACTTTAGTAAGGCTTTTGACAGGGTCCCACATCAGAGACTATTGAGGAAAATTAAGGCACATGGAATAGGAGGAGAAATTTTTTCCTGGATAGAGGCATGGTTGACAAATAGGCAGCAGAGAGTTCGCATAAATGGGGAGAAATCAGAGTGGGGAAGCGTCACGAGCGGTGTTCCACAGGGGTCAGTGTTGGGCCCCCTGCTGTCCACAATCTACATAAACGACATAGATGAGGGCATAAAGAGCGACATCGGCAAGTTTGCCGATGACACCAAAATAGGCCGTCGAATTCATTCTGACGAGGACATTCGAGCACTCCAGGAAGATTTGAATAGACTGATACAGTGGTCGGAGAAGTGGCAGATGCAGTTTAATATAGACAAATGCAAAGTTCTATATGTTGGACAGGACAATAACCATGCCACATATAAACTAAATAATGTAGATCTTAATATTACGGATTGCGAAAAAGATTTAGGAGTTCTGGTTAGCAGTAATCTGAAACCAAGACAACAGTGCATAAGTGTTCGCAATAAAGCTAATAGAATCCTTGGCTTCATATCAAGAAGCATAAATAATAGGAGTCCTCAGGTTGTTCTTCAACTCTATACATCCTTGGTTAGGCCTCATTTAGATTATGCTGCACAGTTTTGGTCACCGTATTACAGAATGGATATAAATGCTCTGGAAAGTGTACAAAGGAGGATGACAAAGTTGATCCCATGTATCAGAAACCTTCCCCATGAGGATAGACTAAGGACCCTGAATCTGCACTCTCTAGAAAGACGTAGAATTAGGGGGGATATGATTGAGGTGTATAAATGGAAGACAGGAATAAATAAAGGGGATGTAAATAGTGTGCTGAAAATATCTAGCCTAGACAGGACTCGCAGCAATGATTTTAAGTTGGAAAAATTCAGATTCAGGAAGGATATAGGAAAGTACTGGTTTGGTAATAGAGTTGTGGATGAGTGGAACGAACTCCCAAGTACAGTTATAGAGGCCAGAACGTTGTGTAGCTTTAAAAATAGGTTGGATAAATACATGAGTGGATGTGGGTGGGTGTGAGTTGGACCTGATAGCTTGTGCTACCTGGTCGGTTGCCGTGTTTCTCCCTTAAGTCAATGTGATCTGACCTGACTAGGTTGGGTGCATTGGCTTAAGCCGGTAGGAGACTTGGACCTGCCTCGCATGGGCCAGTGGGCCTTCTGCAGTGTTCCTTCGTTCTTATGTTATGTTCTTAAATGATTCAGAATCACTTGTTTCGTGATTTCATTGATATAGACTGCTCGTGAAGGCTGGTACACCAAATAGGATGGGGTTGAAATTGGTCTCTGACCCTCCATGACCACGAATGTCCTTGCAACAGGATAACACGTTCAGCACTGCTGGGCGCCTGGTGTTTAAGGATGGTGGTCCAATGGATAATGTGATGCGTACTTTGTTCAGTTCACACGGGGCTGGGCATGGGAATGCAGAATAGAGTCCTGGCCAAGCTGTGGAGAAAATTCTCTCAGCAAAGGGGGTATCTCTAAGCCCCCCTCAGCCCTCTGAGAGACTTAGCCCTCCCAGAAAGGGTTAGTGGACTCTTCCTTCTTCGTAAAAAGTTTTATGACTAATATGTACCATAGCATCACGAGGCATGCATTCCTCTCCTTGCTAGAGTTGTTGATCAACAACATAGTGAGAGCTAAACAAGAGTGATTACTCTTTTCTCATTATCAGGAAAATTGTGAAAACCTGCACCCCACTTCATCTACAAATTGGGACTACTTTGAATTCTAGTCTATAGCTAAATAACAAGAAACCTTCCCTCTTGCACTGAACACTGTTGCAATGTGTGTCAAGGAAGAGATACAAAGCTGAGTTCAGCATATTCCTTTGTGCGGACGATGAGTTGAAGGGCGACGAGGGCGGTGGGCCTTCGAGTGCTTCAGGAAACGGACGTGTGACGAGGGCGTTGCCTGCTCATTACTAAAAGACAAAAGGACAGTAGTGACCAGTGCATTCTTGACTTGTTCATTCAATATCAGGAAACTAGGACAGTTAGACTAGTTCCCTTATACTAGTCAGGAAATTCGCGGTAGAACTAATGACGTACTGTTTATTAAACTATCAACAAATGATGGCAATGAATGACGAAGTGCAACCGGTACTGAGAGTGATTGCAACGAACATTCTCGACGTAGCAGCGAACATTAGTGCAACATTTCCCAAGACACTCAAGCCTTCAGTCAAGTCACCAGTATCGGCCTTAATGGCGCTATCAACGCCATAAGCTCACTAGCAAGGTAAAGCTTAATCTCACTTGTATCGCCAAAACGAACCGCAGTCTTCGGGCAGACACAAGGTGATTAGGGCTGTCGTATTTGAGGTCGTAATTTGAGGGCTTTACGCCCAAACCAAGTATCGCTACCAATTTCAGATAGTGAAATTTTGAATATACGCTCCTCTGGGGCAAACTGTTTTCTAACAAAATTGTTAATAAACAGCCACTGTGGAACCTGGAACGGCACCCAAAAGGGATGTCCCGGGAGAGGTTGCTGGACGTCGTGCTGTTAACAGATAAGTACCGATTGTTTGTTTCATATAGGAAAAAATGTACTTATCTAACCAGTTCTCCACACAAGTCTCAGTCCTGTTAATGATTCAGAATCACTTGTTTCGTGATTTCATTGATATGTATCTGTGTGCGCGCGCGCGCGCTCACCTAATTGTGGGGTTGCAGGGGTCGAGACTCAGATCCTGGCCCCACCTCTTCACTGACCGCTACTGTGTGTGTGGGGGGGGAAGGGGGTGCCGAATAGGTAAAACTTGCGATTTTAGCTTAAATAGCAAAGCTCTTCTTGCCGAATAGGGAGAGCGAAAATATGAGTATGTAATAATTTCGCAAAAATCATTCTCAACCTAACGAAAAAATAGACTTCATTGTGTTGATTTATTATTAAATTATTGTAAACCTATCTAAAATACATCAAGTTGAGCTAGGCTAAATTAAATTGCGTTTGTTATAATAAGGTTAGATAAGTTTTCTAAGGTACTTTTGGTACAAAATTATTAATTTTTACATTAACACAAATGAAAAAATATATCTTAAAAAGTGTAAGAAAATTTAGAAAGGTCTTAATTTTAAAAGAGTTCTTGCTAACTGACCAATTTTACCTATTCGGCACACACACACACATTACATTATACATGCAAAACCACCACTGTGAAAGAATAGAGAAGTTCCAAGCGCTTTCGTGACTACTCACATTATCAAGGAACAATGAAAGTAAAGCATCAAAGGAAGGTATATAAAGGGGTAGCCCACACCTCACTATCAGATCCCACAACAACGAAACACCTGACGCGAGACAGCAGGCCCGCCGGCCGAACTAGACAGGTCCTTCATACAACCCAACAGCAAACTATTCTACCCAAGAAATAAGAAATTTAAAAAATTATTATTTGTCCAATGTATTATTAAATTCTTCCCAAATTCTATTAATTATAAATGGATCTAATTTATATAAACCAAAGGAAATATTCATATTATTGTCAAAATTGCTTTTTATGAAACAAGATTCAATTACATTTCTGTCGACCATGGACTTGCTTGATACTACTTTCTCAACTCTTTGAAATTCAATTGGATGGTTAAAATCTCTTACATGAATAAATAGAGCATTGGAATCTTGTCCAGTTCTAATGCTATATTTATGTTGTTTTAATCTTAGTTCGAGATTTTTACCAGTTTGACCGTAAACTTTTCGCAAATTTTACAAGGAATCTTATAGACACATCCATCAGCATTTTGGGGGGAATTCTTTATCAAAAGTTTTTTTACTTTATCAAGATTTTTGAATACAACTTTAATATTAAAAGTCTTAAGAAGAGAAGGCATATCAACCAAGTTTTCATGGTAAGGGAGAACCAACATATTTTTAGTTGAATAAGGCTGGTTGTCCCTTTTTGGATTGTAAAAAGTATTTCTAGCAACTTTAAAAGATTTATCAATTACATTTCTTGGGTATTTCAAATCATTGCCTATTTCATAAATTTTGGATATTTCCTCATCTATGAACTCAGGACTACAAATTCGTAAAGCTCTCAAAAACATTGATGAGAAAACAGACAGTTTAACTATTTTGATGCGAAGAATAATAGTGGACATAGGAACAGTTATTTGTAGGTTTTCTGTAAATTTTAAATTTGAATTCATTATTACCCTTAATAATTAAAACATCTAGAAAAGGCAATGAGTTATTTTCTTCAAATTCAACAGTAAAATTTATAGAATGGGCTAAGCTATTTAATTTGCCAAGGAAATGGTGTATATCTACATTTTTGGGCAAAAGACACAAAATATCATCAACATATCTGAACCATTTAGCTCTATTAGGGAGGATTGTGTTAAGCAGCCTTGTTTCAAAAAATTCCATGTATAGGTTACTAAGAACAGGTGAAAGAGGATTTCCCATTGCCATACCAAACTTCTGAGTGTAAAACTTATCATTAAATACAAATTTTGCATCAACAATGGAAAGTTTAATAAGTTTAATGATAGTAGGAACTGGCAATGGTAAATCATAATTAACGAGTTCTTCAGATAAGAAACTTAATAAATCATCAACAGGAACTTTCGTAAACAAGGAAATAACATCAAAACTAACCATGTTAAAATCATTTAAGTCAGTCAAGGAGTTTAATTTATCAACCAAGTCTATGTTGTTTTCAACATTAAAGTTAGAAATTTTGCCAACAATAGGGCTCAAAATATCAACAAGTCATTTGGATAATTTATATGAAACTGACCCTATGGAGCTAATAATTGGTCTGACTGGATTCCCTGGTTTGTGTGTTTTTATTAGTCCATACATGTAAGGTAAAGATGGATTAGTGGAAGTAAATTGTTTGACTAATTCATCTTTGCCTTTCAGTAGAAGTTTTATTGTTTTATTGAAATTGCTGTTAACGGTTTCTAGGGGATTTTTTCTAAGTTTAGAATAGGTTTCAGTATCATCTAAGAGATTATTCATTTTTTCTTGGTAATCATTTTCTTTCATAATTACTATTGCATTTATTTTGTCTGCTTTAGTAAGGCGCAAATTTTTATTGTTATTAAGTGTATCATAAGACAAAGAATCTTTGAGGGCAATTGGGAATGTTTGGTTTTAACATAGAGCTATATACCATTCCTTTACTAATATTAATTTTATCAGGGGATAAATCAGAAAATTTTTCAAAGTTACAAAAGGCTTTTGCAATTTCAACATTATTAAGTTTTTTTGAAGTTGCAAAACTTAGGCCAAAACCTAGAGCAGTAGTTGTATTTTTGTCTAAAATTTCGTCTGATAAGTTAATTACAAAACTGTTATTAGCATGCTTTGTCCAATCACTATTTTCAATTAAAATGTCTAATTTTCTTTGTAGTTTGTTTTTGAGTTTATTACAAATTCTTCTGAGTTTATTATAGCAATGATCCAACATACTGTGTTTCCCTTCTGATGGAATGGCCTGATTAAAAGAGTATTTTTTGTTTCTCAATATTTTGAATGCTTCCTTCTCCTGTATTTTAGTTATTTCAATATGTTTCTGAAGAATAATTCTCATAAAATCATCAAAAGGACGATCTCTCATGTCAAGGATGATATTGGGTAAAAGACACTTGGGCACAACTTGTTCATTTAAACAATTTTTAAAAAAATTAAGACGAATTTTTAACTTGTGGGACTTGATCAGTGCAGAAGAAAACTGGGAAACAAAAGATATATGATTAGGAAAGCTTATCGAGAACATTCTGAAGAGTCGTGTGGTATCCATTAATGCAATAAGATCACAGTAAACAGGTGATTTCAGAATATGCAAAACAACCACTGTGAAAGAATAGAGAAATTCCAAGCGCTTTCGTGACTACTCACATTATCAAGGAACAATGAAAGTAAAGCATCAAAGGAAGGTATATAAAGGGGTAGCCCACACCTCACTATCAGATCCCACAACAACGAAACACCTGACGCGAGACAGCAGGCCCGCCGGCCGAACTAGACAGGTCCTTCATACAACCCACCAACAAACTATTCTACCCAAGAAATAAGAAATTTAAAAAATTATTATTTATCCAATGTATTATTAAATTCTTCCCAAATTCTATTAATTATAAATGGATCTAATTAATATAAACCAAAGGAAATATTCATATTATTGTCAAAACTGCTTTTTATGAAACAAGATTCAATTATATTCCTGTCGACCATGGACTTGCTTGATACTGCTTTCTCAACTTTTTGAAATTCAATTGGATGGTTAAAATCTCTTACATGAATAAATAGAGCATTGGAATCTTGTCCAGTTCTAATGCTATATTTATGTTGTTTTAATCTTAGTTCGAGATTTTTACCAGTTTGACCGTAGTATCACCGTAGTATCAAGCAAGTCCATGGTCGACAGGAATATAATTGAATCTTGTTTCATAAAAAGCAGTTTTGACAATAATATGAATATTTCCTTTGGTTTATATTAATTAGATCCATTTATAATTAATAGAATTTGGGAAGAATTTAATAATACATTGGATAAATAATATTTTTTTAAATTTCTTATTTCTTGGGTAGAATAGTTTGTTGGTGGGTTGTATGAAGGACCTGTCTAGTTCGGCCGGTGGGCCTGCTGTCTCGCGTCAGGTGTTTCGTTGTTGTGGGATCTGATAGTGAGGTGTGGGCTACCCCTTTATATACCTTCCTTTGATGCTTTACTTTCATTGTTCCTTGATAATGTGAGTAGTCACGAAAGCGCTTGGAATTTCCCTATTCTTTCAGAGTGGTTGTTTTGCATATTCTGAAATCACCTGTTTACTGTGATCTTATTGCATACATATATATATATATATATATATATATATATATATATATATATATATATATATATATATATATATATATATATATCTTTGAACATTCTTCAGATGTGTAAAGTCCCAATATTTTCTTCTTAATTTTAGAAAGCACAAATCTACCTTGTTAAGAGTAAGGGTCATAGCCACAGAGCTTTTAATCCCACCTGACACAAGGTCAGTATTACTACCAGCCTCGCACTCCATCCAATACTTATCGATTTCGTGTCCCAAAAAAAGAATAGATGACCCAGCGCACAGTGGAGAGGTGATTGATGAGGCAAAACAAATGAGGACCAGTTGAGGCTGGGAGGATCCATCACACGGGTGGGCTAGTTGACTGTATTGGGGAGGGTGAGGATGGGGGAGGGGTGAAGATGGGGAGGGGAGAGGTGAGAATGGGGGATGGAAGGGTGTGGATGGAATAGGAGAGAAGATAGTGTACTTAGGGGAAGGGGAATGTGGATGGCGAGAGATGCAGGAGTTGGAAAAGAGAGGTGGATCAAGGGTAAAGAGAGGTGGGAGGGAGGGGAGAAGTTGATGGATCAAGGGGAGGAAGAGGAGGGGAGAGGAGAGGAGCAATTTATTTGGAAGGAAAAATTTGTATTGAGAAGAGTGCGTGATCACCAGGTGAGTATGTGGAGGTGTGTGGCTGATGGCTGGAGGTGTGTGGCTGGAGGTGTGTGGTTGGAGGTGTGTGGCTGGAGGTGTGTGGCTGGAGGTGTGTGGCTGGTGGTGTGTGGCTGGAGGATGGAGGTGTGTGACTGGTGGATGAAGGTGTGTGGCTGGTGGATGAAGGTGTGTGGCTGGTGGATGAAGGTGTGTGGCTGGTGGATGAAGGTGTG
>NC_091365.1:11459249-11541749 GCF_038502225.1 Cherax quadricarinatus | reverse complement strand
GTCAAATGACCAAAAGCTCCAGCTGCGGGTCATAATACGACTAAGACCCCGCGTCAGGAAAAACTAGTTTTGTTTCCTATCAAACCTTACCTAATCTAACCTTCGTGAATTTGTTTCCAAACGTGTTATTTACGAGTTGGATAATTGCCAGGCAAATTATTTAATACTCTATTGCAATAGTGTATAATTAGTATAATTTACTGCAGTTAGGAGTTAATTGGGGAATTATTTCGTTTTCATCGTATAAGTTTTATTGCAAACCATCTGTTGCAATATTTCAGGAAATCGCGTGTATAGATTAATCGTCGAATTCAGTTTAACTTACACCCGCGTCAGGAGAACTTCACAGCCCCTCCCTTCAAACGAACTAACTGCCTTGAGCTACAGTTTATTGTGCACCCCATATCCATCCTGTGGACGGTTGTGACTAGTTTATTGTGCACTACATATCCATCCTGTGGACGGTTGTGACTAGTTTATTGTGCACTACATATCCATCCTGTAGATGGTTGCACAAATGTGTACGACTATGAAGGTTAGGTAAGGTGTGTCAGAAAACAAGATAAGTGTTTCCTGAAGCGGGTCTTAGATGATGACCCGCCTTTGGAGCTTTGGTCATCTGACAGAGGCCTTCCGCTGGCTTACTGATCCACCCCTTTAAAAATAATGGTCATTTATAACCAATTAGTATTTCATACGACTATGAAATAATCGAAGAACTACGACACAGAAATACGACACTAACAAGTGCATTTTAAGCCATGATTTTACTTGCAATTCTTTAACCTGTTTTAAACAAATTTAGGACGTTTACCCAAATATTTTGCTTTCTGATTTTCACTATACATATACCTCGGCAAATTTTATTTCTTGACACAAGGATGAACATATAATTGAAATACGAAAAAAAATCGACAGTACATAACGTCGGACGTGATCACACCATAGGTCAGTCAACACGGCTTAGTGAAAACACACTGAAGGTCTAAAAGGCTGAATGCGGCTCACCTGCCTCGGCTGCTGCTGGCGAGCCACACCTTGGCCACATCTGACGTGTAGCAACAGCATGAAACTGTGGCAAGAGATGCAACATAGACGTTGGAAGAAGAGGTTTCTGCTAAACTTAATTAAGCAATTCAGTGCTATAAGCGCCAGTTGAATAATATAACCAGTTAAGCAAGTACTAATAGTACTAGTAATAGTACTAATAGTACTAGTAATAGTACTAATAGTACTAGTAATAGTACTAACAGTACTAGTAATAGTACTAATAGTACTAGTAATAGTACTAACAGTACTAGTAATAGTACTAATAGTACTAGTAATAGTACTAATAGTACTAGTAATAGTACTAGTAATAGTACTAATAGTACTAGTAATAGTACTAATAGTACTAGTAATAGTACTAATAGTACTAGTAATAGTACTAATAGTACTAGTAATAGTACTAATAGTACTAGTAATAGTACTAATAGTACTAGTAATAGTACTAGTAATAGTACTAATAGTACTAGTAATAGTACTAATAGTACTAGTAATAGTACTAATAGTACTAGTAATAGTACTAATAGTACTAGTAATAGTACTAATAGTACTAGTAATAGTACTAATAGTACTAGTAATAGTACTAATAGTACTAGTAATAGTGCTAATAGTACTAATAATTGTCATGTGGGTTTCGATAACGTGGATGGGGTAAAAATACTCACGTAGGCTGGTTTGTACGTATAATATATAACGGGAAGTATGGGAAGGGCCAACAGACGACCTGCCTCTCTCTGCTCCCTATCTTCGACTGACTCACAAGTGCCTACAGGGTGAGGGGTGTTTGAAATCCTGCTATGGTCAGCAGCAATATGATAACAGTCAGTGATTCACGCAGACGGTTGGTAGTGAGTCATCTACTGGTACACTGGTAACTGGTTACTAGGAACTGGTACTACTACTGATAGCTCGGCGACGCTAACATATGTCGTCCCGACATACAGCTACTACAAACTAGAGACGGCAGGTGTATGGCTTGGGCTGATTCTATACAATGTCAGAGTACACAACAATTGAACATTATAACATACATAAGTAGAATATTGGAATGGAAGCTTATGTAACTGAAACTGTAATAAAACTGTAACGCATTACAAGGCATGATATAGCACAACTCATCGAATGAAACTCGACATTGGGATTACACAATAGAAGTGATAAAAAAAAATTTTGTTTGATCTATCTGTATTCATGTGATCTACGGATTCTGAGGAAGGAATATATACAAAGAAAGAAGTGTTTAATAGAAAGGCAGATTCGGTGCACTCAAATCTAGACTGTTAACTCTCAGAATTCGGAGAGAACGTGAACACAAAAAAAAAAAATTCTTGAATACTGTTAAGTTGATACTGTAATTATTCATCTATACAAGTTATTTACATTTAACCCCAACTCTGCTAGGGTAAGATTGACATATGCAGAATGGGTGTCATCTCTGGGAGGATCAAACTCTGTAGCACTGGCTAACTCATGCTGTATTTGAGGCAAATCTGAATTGGTAGTTACAAATGATACTTGAAGATTTCTCAATACCTGTCATGTACATAGGGAATAACGACATTCATGTTGATTGTCTGACTGAGTATCAGAGGTAGAGAGTACAGGATCAGGAGGATTGTCTGAGTCTGTCACATTAGTCTGGGTTGGAACATCATTATCATCACATACTAACTTCATATGATCTAAATGCGATTCTTTATACTGACCAGTACTAATTTCTCTAACCTTATACTTATTACCAGTGATATGTTCAACTACTCGATAAGGACCAACAAACTTTTGATCAAGCTTAGGCATTGCAGATGCTTTGTTAGTTAGTCAGCATAACTCTCGAACCTACTTTGATTTTGGATGGCTTTGCTCGAGTGTTTGCGACTCTTGTAAATTCTGCTGTTGATTTATGAAGTGTTTCACGGATTCTTCTAACGACACTTTGAGCTAAGCTGGAACGAGTTGCTATGAAATCATCAGTGTTGTAATTTGGTTTCGGATTCGAATATAACAACTCATAAGGTAAACGTTTATCTACACCGTACAATGCATAATGTGGAGTGTCACCTATGGAAACACTGTAAGCAGAACTTATAGCACACTGCACATCAGGTATAACTTTATCCCAAGTTTCACTATTGGGATTGATAGTGGCTCTCAAGACATCAAGAACTTTCTTATTGGTACGTTCCACTAACCCATTGCTGGCAGGATGATGAGGAACAATGGTGGATTTAGAGATCTTGTACAAGGTACACAAATTTTCAAGAATCTCATTACAGAATTCACCTCCATTATCTGTTACTAGGGACTTAGGGGTGGTATGCCTGCAGAAATGTGTTCTTTAAACGCTTTAGCTACTGTCTCGGCAGTCTTATCTGCAATAGGAACTAACTCACAATATCTGGTGAAATGGTCTACCATAACACACAGATGTTTGTTGCCTTGGAGGGAACATTGGAAATTAGTTAACAAATCTAGCACAACTCTTTCCCACGGTTCGCTAGTAGTTGGATACACTTGGATTGGATTAGGGCCATTAGCATTACCTTTATGTTGCATGCAGACACTACATTTCTTAACATACTCAGAAATATCAGTTGCCATACAAGGCCAAAAGTATTTCAATCTGGCTTGTTTTACTGAACGATCCATACCAGGGTGCGCAACACCTGGTACATCGTGAACTAGCTGTAAGGCTACATTCACTAGTGACTGTGGAATTACTAACTGGTAAACTCTTCTGCTAGGAGTACCCAACTCGGCTGTTCGATACAGTAATTCTTGGTTCATGACAAAGTCACTGATGGGTGCTGGTGGCTTCACAGTCAGAATAAGATCTTCCTGAAGCAGGAATCGAATCACACCAGACCACATGGGATCTGTTCGTTGAGCATTCTTTACATCCTCAGCACTAAATGGAGGGTCTGCAGTTACTATACTAACATGTCACGATAAGGCACCTGCGACTACATTTGACTTGCCAGGTAAGTGTTCAAAGGTGGGATTGAACTCTTGGATAGTCAAGGTCCATCTGGCTAACCTTCCAGTAGGTTGTTTGTTCTGGAATAAAGGTATCAGTGGAGCATGGTCTATCAAGACATGAACAAAGTACTGATAAATAATGTCTCGGAAGTGCTTTAAAGACCATACTATTGCTAAAGCTTATTGCTCAGTTACTGTATAATTACTTTCAGCCTTCGTAATTACTCGGCTAGAAAATGCAACTGCGTTGTGCTTGCCATCAGTCTTCTGAGCTAGTACAGCACCTATGCCAATAGAACTAGCATCAGTTGTCAGAAGGGCTTAGAAAAATCTGGAAATTTCAAAATTGGAGCAGATGTTAGCTTTTCTTTTAGAGTTTGGAATGCTCTTTCTTGACGGAAGGTCCAAACAAAAGGAGCATCTTTCTAAGCAACTCAGAGGAGCAGCTATGGAAGAAAAATTGGCAATGAAAGATCTATAAAAACCTGCTAAGCCCACAAAGGATCTTACGGCATCAGCAGTTTTGGGAGTTGGAAAATTTAGTACTGCAGTTACTTTACTTTGGTCAGTCGTAACCCCTCTAGGAGTGACTACGTGACCAAGAAACTTGGTTTCTGATCTGAAAAATTGACATTTAGACAGTTTGATCTTTAAATTGGCTTCTTCAAGCTTACCAAGTACTACATCAAGTCTTTTCAAGTGTGTATCCACGTCTTTAGACATGACGATTACGTCATCTAAGTACACCATAAGTGCATTACCTATGAGACCTCTAAAGATATTAGTCATGAGCCTTGAGAACGTGATAGGGGAGGATCATAATCCAAACGCCATACAGAGGAAGTGATAATAACCTGTAGGAGTGGAGAATGCAGTTAGCTCTTGGCTGTCCTCGTGAAGAGGGACTTGCCAAAACGCTTGTAGCAAATCCAGGGTTGAAAAGACTTAGTTATCTCCTATGTTACGTAAAAGGTCACCCAGTACAGGAAGTGGGAAGCGATCTGGAATAGTTTTCGCATTTAACTTCCTAAAGTCAATCACTGGGCGCCAAGTACCATCCTTCTTAGGTACTAGGATCAAGGGCGCATTCCAAGGTGAATTGCTAGGTGCAATAACTCCATCATCAAGCATCTGATTGATCAATTGTTCTGCGACAGCAACTTGTGAATGAGGCATTCTGTACGCAGGTATATAGATAGGTCTAGTACCAGGTTCAAGTGGAATACGATGGGACAATAAGTTCGTTATACCCATCTTCTCACCTGGTAAGGCAATGGCTTTACGACGTTTGTTCAACAGAGTCAACAAACGCTTGACTTCATCTGGGAAGTCAGTGGGAGCTAAGTCTTTCTCCTCAACTGGTGGAATGTGGGTTTCGATAACGTGGATGGGGTAAAAATGCTCACGTAGGCTGGTTTGTACGTATAATATATAACGGGAAGTATGGGAAGCGCCAACAACCGACCTGCCTCTCTCTGCTCCCTATCATCGACTGACTCACAAGTGCCTACAGGGTGAGGGGTGTTTGAAATCCTGCTATGGTCAGCAGCAATATGATAACAGTCAGTGAGTCATGCAGACGGTTGGTAGTGAGTCATCTACTGGTACACTGGTTACTGGTAACTGGTTACATAATAGTGCTAATAGTACTAGTACTAATAGTAGTACTAGTAGTGATGCAAGACGTGAGAATAGCATAATAGCATAGTAACAGCAGTAGTATTAAGTGATAGTAGCAGGAATGATTGAAACTGAATTAGTAGTAGTGATTTAGGTGGTGGTCTTGCCCTCCATGGATGGTTCCTAGACGCTAGTAGGGCGAACACACTATACAAGGAATTGAACCTGACCTCTCCTTCCCTGGATGAAACCTGATCGCTTCCATTCCTCTTCCCCGGGTTTAGCGCTCATAAACATAATACATGTCCAGTCCCCATTTCTTCTAGCCCGCAATCTAATAGCTTTGGTATCAAACTTGGATACATCCGCAGCGTCCTGATTCATTGTCGCACAGTGTTTCCATCACACAGGATGGGTTTCCCTGTTACATTCCATCACACAGGATGGGTTTCCCTGTTACATTCCATCACACAGGATGGGTTTCCCTGTTACATTCCATCACACAGGATGGGTTTCCCTGTTACATTCCATCACACAGGATGGGTTTCCCTGTTACATTCCATCACACAGGATGGGTTTCCCTGTTACATTCCATCACACAGGATGGGTTTCCCTGTTACATTCCATCACACAGGATGGGTTTCCCTGTTACATTCCATCACACAAGATGGGTTTCCCTGTTACATTCCATCACACAAGATGGGTTTTCCTGTTGCATTCCATCACACAGGATGGGGCTCGTGCAGCGTTGAAATGTGTCAGCCTGAGCTGGAAGACTTCAGTAGGGTAATGAGGATATCGTCAATTCCATTAAGCTACGATAGCTTGAAAGGTGTCCTTCCAGCAGAGCTGGAAGAACTATCACTTGGAAAGTACCATCTCTTATGATGGCCCATCCCATACACACTGGAAATAGAATACCAGGGAGTGGAAGAATAGTAAAGAGTCTATCCCTGTACTATCCTATCACCATCTATCTCGACTGAAGCTGAGATAGATTGGCTAGACTGATCCTCAGCAGGTAACCTCGTTATGCACCGTTAAGTTTTCTATTGTTCTTCATGTGCGCTATGTACACCCCTCACCCCTTTGTGCCCTCACTCCCCCCTCCTCCCCATAATCTGGGGCGAGCAAGGGGCGCCTGACGTGCTTTACGAGAGAGGGTGTGGGTTGGCGACATGCAATTAAGGAGGTGATTAACACTTTCCTGGCGCGGGGAGTAAGTCAGTGTAAATGTCGGTGTTGTGAGAGTTATGACAGGAGGCGGTGGCGGCGGCGGCGGCAAGGGGGAGGGGAGAGTTATCCATGACATTGGTGATATCAGCAGTGTTCATGACAGAGGCTGTGTTCGGAAGGTGGTGGTGGTAGGAAAGATGGTGAAAGTAATAACTGGGAGGGGCCAACGCCCCCGCGTCCCGGTCTCAGACCAGGCCTCCCCATTGGATAGCCTGATCAACCAGGCTGTTGGTGCTAGCCGCACAAGTCCAACATATTCACTACAACCGTTCTGATCAGGAAATGACTTGAGAAACTTTACAAGATCTCTCTTGCAGACAGCCAGGGGTCTCTCCGTAACTCCCTTTATATATGAAAAAAGGTCGCTGAAAAGTCTTGGTCCCTTCACACTTATTAAAGCTCACCATTGTGACAGGTGTTGACACCTGCTGTATTAATGTGGGACAGTACGGCCATTTTTTAACTGAAGTAAAAATTAACGTAATTGGAGATTAATTGATCTGTATATTTCGATTCCCTTCTGGGATCCTCTTCATCAGATGTTTTAACTAAAGCTACAGAACTATACAGTTAAACGATTACTAACATCATTGTCAACTATCGTTACTAACTGGCTACTATCCTAACTAGTTTACTAATATATTAGACGAATCGTCGGCTATGCGGCAAGGAAAACAGTTTAAGAATTAATATACTTTCCAAAAATAAAAAAAAATGACAAAATGGTAAATATCCCCATTACTTATGCCGAAAAAGATTCTAGGCTTTCAGATGCAGACACACAAGATGGTGATCTTTTTAATTTTTAAACTGAGGTAAAGCTCTGTTGATAATTATTAAAAAAATATTAAACCAAGACGAGTTTAAATTATATCTGGGAAAAGTGATATTTTAAACGCTACTAAAATCAAACTAACTCGAGGCTGTAACTCGAGGCTGTAACTCGAGGCTAGAGATCCCCTACCTTTAAAAAAATATCACTTGAGCTAGCTTCTATATTTCTGGCAGAGAATCTGTGAGGACTGTAGAGTTAGAGAGAGAAAAAGAGAAAGAGGAGAGAAAGTGTGTAAGAACTATGTCACTGGCCATAGATCGGGCCACGGGGGCGCTGACCCCTAAACACCCTCCAAATAACTTTCGGCTCAAGTCTCGCCCATTGCTAGGTCTGTCATTATTAATTTCAGGATTCGCTTTACTTTGTGTGATAGAAAATATGCTTAAAATATGCTTAAAATATGCTTAAAATATGCTTAAAACGTGCTTAAAACGTGCTTAAAACGTGCTTAAAACCTAACATTTCCCTTTGTCATTATTAGTGCTGATTTGTCCTCGGTGAGTATACAATAATTTGACCTGCTTATCCCTAATTGTACACACAGTGAAGAGGCGGGGCCAGGAGCTGAGACTCGACCCCTGCAACCACAAGTAGGTGAGTACATACTTGTAAGAAACCTTTGGGATTGCAAGTTACTGTAAGAAACCTTTGGGATTGCAAGTTACTGTAAGAAACCTTTGGGATTGCAAGTTACTGTAAGAAACCTTTGGGATTGCAAGTTACTGTAAGAAACCTTTGGGATTGCAAGTTACTGTAAGAAACCTTTGGGATTGCAAGTTACTGTAAGAAACCTTTGGGATTGCAAGTTACTGTAAGAAACCTTTGGGATTGCAAGTTACTGTAAGAAACCTTTGGGATTGCAAGTTACTGTAAGAAACCTTTGGGATTGCAAGTTACTGTAAGAAACCTTTGGGATTGCAAGTTACTGTAAGAAACCTTTGGGATTGCAAGTTACTGTAAGAAACCTTTGGGATTGCAAGTTACTGTAAGAAACCTTTGGGATTGCAAGTTACTGTAAGAAACCTTTGGGATTGCAAGTTACTGTAAGAAACCTTTGGGATTGCAAGTTACTGTAAGAAACCTTTGGGATTGCAAGTTACTGTAAGAAACCTTTGGGATTGCAAGTTACCTTGAAAGTTTCACGTTTCCCGCTAATGGTTTCGGGGATCATCGCCCCCTCGGCCCCATCTCACACCAGTCCTCCTACACTAACTACAGTATTACCTGGAGTGTGTTTCGGGGGTCAACGCCCCCCGCGGCTCGGTCTGAGACCAGGCCTCGTCTGTTTTGTTTAAGTATCAAGAAGTAAAGATTAAGGAGAGCGTCCAGTCAAGGAAAACGTCCAGTCAAGGAAAACGTCCAGTCAAGGAAAACGTCCAGTCAAGGAAAACGTCCAGTCAAGGAAAACGCCCAGTCAAGAAAAACGCCCAGTCAAGAAAAACGCCCAGTCAAGGAAAACGCCCAGTCAAGGAAAACGCCCAGTCAAGGAAAACGTCCAGTCAAGGAAAACGTCCAGTCAAGGAAAACGTCCAGTCAAGGAAAACGTCCAGTCAAGGAAAACGCCCAGTCAAGGAAAACGCCCAGTCAAGGAAAACGCCCAGTCAAGGAAAACGTCCAGTCAAGGAAAACGTCCAGTCAAGGAAAACGCCCAGTCAAGGAAAACGTCCAGTCAAGGAAAACGTCCAGTCAAGGAAAACGCCCAGTCAAGGAAAACGTCCAGTCAAGGAAAACGTCCAGTCAAGGAAAACGTCCAGTCAAGGAAAACGTCCAGTCAAGGAAAACGCCCAGTCAAGGAAAACGTCCAGTCAAGGAAAACGCCCAGTCAAGGAAAACGTCCAGTCAATGAAAACGTCCAGTCGAGGAAAACGTCCAGTCAAGGAAAACGCCCAGTCAAGGAAAACGTCCAGTCAAGGAAAATGCCCAGTCAAGGAAAACGCCCAGTCAAGGAAAACGTCCAGTCAAGGAAAACGTCCAGTCAAGGAAAACGTCCAGTCAAGGAAAACGTCCAGTCAAGGAAAACGCCCAGTCAAGGAAAACGTCCAGTCAAGGAAAACGCCCAGTCAAGGAAAGCGTCCAGTCAAGGAACTTTTCATTAACACACGTCAACACAAGTGTTTCAAAAAGTCAATGAGTTACGTAGCACATCCCTGAGACCTTAACTCAACTCACTAAACTGTTAGTTTTGCTACATTAGTTGTATGCAATACAACTGCAGAGTATTTTTTATATTATATAAAACAGTCAAGTATCATTATATATGTATACAGTACCAAGGTACCATTGTGTTATATATAATACCAAAGTATGATTATATTACACTTGTTCAATACAGTGCTTAAGTGTCATTATATGTATGCTATGTGTCTTATAAATTTTCAATTCTAATGTGATTTTTTTTGCACCTTTTTTGAGAGGGGGGATAGGTAGGGGTTTGAGTGAGTGAGTGAGTGAGTGAGAGTAAAATCTCAGGGCAACTCCCCTCTCCACACACACACACACACACACACACAAACACACACAAACACAAACACACACACACACACACAAACATGTAGGGAAACTAGAGAAAGTGCTAAGGTTAGCAACAAGACTAGTCCCGGAGCTAAGGGGTATGTCCTACGAGAAGAGGTTAAGGGAAATCGACCTGACGACACAGGAAGGCAGGAGAGTTAGGGGGGATATTATAATGACATATAAAATACTGAGAGGAATCGACGAGGTGGACAGAGACAATGTTCCAGAGATGGGACACAGCAACAAGGGGACACAGTTGGAAGTTGAAGACTTAGATGAATCACAGGGATGTTAGGAAGTATTTCTTCAGTCACAGTTGTCAGGCAGTGGAATAGTTTGGGAAGTGATGTAGTGGAGGCAGGATCTATACATAGCTTTAAGAAGAGGTATGATAAAGCTCATTGAGCGGGAAGAGTGACTTAGTAGCGGCCAGTGAAGAGGCGGGGCCAGGAGCTGTGAATCGACCCCTGCAACCACAACTAGGTGAGTACACACACCTAACCTCTATCCAAACATTCCATCTCTTCACAAACATATCTAACACATTTCCAACTCCACCTTCTTAAAGTACAGAGTCACAATACTCTGACTAACAAACAACCAGCACATAGTACACTGACCAGTTAATAATCCAGGTCGGAGCGAAACGTCGTCCTACGTTTCATTCTCCTAAGTGCTAGCTGTTTACGTACCTACGTTTCTAATTAGTTTTAAAATATTCATCAAGTTCCTTGGATCAACAGACTCTCACCTTCATCTAGGTAATTTCCCTTCCTTGAAGGGAACTCAGGCTAAAAGAATTATAATTCCCCCCACCTCCATTAAGATTATCACTAGTCTATGGTTAATAATCGCCTGGTTTGAGAAATACTGCCTCTTACACTGCCTACCTACCTGGGGGTTAAGGGGGTCAACGCCCCCGCGGCCCGATCCTTGACCAAGCCTTCCGGTGGGTCACGGCTTGACCAACCAGGATGTTACTGATGGCCGCACGTAGACCAACGTACGAGCCACAACCCGGCTGGTTGGGCACTGACTTTAGGTATCTGTCCAGCTCCTCCTCATAGATAGCCAGGGGTATATTGGTAATCCCTCTGATGTATGATTGGAGGCTGTTGAACAGCCTTGGGCCCCGGGCACTTTGATATGTTTTCTTTGTTGTACTGATGGCACTGGCACTTCCGCTTTTCATTGGGGAATGTTGCACTGTCTACCTAGTCTTGCTTTCAAAGGGAGTGATTTCTCTGTGCAGATTTGGGTCCAGTCCTCCTAGGATTTTCCAAGTGTAGATATGTTACATTGCCCGTTACACATTCAATATTTAATGAACTTAAAACACTCAATTGTGATCCCTTTCAGTGTTTCTTATTCCACCTGTACAACTCTGACAGTCCTACGGTTCTTAACAGACGAATCTGTTGGCTAAAACACCATTGTCAACCCCCATCCTCAACGTATGCTTCACGCGCGTGCGTGCGTGGGGAGAGAGGAGGGGGGAAGTGAGAGGGAGAAAGAGGGGGAAAAGAGAGAAGGGGAGAAAGAGGGGGAAAAGAGAGAAGAGGAGAAAGAGGGGGAAAAGAGAGAAGGGGAGAAAGAGGGAGAGAAGGGGGAGAGGGAGAAAGGATTGGGAGAAAAGGAAGAGAAGAAGGAGAAAGGAAAAGGATTGGGAGAAAGGGAAGAGAAGGAGAGAGGGGGAAGAGATTAGACAAAGGAAGGAGAGAGAAAATGAGAGAGAGATTAGAGAGAAAGAGGAAAGAAGAAGAGAGTGGAGAGAAATGAGAAAGGAGAAAATGAGAGAGCTGGAGGTATTTACCAAGCAGCTGGGTCAGGAGGTCCGAGGGACTGTGGTCAACACTTGTGAACAAGGGCCACCACAGGCATGTTGTAAACCTGTAACACTCACCCCCTCCGTGCCACAATCCCTTCCTCCCTCCCTCCCAGTGGGCACTAGGAGTAGAGTGATGGCTGGATGAGGCGGTGACTGTGACCCTCTTACCTCCTACTAACGAGTTCACCCAAGTGTAACATCGCCTGGCACTTCCCGACACGCATGCCTTCACTATCCAGTGTCAGTGTCACTGTTCTCCTTCATACCCCTCCTTCATCTCTTACACAACCTCCTATTCGTCTTCAGCTTACCAAACACTGGTTACTCAGTTTCGACCTCAGATTAATTTATTGTCGAATACAGAGACCGGGTGTTGCACCTGTGTCTTGCTTATGAACTTCTCTCTTTTGAATACCGTTCATGAACACATTTGTGTGACACTGCAACACCATGGTATCTTGGTACAAGGGATGATTTCAACATCTCATTTGCAAATAAGTACTTAGAAAAACCTACTTCCAGTAGTGGGTCCCAGCTGACCTGTGACCAACTCTAAGCCAACACTCTCAAGTATACAAGTCTATCCACATGATGCTTCTTTAGGCTAAATAACTGATTACCTTTCACCAGGCTAAGGGACTGATTGCCTTTCACCAAGGCTAAGGGACTGATTACCTCAGACTACCTCTCCGCGTGGTCTACTGCCTCTAGGACTAATTCATTTTTGTATTAGAGATTAAGCTTACAATGCAGGCGAAAAGTTTCGTCATTGAAGATGCGAAGTGTTTTACATGCGTCTGTCTACTAGTAACCAGTCTACTAGGCAAGAGACACTCATCACTAGGGGGAAAATGACAGGATTTCCGTAATCAAATTGCTAATCTTAACAGATGAATACACCATATAGCCGACACCCTTACCACCACCATAGTTAATTCGTGTTCGTGTTCGTTCTCTCTCTCTCACTCTCTCACTCATTCACACACACACACACACACACACACACACACACACACACACACACACACACACACACACACACACACACACACACACACACACACACACACACACACAAAACCTGGCGGGGCCAGGAGCTTGGACTCGACCCCTCCAACGTCAACTAGGTGAGTACGTACGTACGTACGTACGTACACACACACACACACACACACACCAGATTTGTCAGGAAGTGAAACAATCTGGAGACTGATGTAGCGGAGGCAGGATCCATACATAGAAAGCTCGTGAAGCAGGGGGAGAGTGGACCTAGTAGCGACCAGCAAAGAGGCGAGGCCAGGAGCTATAAATGGACCCCCTGCAACTACAAATAGGCGAGTACACCGTGCCCAAGTTATCCTCTCCTCCCAGTGGGAGATCTAGCCACGCTTGTCGAGGTGGACACCGATAGCCGGCGCCCAAGTTACGCTATCCGTCCCATGGGGGAGCCGGCTGGCTGACTTCCACGCCCCTGGAGAGCCAAGTACAACCAGCTCTTGACCAGCTGACATACTGTCCGTCCCTCTATCAAAATCAACACCACACAAGTTGTTAAGATCGTGAGGCCTAGCATGGGACAGTACTTCTTTATTAATAATAACAACAATATTAATATATTTATTTACTACAAGTACAAGGTATACAGGCTTAGCTGACAGCGTTTTCGTTACTGCCAAAGTTGCAAATATTTTGCTAACTCACTATAAAGTTTTAAACGGTGGTCTGGGTACCTAGGAGGGTTGTATGAGCACCTAGAAGAGCAGTATGGGTACCTAGGAGGGTGGTCTGGGCACCTAGGAGGGTTGTATGAGCACTTAGAAGAGCAGTATGGGTACCTAGGAGGGTGGTCTGGGCACCTAGGAGGGTGGTCTGGGCACCTAGGAGGGTTGTATGAGCACTTAGAAGAGCAGTATGGGTACCTAGGAGGGTGGTCTGGGCACCTAGAAATTACCGCAGACTGGATGACACCTAAATCAGTCTACGTCCAATGTAGATAAATCCATCACCTCTGTGATACCTATGAACACAAACGCCAGAAAGACCACCTCAGACTGAACACAGTACACACCAAGTGCCAGGCAGTGCGACACTTGCTGCACACACACCTATGCCTACAAGCATTCTGATAAATAACCAGCACATAATACATATACATGGTACACAGGCCTAGCTGACATCAGTGACATACTACTATATAGAAAGCCGCTTGTTATGCAGAGTATTTCGGGTAAATAAAGTCAGTTTTGTCCCCAGGATGCGACCCACACCAGTCTACTAACACCCAGGTACCTATTTTACTGATGGGCGAACAGGGACAATAAGGTGTAAGGAAACACGCCCAATGTTTCAACCCTGCCGGGACTCGAACCAAGGATCCCCAGCGTAGGCAACTGACTAGTTAATGCAAATAAATGGTTCGGAGAGCCGACATTATGAACGATTCACTTGTGCCACACTTGGGTATCTTTACTGTGCTAACTTTTCTCCAACCAGTGGCTTCTTCGGTCCGATACAAAGAATGGTTGAAGATCAGGAGTGTGTGGTCATCAGTCCCTCAGCCTGGAGTCTATATGATCAGTCTATCAATTCTGATAAACTGATCACATCGACCTCAGGCTGCGGGACTGTTTACCTCGTACTCCTGATCTTCACCCATTCATCTCGGTATTGGACCGAGGAAGCCACTGGTTGGCGAAACGTTACCACAATAAACATACCCAAGTGTTGGACTAGTTAATGATAACAGTCAGACCGAGAAGTCGTCATCAGTTACAGTCTCTTATATCCCTTTTTATTTTCTAAGTCTTGACCTAAGGCCTTTTACCACGAGGAACTACTTAACAGAAAAAAAGTATATCCACACCGACCTCACGGATATACAGAGTGGCTAGACGTGTATGGGACACGTCTAGCCACTCAATACTCCCACAATAGAGTAGAAACACGCATTAATTCCGACCTGTATCACTCATTCAAGGAACCCAGAACAATGTATACGTGTGTACTAGAGCTGAGCAGTGCACCACCCTTATATTCCACGATTACGAACCATGTAAATCATACACACGTTTTGTCATGTAAAAATCAGAAGTGTTAAGAGAACTTGCATGTGTTTCTCTTCATCTTCTCTCCATCATCATCTCTCCTCTTATTTATTCTAGTATTTCTCCTCACCAGAGCACTGGTCACAGTTAGTTCGTTCATCAGGGGAGTTATAACAGTCACAAGTTATCACACAGTACAAGAGAAGTTATCACAGTTATCAGGAAATTCATAACAGCCACAAGGGAAGTTATCAGACTACCACCAATGAAGTTACTACACAGCATCCAGGATAGTTACCACACAGCTAGCAGTCAAGTTATCAGTTATCGGGGGGGGGGGGAATGAAGTTATCACCCAGCCGCCGGGGTACATATCGTGTTACACGAGTCATCATGCGTACTGAACCATGCGAGTGACCTGTTCGTGCCACTACCCACCATGCTGACATGCCATACCCCTGCTGACATGCCATACCCCAACACACCCAACACTCCGCTGGCTGACCACCACAACACGCCCCAAACCCCTACCGCCCTCCCGAGGTCAAGTTAGGTCAACCTACGCTAGGAATTATGGGTAGCCTGTCATGTAGGGGTCACTGAGAGGTCACGGTAGTTCTGACTGGTCACTTATGCTCCTCCAGTAACGAGGGATGAAGTGAGAGACTAATTTACCTTGGTAAGGGTTCCAGACTCGTTATTAGAGAATTATGTATACAAGCGTTGCTAAGAATAATTAATAATTCTTCAGGTTAAGTTATTGTATTAAAAACCTCAATTATTCCTTGCTAAATTATATTTATTAGAATAATTATTAATTTATCACTGAAAATGAAAAAACGAATTTTGCTGTTAATACATCGTACGAGAAAGAGAGAAAAAGAGAGAGAGAGAGAGAGAGAGAGAGAGAGAGAGAGAGAGAGAGAGAGAGAGAGAGAGAGGCGCAGAGAGAGAGAGAGAGAGACAGAGATACAGACAGAAACAGAGGCAGACAGAGAGAGAGAGAGAGAGAGAGAGAGAGAGAGAGAGAGAGATAAATCACATTAATTCCAATATAAATCAGACTCTGTCGTCCACAGGACAGAAATTTGATAACTAATAAACTAGCCGAATCGACAGAAAATAAAAATTAATAAGGAATTAAATTTTGGCCATAAACAGGTATGCATTTGGCGACAGCGCCCCCGGGGTGAGAGTGGCTGGGTCACAACGGGTCACGGAGTCGCTAATGACCTCATCATGTGGGATGACCCCCTCCTTGACAGTGATTGTTTCCGGCAGGTCACTGTTGGTGGGAGACTCCTGTACATGTTGACGGTGACCCTGCAGGGAGTGGCCTGAAGGTGGGAGGGGAGGGAGAAGTGGGAAGGGAGGGAGAAGTGGGAAGGAAGGGAGACGTGGAATGGAAGGTAGAGATGGGAAAGAGGCGAGATGAGAGCGGTGTAATGGAAGGCAAGTGATTAAGCGAGGATTGAAAGTAGGATGGAAGGTTGAAAAGGATAGGATAAAGGGAGGGCTGAAAGGGGTAGGATGAAGGAAAGGGATGTAACGGAGGGGTTAATAGAGTAGAAGGAAATTAAAAAAGTTACAAAGGGGCAGAAAAGAAAGTTAAAAAGGGGGGAGGTTAGGAAGAGAGATGATTTAGAAAGCAAGAACAGAGAGGGAAGAAGAGACTAAGGAATAGTCTAATAGCCAGAAATTGGAAGAGGAAGGAGAAAAATATATGAAATTGTAATAAATGAATGTAAAGAAAAGAGAGAAAGAAAGAAGAGGATGAAAGATGAAGGAAGAGAGTGAAAGAGGATTGAGGAAAGAAATAGGGTCAGAAATTATTTAAAGATGAAATAAAGACTGGACCTGGTAAATGGATTTTTGTACAAGCACTAAACCCACTGGTGCCATGCAATCAGGTTTGATCCGAGGAATCAGTCAAGAGCTCCGACTCTGTTTACACACAACTCTCATCTCTTCCCACAGTAAGATAAAATCATCATGTTTGTATATTAAAACCTCGGTCAAGATGGAAGCACTAAACCCACAAGTGCCCTGCAGTGCCTGGGCAAAACACAATAAATCATATTTTTGGTTAGTGCTAAACCCATCTGGATCTGTGCAAGAAGGACCATTTCTCGACCCTCCTCTTGCCAAGAGGAGAATCAGATTCCGTTGCTCGTCCTTCTAATGGCATTTAACGTTAACTTAATGATTCTTTGTTATCACTGAATAATACAGAGTCAAGGTACAGATATAAAGAAAATCAGAGAAATGGGAATTAATGTACAAGTCTTATGGATTCCATTGCTCATTGAATTACTCCTCCGTGATAGAGGTGATAAATTAGCCGAAGTATTCTGAAATTATAGAGTATAACTTGGATAAAACTATCCCTTGCATAATAACAATAGCAATTAATACTAACAGATAGTAGTTAGTACTTTATTGTACTTAGTAGTAGTAGTTACTAGTAGTATTTGGTAGTTAGTGGTGGTGGTGGTAGTAGTAGTAGTGTCCAGTAGCTGGATCGCTAGCTCACTCAACTCATACACTGAGGTCCGGAGTTGGAATCTCCGGTACGGCTGGAAAACATTAAGGACGTGTTTCCATTAGAGACCCGCTGTCCCTGTTCACTCATCAGTATAAAATGTGTATGTGGGTGTTAGTGGACTGGTGTGGGTCGCATCCTGGGACAAAACTGACCTAATTTGCCAGAAATGCTCAGCATAACAAGCGGCTTTCTATATAGTAGTATGTCATTGATGTCAGCTAGGTCTGTATACCTTGTACATGTACTTGTAGAAATAAAGACAGTAGTAGTAGTAATTAATGAGTAGTGTGACTATTTAGTAGTAAATAGCATTTTCTTATTTAAAATAATGATTAAATATACACTAATATAGGTTTGAACATCGTCAAGTATATCAACACAAGCGTCACTCTTACAAATAAGGCAGAAAAATTTAACATTTCCTCTCTGATGAGACAAAAGTGTCCCGCCTCTACAACTCAGGTAAATGGGATCGAAAAACACTAGAGACTAGTTGAAATGGTCGACAGCTAGTCACCTTAAGTGTGTCGTCTTGCTGTGTAGTTTGAACAATAAACAGTGGGACGCTCGCCTGAAGTGTCGTCTTGTGAGGAAGAGGATACAACAGTGGGACGCTCGCCTGAAGTGTGTCGTCTTGTGAGGAAGAGGATACAACAGTGGGACGCTCGCCTGAAGTGTGTCGTCTTGTGAGGAAGAGGATACAACAGTGGGACGCTCGCCTGAAGTGTCGTCTTGTGAGGAAGAGGATATAACATGTGAAAATATAATATCAGAGAAAAAACCTAAGCGATTTCATGTGCTTACACATCTTCAGAGGAAAAACTATTCCTCTGAAGATGTGTATGTAAGCACATGAAAACGCTCAGATTTTCCTGTTTATTATTTCAGTGTGGCATTTTATAATGGTATTTTTTTTTAATTCGGCCAAACAGGCCGACCTCCCTTGAAAATTAAACTTATCCCCCAAAAATTTTACAAATAGCTAATTATTTTTATTAATATATATTTTTTTTACCAAAACAAAAATCTCAGTTAACCTCCCATAAACTAAGGTAATTTGAGCTAAATTCTGCTACATATCATCGGTTAATTTAGTTTTATTTACTATTCCTTAAAACGAATATTTTTTGTAATGCTCAGACCTATTTCCGCTAATTTATTTCAAAAAAACATTTTTATTCGAGAGAGTGAACCATTGTTAATAGGCAAAACTGGATGTGTGTGTGTGTGTGTGTGTGTGTGTGTGTGTGTGTGTGTATACACTTACACAATTGTGGTTGCACGGTTCGAGATTCAGCTCCTGGACCCGCCTCTTCACTGACCGCTACTGGATCTTTCCTCCCTGCTCCATGAGTGTTATCAAACCTCGTCTTAAAACTATGTATGGTTCCTGCCTCCACTACATTACTTGCCAAACTATTCCACTTCCTAACAACTCTGTAGCTGAAGAAATACTTCCTAACATCCCTTTGACTCATCTGGGTCTTCAACTTCCAATCGTCTGTGTTTGTGTGTCCCATCTCTGGAACATCCTGTCTGTCCATCTTATCTATTCCACGCAGTATTATGTATGTCGTTATTATGTCTCCCCTGACCCTCCTGTCCTCCAGTGTCGTCAGGCAGATTTCCCTTAACCTTTCTTCATAGGACATTCCCCTTAACTCTGGAACTAACCTTGTTGCTAACCTTTGCACTTTCTCTTTCTTGACGTGCTTGACCAGGTGTGGGTTCCAAACTGGTGCTGCGTACTCCAGTATGGGTCTGACGTACACAGTGTATAGTCTTGAAAAATTCCTTACCGTGGTATCGGAACGCTATTCTCAGGTTTGCCAGGCGCCCCATATGCTGCAGCAGTTCCCTGGTTTGTGTGTGCTTCCGGTGATGTGCTCGGTATTATACTCACCCCAAGATCTTTCTCCTTGAGTGAAATTTGCAGTCTTTGGTCACCTAGCCTATACTCTGCGGTCTTCTTTGCCCTTCCCCAATCTTCATGACTTTGCATTTGGCGGGGTTAAATTCTAGGAGCTAGGTGCTGGACCACGCGTCCAGCCTGTCCAGGTCTGTTTGTAGACCTGTCTGATCCTCATCTGATTTAATTCTCATTAATTTCACATCATCTGCAAACAGGGACACTTCTGAGTATCCCTTCCGTCATGTCATTCACATATACCAAGAATAGCACTGGTCCCAGGAATGACCCCTGTGGGACCCCGCTCTTCACAGGCCCCCACTGTGATACCTCATCACGTACCATGACTCGCTGTTGCATCCCTGTTAGATATTCTCTAATCCATCGCAGTGCCCTTCCTGTTATATGTGCCTTATCCTCTAGCTTCTGTACTAATCTCTTGCGAGGAACTGTGCCGAAGGCCTGCCTGAAGTCAAAGAAAATGCAATCAACCCACCCCTCCCTCTTATGTCTTACTTCAGTTACCTTGTCATAAAACTCCAGTAGGTTTGTGACACAGGATTTGCCTTCCATGAATCCGTGCTGGCTGTCGTTTATATTATAATTATTATAATAAAAAAGAAGCGCTGAGCCACAAAGGCTATACAGCGCTGCAGGGTAGGGAAGGAAGCGAGGGTATTGGATGGCAGAAGGGAGGAGGGATGATCAGTAGGTTACAGAAAACAGCGGGGCAGGGGATAGTATGGGGGTAGAGGGTAGCAAGAGATTGAAGTAGAAAGGGCTGAAGGTATCAGAATTTGTGAAGTCAGTTGTTGTCAAAAAGTCAATGAGAGAGTCTGGATGAAAGGTGGGTCCATCAGCGAGAAGGGAAGGTAAAGAGAGAGCAGCAGAGCGAAGACGATGATGGAGGTAAATTCTGCGTGCTAGTTGATAAAGTGGGCAGTCCAACAGAATGTGGCTGACTGATAATGGAACTTGGCAATTCTCACAGAGAGGAGCAGGGCGCCTCTCCATGAGATATCTATGAGTAAGACGAGTATGGCCAATGCGAAGACGGGAGAGAGTAGTCTCCCAACCTCGACACTGGTGATAAGAAGACGGCCAGTAACCTATACTCGGTTTAATAGATTGAAGTTTGTTGCCGAACATAGTAGACCAACGTTGTTGCCAACGGGTGTGAAGTTGGGAAGATATTGCAGCAAAATAGTCCGTAAATGGAATACCTCTACATGAAACTGGTAGGTCATGTACTGCTGACCGCGCAGCAGTGTCTGCCTGTTCATTGCCCTGTACGTCAACATGACCAGGGACCCAACAAAAAACAATATCTTTATGCTTGGTAAAGATGCAGTGTAGCCAAAGTTGGATACGGAGGACTAAAGGGTGAGGTGTATAAAATTTCTGTATAGCCTGTAAAGCACTAAGGGAGTCTGAGACAACCACAAATGATGACACAGGCATAGATGCAATACAGATAAGTGCTGTAAGGATGGCATACAATTCAGCAGTAAAAATACTAGCCGAAGATAGTAAATGCCCTTGTACAACGCTGTCCAGAAACACTGCTGCGAATCCTACACCGTCAGAAGACTTAGAGCCATCTGTGTACACAGCAATGGCATGAGAATGGGAGTGAAAGTGGTCAAGAAAAAGAGAGCGGGAAGCGACCATAGACAGTTGGGCTTTCGAGCAAGGGAGAGAGAAAGAACAGACTCGAACAGCTGGAACTTCCCAGGGGGGTAGGGAAAAGTGAGACGCTACTATAGGTGGTAATTGAAGAGAAGACAAGAGCGAATGAAGGCAAAGAGAGAAGGGACGGAGTAAACAGGGGCGGCGAACAAATAAAGAATGTCTACTAATATCAGTGACCATTCTATAAATGGAAGGATTGCGGAGATCGTGAGAGCGTACATAGTATCGAAGGCAATGGGCATCACGGCGATCAGATAAGGATGGAACGTTCGCTTCTGCATAGAGGCTCTCGACAGGGGAAGAGCAAAAGGCACCAAGGCATAAACGTAATCCTTGGTAATGAATGGGGTTAAGGCTAGAGAGAGTAGCAGGAGATGCTGCTGAATAGATCTGGTCACCATAATCAAGTTTCAATAAGATAAGGGTGGAATGTAGGCGAAGGAGGGTTCGACGATCAGCTCCCCATGAAAGATGAGCAAGGGTTTTAAGAAGGTTCAGCCGGCTGTGACAAGTTGCCTTCAGAGGGGTAATTTGAGGTTTCCAGGATAACCTACGATCAAAGAGGAGGCCCAGAAACTTGACTATCACGTTCAGGGATACGGGAACCATAGAGGTACAAAGGATGATCGGAGATGACAGAGCGTCTAGTGAAAGTAATTTGGTGGGTTTTAGTGCTGCAAAATTTAAACCCATGTGTGGGGGCCCAATTGGAAACACGGTTGACTGCATGCTGGAGAGAAACTGTAATAACGTGACAGTCAGCGCCTGCACAGGCAATAGCAAAGTCATCAACATAGAGTGATGACCAAATATTTGATGGAAGACTGAGGCCAAATCATTAATAGCAAGGAGAAAAAGTGTTGTGCTCAGAACACATCCCTGGGGGACACCTTCAGCTTGGATAAAGTCCGGGGAGAGCACATTATTAACCCGAACACGGAAATGCCTGTCAGTTAAAAAGTTCTTAAGGAAGGATGGTAGATTGTCTCGAAGGCCTAAGGAGTGGGCTTGGGCTAAAATATTATACCTCCAAGTTGTGTCATATGCCTTCTCAAGGTAAAAAAATATGGCAATAACTGAGTGGTTATTCACAAAGGCATTACGAACATACGTATCCAAGCGTAGTAAGGGGTCTATGGTAGAACGTCCCTTACGAAAGCCATATTGACGAGTGGAGAGACTGTTGTGTGTCTCTAAATACCACACTAAACGTCTATTTACTAGGCATTCCATCACTTTGCAAACTGCACTGGTAAGAGCAATGGGACGATAGTGGGAGGTTTCATGTCCCGTAGTGCCTGGTTTGCGGAAAGGGAGAACAATGGCGGATTTCCACAGCTGTGGAAGAACTCCTTGTGACCAAATATGATTGTAAAGGCGTAATAGGACTGCAAGGGCTGACTGATGTAAATGTTGTAGCATACGAATATGAATGTCGTCGGGCCCAGCTGCCGATGATCGGCAAGCTGAGAGTGTTGCCTCCAGTTCTTGAAGTGTAAAAGGCACATTATATTGTTCTTCTCTGAGAGAAGAAAAGTCCAAGGGTGCTAACTCTCTGGCAGACTTTGAGGAAAGAAATGAGGGGCATAGATGGAGTCCCTGAGAAATACAGACCAGATGATTGCCAATTTCATTGGCAACATCTAGTGGGTTTGCTATATCAACACCGGCAACCCACAGAACAGGAGCCGGGTCAGGAGAATATTTACCACTCAGTTTTCGTACTTTTTTCCAGACTGCACTCATAGAGGAAGCAGAGGTGATGGTGGAGACAATCTCGCCAGCAAGTGCGTTTAGCATCACGGATGACACGGCGAGCGATCGCATGCTTCTGCTTAAAATCAAGAAGTCTCTCTGTGGTTCTATTGTACCGGTACCTGCCCCATGCAGCTCGTTTCAAACGTACTGCACGAGCACAAGCAGGAGACCACCAAGGCACGCATTTCTGAGAATGCCTGCCCGAAGTTTGGGGTATAGAATGAGAAGCTGCGGTTAAAACGGAGGACGAGAAGAGGTGTAAAAGCTCATCAATGGAGGACGAAGAAGGAACCTCTCTAAAAACAGTTAGGTGTGAGTAAAGGTTCCAATTTGCCTGATCAAATTGCCAGCGTGGGATGCGAAGAGGTGGTGAATATGAAGGGGAAGTAAGAATGATTGGGAAATGATCGCTGTCATGTAAGTCTGGAAGAACAGACCAAGTGAAGTCTAATGCGGCGGAGGAAGAGCAGACTGAGAGATCGATGCAAGAGAGAGTGTGAGTCCGGGGATCAAAATGGGTGCAAGTACCTGTATTTAAAACATGGAGGGGGTGGGTGGCAAGAAAAGCCTCTAACTGAATGCCACGGGAATCACAGTGAGACCCCCCCCCAGAGGAAATGGTGGGCATTAAAATCACCAAGTAACAGAATCGGTGGTGGTAATGACGAAACAAGAAAGGCAATATCCGGAATAGATAATGCCCGAGAAGGAGAGAGATATAAAGAACAGAGCATATACCACCTATGCAAGTGGATACGGGCTGCTGTGTAATGCAGCGAAGTATGAACAAATAGCTGATGGTACGGAATATCAGTGCGTAGAAGAAGGGCACTTTCATTAAAGGTCCCATCAGGAAAAGGATCTGAAGAATACAATGAATTATAGCCTGAGATGGGAGAGATAACAGCAGAGTGTAATTTTGGTTCCTGTAAGCAAGCACCAACAGGGAAAAACTGGGAGAGTAACATCTGAAGCTCACCCCAATTACCCGAGGCCACGTATATTCCACTGTAAATAGGCCATGATTGGCAATGATAAAGATACCTGAAATCCGCAGGTAAGGGTTCCTACGGACTAGAGGGGTTAGAAAAGTCCACATGCGGAGGCAGTGGAAAACGTTCAAGCAGTGAAGGAACGGTGCGCTGTGAAGAAAGGAGTTGCGCAGATGGAGTAGAGGAGAGAGAAGGAGCGGAGGGTGGATCAGTGTCCATTGATGGTTTGGTCTCTGCAATATATTCAGAGATTGCTTCAAGTGTTTCAGAATTCAGAGACGTCGTATGGGAGACAATATTGGAAATGTTAGGGGGCAGGATGAGTAAAGATTGGAACTGTAATGGACTGTACCAAGGTAGGGGGGGGGGCGAAAGGGTGGAGGGAACTGGAGAAGTGTGGAAGGGGACAGAAGAGGCAGAAACCTGGGAGGTGGCAGAAGAGGAAGAAACTTGGGAGGGAACAGGGGAGGAAGGTACAGTACGAGGAGAAGGGTGAACCTCTACACTTGTAACAGAGCCAGTGAGAGGGGGAGAACCAGGTACAGAGACAGGGAAAGGAAAATGAGGAGGTGGAAGATGGGTAGGAGGTGTTAACGGACCTTTTTTTGACTTTCGAGAAGTAGAGGGACGATTGGGAGGAGGAGTCATACGAGATCTCGTCGCTACTGAGGCTTGTGAGAGAGAACACAAAGAAGCAAGATCAGACTGAGATGTTGAAGTAGGGATGTCTGAGCCGAGGACAGCAAAAGAATTAGCTACAGGAGTGACTATGGGAGAGGTAACCACAGAGGTGGGTGCAGAAGATGGGATACCAGAAGTGGGGGGACGTTTTGAAACACGGGAATAAGAAACACGAGGTAGTCTCCCTTGGAGGCGGAGATGAGAAACTGCCATGGCATAAGGGAGATCTTCTGCCTCTTTGAGGTAATGGATTTCCCGCTCGTTTAAGTAGACTTGACAATGGCGAGAGTACGAAGGGTGAGCCTCATGACAATTAAGGCAAGAGGGAGGTCGATTGCAAGAATGGTCATCGGCACCACAGACTGGGCATTCGGTGATAGATCTGCAATATTTCGCTGGATGGCCAAATCGCCAGCAATTTCTATGCTGTTGCGGTGTAGGGATCACCTTTCGAACTTGTAACCGATGTCCTGCTACATAAACTGAGGATGGGAGTTCATGGCTGTCAAAAGTTAAACGAGCCACATTGCTAGGGTATCGTCTCCGCCCACGGGCAGGAAGAACGTGTCTACCTTGAGGATTGGGAGATCTTGGAGTTCCAGCTGTTCAAGAATGTCAGTGCCACATGTCTGGAAATTTTGTTGAACTATGGTATGGGGCAGAATGACGGTACCACTACAAGAATTGAGGGAATGATGCTTTTCAATAGTTACAGGAACAGTATCGATATGGGAAAGACGAGAAAGCTCATGAGCCTGGGTAGCATTCTGTATGGTGACGATGTGCATACCGCTCTTAAGAGCATGAAAAGAAATATCTTTACCAACATGGCCAATACTGTGGTCAGAAAGATAGGCAGTAGAGGAAGTCGGTCGTAAAGTGAAGAATTTAGTCCATTGTGCAGTCTGAAACTGAGCGTGGAAAGGTAGTGAAGGATGTGTCGATCTTTTCTGAGAAGAACGAGAAGGTGGAGAAGTATCATCAGTAGGTAATTGTCGTTGTCGTTTAGGCGTGGGACCAGAGTTGGTCCGACGTGGAATGGGCCGGCGATTCGAAAATTGCCATACCGTAGAGGGAGAGGCTGGAAGCATAGTCAGAGGAGAGCGAAGGTCAGATAAATCAAAGGAGTCAGTCGAGGCCTCAGTACCTGAAGCAGGTGAGGAAACAGCACCGGCAAGAGGTACAGAGGCACGAGTGTCCGAAGAGTGGTCCAAAGACGAGGCGGGGTCAGAACAGGGTGCGGTATCAAGAAGTGGCCCGGGGGTAGCAGGTTCATGGACTAGGGCTGCCATGGTTAGGTTACTTCTTTCTTTTTGTTTTTAAGAAAAAAAAAGAAAGAAAAGAAAATAAAAATAAAAAAAAAGAATAAAAAAAGGGGGAACCGGGGAGGGATAGTTCCTAGGAGGAATGAAAGGGCCAGAAATCTCCCTCTGTGCCCAAGAGGACCTCAGCACCGCAAGTAGTGCAGATGCAGCATGGAACCCGTGCCATACCCTACCCATCATGCCAGTAAACCGGCAATCCGGGATAGCAACCTCACATCTGCCGAGATACCTCGGTGGACAAAAGAGAGGGTGGCCGGAAATCCGCCACAAAGCATACCTCCTTCGGCCACCACCCCCGGAATCCGAAAGGTGGCTTCCAGAGATACACCTGTCTCCCGAGAGACACCCAAAGCCACCCTCCGGGATACCAGAGAGGGATCAGGACATCCCCAGGCAATCCAGATTCCACGGCAAACTACGCCATCGCCAAGAACCTCAATGGAATGGGATGGACCCCGGTACCCTTTCCCCTACCTAGGAACTAGCATGCCTCTGAAAAAAAAAAAAGAAGGCCAAAAAGGAAGGGCAAAAGGGAGGGGTGGGGAGGAGGAGGAGGAAAGGAAAAAGGGGAGGATGGGGAGGATGGGATAGGGAACGGGGGATTGGGGGTAATTAGGTTCGGTCTGGCGGGCTGTCTGGCCACCCATGGTGTGGGCGGGCTGTCTGGCCACCCATGGTGTGGGCGGGCTGTCTGGCCACCCATGGTATGGGCGGGCTGTCTGGTCAAGAGACCAAGAGCCTCTTCACCACGCCAAGGAGCCCCCCTTGAAGAGGCTGTCGTTTATAACCTTGTTCCTTTCCAGGTGTTCCACCACTCTCCTCCTGATAAGCTTCTTCATGACTTTGCATACTATACACCTGTGTGTGTGTGTGTGTGTGTGTGTGTGTGTGTGTGTGTGTATACTCACCTATTTGTGCTCACCTATTTGTGGTTGCAGGGGTCGAGTCTTAGCTCCTGGCCCCGCCTCTTCACCGGTTGCTACTGGGCCCTCTCTCTCCCCACTCCATGAGTTTTATCAAACCTCGTCTTAAAACTGTGTATGGTTCCTGCCTCCACTACGTCATTTTCTAGGCTATTCCAATGCCTTACAACTCTATGACTGAAGAAATACTTCCTAATATCTCTCTGACTCATTTGTGTCTTCAACTTCCAATTGTGGCCTCTTGTTTCTGTGTCCCCTCCCTGGAACATCCTGTCTTTGTCCACCTTGTGTGTGTGTGTGTGTGTGTGTGTGTGTGTGTGTGTGTGTGTGTGTGTGTGTGTGTGTGTGTGTGTGTGTGTGTGTGTGTCTCGCGCGCGCGCCTAATAGGTAAAACTGGTCAATTAGCAAGAACTCGTATAAAATTAAGTCATTTCTAAAATTTTCTCATATACGTTTAAAGATATATTTTTTCATTAATGTTAATGTAAAAATTTATAATTTTACACCAAAAGAATCTTAGAAAACTTACCTAACCTTATAATAACAAGCGTAATTTAATTTAGTCTAATCCAACTAAATATATTTTAGATACGTTTACAATAATTTAATAATAAACAAACACAATGAAATATTTTTTCGTTAGGTTCAGAACGATTTTTGCGGAATTATTGCATACACAAATTTTAGCTTGTCTTGTATGGCAAGATAAGCGTTGCTATTCAAGCCAAGATCGCAAGTTTTACATATTCGGTACGACATATATATTAATATAATATAATATATATATATATATATATATATATATATATATATATATATATATATATATATATATATATATATATATATATATCACATATAATATTAATGCATCCACGAACGAGTGATTTTCAAGTAAATAACAACACTGCGACTGGCTGGAAATCTAATCCCTGATATTTTAAAATTCCACCCGGTAAGATCGCCAAAATTCCGAGATACCTTAGTCTACTCGGCCATCAATGTTTTCGACATCAGATGAAGCAGCGATCAGAATGAATGGGAGAGTGTTGGGACCCGGGGATAAGGTTGATCTTGCAATTAATCTCGCAAACCAGGCGGCTAGGAAGATTTCTCTCTCTTGTGTTCAACAGTAAAGGTTGTAAGACCCTGAGTATGGTCCCCCTCTCATCCACAGCTTCTCGACAGAATAGAGAACAGAGCAATGAAACTCATCTGGACTCAGCCTGGACAGATCTGTCATTTCAGCAGAGCCTTCAACACCTTGCTGTTATGAACAAGGCCAATATTGTCAAGGTACCACGCAGGACGACGGGCAGCAAACACCAACTACACTCTGAAAGTCACCTTCTCAACATCACTTCATCTTAGATCATTTATTTCTAGAATGACCCGAGTCTGGAACATTTTCGAAGAGCATAATGACATCGATGTTAAAGTCTGTTGACCAAATGAAATCACTGACTCACAGATGACTCCTTCATCCTGGTCCCTGTTTGTATGTCTTATTAGAATAAAAATGTTTTCAAATAAGCTGATGTAGTAACAGCTCTTAGCTTGTAAATAAAGGAAAAGAGAGAGAGAGAGAGAGAGAGAGAGAGAGAGCGCTATCAAGGTTGCAAGAAAGTAAGTCCGGGGAAATGAGGAAAGATTTACTGGTGGGAAGATGAGGACCAGAGGGTAATGGAATAGATGTGTGGGAGGAAAGTGTGGTGGTGGGATGTGTGGGGGGGAAGTGGGATGTGTGGGGAGGGAAATGTGGTGGTGGGATGTGTGGGGAGGGAAGTGTGGTGGTGGGATGTGTGGGGAGGGAAGTGTGGTGGTGGGATGTGTGGGGAGGGAACTGCGATGGTGGGATGTGTGGGGAGGGAAGTGTGATGGTGGGATGTGTGGGGAGGGAAGTGTGATGGTGGGATGTGTGGGGAGGGAAGTGTGATGGTGGGATGTGTGGGGAGAGAAGTGTGATGGTGGGATGTGTGGGGAGAGAAGTGTGATGGTGGGATGTGTGGGGAGAGAAGTGTGGTGGTGGGATGTGTGGGGAGAGAAGTGTGGTGGTGGGATGTATGGGAGAGAAGTGTGGTGGTGGGATGTGTGGGGAGGGAGGTGTACGGAGGGAAGATGTGGGAAGGAAGGGTGAAGGGGTAGGCAGTCGGTTGGGTACAGCCTACAACGTCAACCTACAACGTAATTAGCAGAACGAACACCGGAAGTGTTCACATTAAAATGTTTGTAGGATAGGTGGATGGGAGGGCAAGAATAATGGGATAGGTGGATGGGAGGGCAAGAATAATGGGATAGGTGGATGGGAGGGCAAGAATAATGGGATAGGTGGATGGGAGGGCAAGAATAATGGGATAGGTGGATGGGAGGGCAAGAATAATGGGATAGGTGAATGGGAGGGCAAGAATAATGGGATAGGTGGATGAGAGGGCAAGAATGGGATAGGTGGATGGGAGGGCAAGAATAATGGGATAGGTGGATGGGAGGGCAAGAATAATGGGATAGGTGGATGGGAGGGCAAGAATAATGGGTTAGGTGGATGGGAGGGCAAGAATAATGGGATAGGTGGATGGGAGGGCAAGAATAATGGGATAGGTGGATGGGAGGGCAAGAATAATGGGATAGGTGGATGGGAGGGCAAGAATAATGGGATAGGTGGATGGGAGGGCAAGAATAATGGGTTAGGTGGATGGGAGATGGACATTAGAATGTTGATGGGAGTTTGGAATAAAAAAGGGTAATGGGACTGGTAGACTGAATAAGGAAAATGCGATAGGTAAATGAGAATGTAAAGAATGAAATGGGTTGATGGTGAAAGAAAGGGCCAAAGTATGGGTGGACCGTAGACGGAACGATGCGATGGGTGTAATGGGGGATGGAAGGGAAAATGGAATGGGTAGGCGGAGATGGGGGCTGTGGGATTGAAAGATCAAGAGTTGTGTAATGGGTGTGGGGAAGCAAAGGTTAAATGGCACTTGGGGGATAAGGGAATCTAGTTTATGAAATGGGGGAAAATGAGGAGAAGACTCCTCCATAGGCTGAGCCAATTACCCATTAATGGGTCGTTATGCTCGTGAGAGGGGCGAGGATGGATAATATTATATATAATTATATATATATATATATATATATATATATATATATATATATAATATATATATATATATATATATATATATAATATATATATATATATATATATATATATAAAAGCCATGCGTGTCGTATGAGGCGACTAAAATGCCGGGAGCAATGGGCTAGTAACCCCTTCTCCTGTATACAATTACTAAAAAAGAGAAGAAGAAAAACTTTATAAAACTGGGTTGCTTAAATGTGCGTGGATGTAGTGCGGATGACAAGAAACAGATGATTGCTGATGTTATGAATGAAAAGAAGTTGGGTGTCCTGGCCCTAAGCGAAACAAAGCTGAAGGGGGTAGGAGAGTTTCAGTGGGGGGAAATAAATGGGATTAAATCTGGAGTATCTGAGAGAGTTAGAGCAAAGGAAGGGGTAGCAGTAATGTTAAATGATCAGTTATGGAAGGAGAAAAGAGAATATGAATGTGTAAATTCAAGAATTATGTGGATTAAAGTAAAGGTTGGATGCGAGAAGTGGGTCATAATAAGCGTGTATGCACCTGGAGAAGAGAGGAATGCAGAGGAGAGAGAGAGATTTTGGGAGATGTTAAGTGAATGTATAGGAGCATTTGAACCAAGTGAGAGAGTAATTGTGGTAGGGGACTTGAATGCTAAAGTAGGAGAAACTTTTAGAGAGGGTGTGGTAGGTAAGTTTGGGGTGCCAGGTGTAAATGATAATGGGAGCCCTTTGATTGAACTTTGTATAGAAAGGGGTTTAGTTATAGGTAATACATATTTTAAGAAAAAGAGGATAAATAAGTATACACGATATGATGTAGGGCGAAATGACAGTAGTTTGTTGGATTATGTATTGGTAGATAAAAGACTGTTGAGTAGACTTCAGGATGTACATGTTTATAGAGGGGCCACAGATATATCAGATCACTTTCTAGTTGTAGCTACACTGAGAGTAAAAGGTAGATGGGATACAAGGAGAATAGAAGCATCAGGGAAGAGAGAGGTGAAGGTTTATAAACTAAAAGAGGAGGCAGTTAGGGTAAGATATAAACAGCTATTGGAGGATAGATGGGCTAATGAGAGCATAGGCAATGGGGTCGAAGAGGTATGGGGTAGGTTTAAAAATGTAGTGTTAGAGTGCTCAGCAGAAGTTTGTGGTTACAGGAAAGTGGGTGCAGGAGGGAAGAGGAGCGATTGGTGGAATGATGATGTAAAGAGAGTAGTAAGGGAGAAAAAGTTAGCATATGAGAAGTTTTTACAAAGTAGAAGTGATGCAAGGAGGGAAGAGTATATGGAGAAAAAGAGAGAAGTTAAGAGAGTGGTGAAGCAATGTAAAAAGAGAGCAAATGAGAGAGTGGGTGAGATGTTATCAACAAATTTTGTTGAAAATAAGAAAAAGTTTTGGAGTGAGATTAACAAGTTAAGAAAGCCTAGAGAACAAATGGATTTGTCAGTTAAAAATAGGAGAGGAGAGTTATTAAATGGAGAGTTAGAGGTATTGGGAAGATGGAAGGAATATTTTGAGGAATTGTTAAATGTTGATGAAGATAGGGAAGCTGTGATTTCGTGTATAGGGCAAGGAGGAATAACATCTTGTAGGAGTGAGGAAGAGCCAGTTGTGAGTGTGGGGGAAGTTCGTGAGGCAGTAGGTAAAATGAAAGGGGGTAAGGCAGCCGGGATTGATGGGATAAAGATAGAAATGTTAAAAGCAGGTGGGGATATAGTTTTGGAGTGGTTGGTGCAATTATTTAATAAATGTATGGAAGAGGGTAAGGTACCTAGGGATTGGCAGAGAGCATGCATAGTTCCTTTGTATAAAGGCAAAGGGGATAAAAGAGAGTGCAAAAATTATAGGGGGATAAGTCTGTTGAGTGTACCTGGTAAAGTGTATGGTAGAGTTATAATTGAAAGAATTAAGAGTAAGACGGAGAATAGGATAGCAGATGAACAAGGAGGCTTTAGGAAAGGTAGGGGGTGTGTGGACCAGGTGTTTACAGTGAAACATATAAGTGAACAGTATTTGGATAAGGCTAAAGAGGTGTTTGTGGCATTTATGGATTTGGAAAAGGCGTATGACAGGGTGGATAGGGGGGCAATGTGGCAGATGTTGCAAGTGTATGGTGTAGGAGGTAGGTTACTGAAAGCAGTGAAGAGTTTTTACGAGGATAGTGAGGCTCAAGTTAGAGTATGTAGGAAAGAGGGAAATTTTTTCCCAGTAAAAGTAGGCCTTAGACAAGGATGTGTGATGTCACCGTGGTTGTTTAATATATTTATAGATGGGGTTGTAAGAGAAGTAAATGCGAGGGTCTTGGCAAGAGGCGTGGAGTTAAAAGATAAAGAATCACACACAAAGTGGGAGTTGTCACAGCTGCTCTTTGCTGATGACACTGTGCTCTTGGGAGATTCTGAAGAGAAGTTGCAGAGATTGGTGGATGAATTTGGTAGGGTGTGCAAAAGAAGGAAATTAAAGGTGAATACAGGAAAGAGTAAGGTTATGAGGATAACAAAAAGATTAGGTGATGAAAGATTGAATATCAGATTGGAGGGAGAGAGTATGGAGGAGGTGAACGTATTCAGATATTTGGGAGTGGACGTGTCAGCGGATGGGTCTATGAAAGATGAGGTGAATCAGAGAATTGATGAGGGAAAAAGAGTGAGTGGTGCACTTAGGAGTCTGTGGAGACAAAGAACTTTGTCCTTGGAGGCAAAGAGGGGAATGTATGAGAGTATAGTTTTACCAACGCTCTTATATGGGTGTGAAGCGTGGGTGATGAATGTTGCAGCGAGGAGAAGGCTGGAGGCAGTGGAGATGTCATGTCTGAGGGCAATGTGTGGTGTGAATATAATGCAGAGAATTCGTAGTTTGGAAGTTAGGAGGAGGTGCGGGATTACCAAAACTGTTGTCCAGAGGGCTGAGGAAGGGTTGTTGAGGTGGTTCGGACATGTAGAGAGAATGGAGCGAAACAGAATGACTTCAAGAGTGTATCAGTCTGTAGTGGAAGGAAGGCGGGGTAGGGGTCGGCCTAGGAAGGGTTGGAGGGAGGGGGTAAAGGAGGTTTTGTGTGCGAGGGGCTTGGACTTCCAGCAGGCATGCGTGAGCGTGTTTGATAGGAGTGAATGGAGACAAATGGTTTTTAATACTTGACGTGCTGTTGGAGTGTGAGCAAAGTAACATTTATGAAGGGATTCAGGGAAACCGGCAGGCCGGACTTGAGTCCTGGAGATGGGAAGTACAGTGCCTGCACTCTGAAGGAGGGGTGTTAATGTTGCAGTTTAAAAACTGTAGTGTAAAGCACCCTTCTGGCAAGACAGTGATGGAGTGAATGATGGTGAAAGTTTTTCTTTTTCGGGCCACCCTGCCTTGGTGGGAATCGGCCGGTGTGATAATATAAAAAATAATATAGATATATATAATATATATATATATATATATATATATATATATATATATATATATATATATATATACACACACACACACACACATACATATACACACATACATATACACACATATACATACACACACACACACACACATACACACACACACATACACACACACATATACACACACACATACACACACACACGTCTTTTTTCCATCACTTTTGCTATATTTCTCTCTCCCTTCCTCACTGCTTCAACCTCTTCTCACACTGTTCTTCCTACTCTTCTCCCCTCCCTCTCCTCTCCTACTATCCCCCGACACCATCTGGCTCCGCCGCTCGCCTCCCCCTTCTTCTGGAATCCCTTTTTTGATGGAACTGTCAGCGTGGGTGTCATTCCCGCTGATGACTTGGCTCGTCCCCTTCCTCACTCCCTCCATCCCTTCCTCTATTCTCCTTCCTTCCGTCTTCTCTCTACTCTCCTTCCTTCGATCCTATTTTCCTTTATTACTATTTTTCCTCCCCTGTCTCCCTCTATGCTCTTCTTCCAACCTCTCATCCTCGCCTCTTCCTTTCCCTCCATCACTCTCCTCCTCTCTCTCTAGTTCCCTCCCACAAACTTTTACCTCTCGACAATAAAAGTGTAAATGTGAACGACTTAGATGTTATGGTGTCAGAAGATCTCATAGTCAAGGTTCATAACACAGTTTTTATCACAATCACAAGGAAAATGATAGGCTGGATAACTAGAACCTTCAAAAGTGGATAACTAGAACCTTCAAAACAAGACATGCCAAGCCAGTGATGATATACTGCAAGTCACTTGCCCTCCCTAGGCTGGAAAATTACTCTATACTAACACCACCTTTGGAGGCAGGAGAAATGTCAGGTCTTAAGAAAGCAAAGATAACGCCTAATATAAATTCACTAACACCTAAAGTATTGGGAATGATTCAAGTCCTTCAAACTGTGTTCTTTGGAAGGTAAACAAGAAAGATGTAGCGTAATCTAGTGTTTAGTTCCAAAATGAAATCACGCCATACGGAAACAAGAGGCTTGCCTGACGTTGCCAAATTCCTACGGTGAAAAGCAGGGGTTCGTTAGGCACACAGAGGACTCTGTAAGTATAAAGGGACCAAGACTGTTCAGCAACCTCCCATCATTCCATAAGGGGCATTACCAATAAACCCCTGTCTAAAAGCTTCATACGTTGGAGGCGAGCGGTAAGCCCCAACAACCTGGTCGATCAGGCCAGCAAACGGGAGGCCTGGTCTCGGATCGGGCCGCGGGGGACTGGGGGAGCAATGACCTCCTAAATCCTCTATAGGTGATCCCGGAGGTTAGTGGATATGCTCAGGTAACCCAGACGAGGGACACCCAGGGTTCTCTAAATTGTCGTCATGAATACCCTCCCATGTATTCACCCATTTTTAATTTCATGTATACCTTCATATATATCATATCAATGCCCTATTTTGCATACTCGTGTACACCCTATTATGCATAGTCATGTATACCCTATTATGTATACTCATGTATACCCTATTATGTATACTCATGTATACCCTATGTATACTCGTGTATATCCTATTATGTATACTCGTGTATACCCTATTATGTATACATGCATAAATACCCTCTCACGTATGCCCTCTCATGCACTGGGACGAATGGAGTGCAGGAACACTGGTGTTCAGTCTACCAGAATGCGATTCGTTCCCACTACATCTTCTGAGAGGTGATCTCTTCACGGGAGATGCCAGGATGCTGGTGAGAGGATCTAATTCTCCTAAAAAGATAATAACTGATGTACTTCTAGTAACTGATGTCGTTAGCGTCAGTTTTTGGTAAATCGGATTTAAAAAAAGTCAGTTTTAAGCCTTAAAATAAACCAAAAGTTACACGTCTCGAAAAGAATAAAAGTAATAATGTACAAATGCCCCGACGTTTCGGTCCGACTTGGATCACTGATTAGTTTGACTACTTGATGGTCCTAGTGGGACCGAAACGTTGTCACTAGTTTGAGTTACTTATGAGCGGGTTGTGTATTATGCGCGCCTCGATGTATAGAGGGCAGTAAGTAGGGTGTTGACTCACGCTGTTCCTTGGCTGGATCACGACCATCCGCACGCAAACATGACCCTGTTAAGCATGTTGCCTATCTGGCTCAAACACCACACGCAAGCACTTCTGCAACCACGCTCGCACGAATATAACCGGGTATACACACTCACTCACTCCAAGTGTGTTCGCTCTCGCTCACACACCACATGCACGCGCTTGGGCAGCTATGCATGCAAGTACTTGTCAAAGCATATAAAAACTCAGCCATCTCACTCACACACACACACACGTCATTCGTGACTGTACGCCGTGTATGTCAGGACAGTATTGGATTGTGCAGCACCAGTTTGGAACCCACACCTGGTCAAACACATCAAGAAATTAGAGAAAGTGCAAAAGTTTGCAACAAAACTAGTCCGGGAGCTGAGGGATATGTCCTACGAGGAGAGATTAAGAGAACTCAACCTGATAACACTGGAGGACAGGAGGGACAGGGAGGACATGGGTAGACACACAAGTTTCAGAGATGTGACACAGCAATAAGGGGTCACAACTGGAAGTTGAAAACTCACACGTGTTATAAGGATGTTAGGAAGTTGTTCTTCAGTCAGTTGTCAGTAAGTGGGACAATCTGGAGAGTGGTGTAGTGGAGGCAGGATCCATACATAGCTTTAAAACTACCAATCCCTTAGGTGATAGGCCTAAGATGTTCATTGGGTTTGAGAGTCTTAGGTAGACTAGACATGTGTCTGTAGGAAGGTTGGTCGGCAGTAGACGATAAAAATTTTGGACCTGTTAAGACAAGGTTCGATAGAGCTAATAGAGCAGGAAGAGAGTAGACCTAGTAGCAACCAGTGAAGAGGCGGGACCAAGAACTATAAATCGACCCCTGTAACCACAAACAGGAGTGTACAAATAGGCGAGTACACACAATACACGCAACAATATACATAGCTGAAAATAAAAGTATAATAATCAACAAGGAAATAACTACCAGGGTGGGGTTTGCGTGTTGTCGAATTCCGCCCTTCTCCTGTGACGCCCCGTTGACAGGGGGCTGTGCTCCCTCCTCACGCACTCACTATAGCTCACTACCACCATCACAGCCCACTACCATCACAATCCACTACCACCACCGCTACTCATTACCATCACCACCACCCACTACAGCCCAATATCACCACCATAGCCCACTACCATCATCTCCACAACCACAACCAACTACCATCACAACCCACTACCATCACCACCACCACCACCCACCACCATCCATCACAGCCCACCACCGATTATCAAGGTATCGTAGCCTAAGTGACTTCGTAACCCACTATATAAAGCTGCTATTAAACAGGAAGAATCAAACACCATGTATTCATGGGGATACTATTACAGGGCAAGGATACACTCCGACCAGTACAATGGGATAGGGAAAATGTACAATACTAGTAACACACTCATGAAATATATTCTCCAAATCGGCCAGTACTAGCTTCAGAAGTGGCTTCACCCTCTGAAATAGATCTCGCTAGTCGATCCACATTCAGCTCGTGGGAGATCCTCATCTCTCCATCACAAAAATTCCTCGATCTGTAGCAGGACAAACAACACCGTGTTCAGAAACACTTCTTACATATCATACTCAAACGGATAGCAGTCCCTCGTTAATATCCACTCTTCTGCTCCCCTGATTAAAAATAAAGTTATTAACTTACTTACTTTTACTTACTTACTTTTACTTACTTACTTTTACTTACTTACTTTTACTTACTTCCTTCCTTCCCTCTCTCCCTCCCTCCTTCCTTCCTTCCCTCCCTTACTTCCCTCCCTTCCTTCCCTCCCTCCCTTCCTTCCCTCCCTCCCTCCCTCCCTTCCTTCCTTCCTCCCTCCCTTCCTCCCTCCCTCCCTCCCTCCCTCCCTCCCTCCCTCCCTTCCTTCCCTCCTTCCTTCCCTCCCTCCTTCCTTCCCTCCTTCCTTCCCTCCTTCCTTCCCTCCTTCCTTCCCTCCTTCCTTCCCTCCTTCCTTCCTTCCTTCCCTCCCTCCCTCAGTGTAGTCTCCTAGTTCCTGGCCACCGTTTAAGCTCACAAGAGCTCCTTCCCGGCTCTATGCCTCTCAGACTAGTCTCTCTTCCTCCCCCCCCCTCCCGTCCTGTTCCTTTCTAAAAATCTCTCGTCCCGTCCTCAGACCTCTATCCTAGTACAGACATCTGAGTGCTAGACAAGAAAAGCGGGAGGATATAAGTGGTACATTTAGATGAAGACTTTACAGTAGTTAAGGCGACAAGATCAATACTTCGAAACAGGTGAACTCTGGCTGGAGCAAAATTCACAAGCCAGCCACAAACAGCCACGACCCACTACATATATAACATACATGTTCTAATTCAGCAACTTTCGTCTCCCGGTTGTAAAAATATTAACATTATTGTTTTTCATAAACGAAAAGAAACTTAGTTTTTACACAGTTGAATTTACAGGCTAAGAGCTGTTGTCTTACGTCATCTCATTTACAAGTCCGTGATATGTTTAACGATGAGGAAGCTGAGGTCCCAGGAATCACAAAATCAAGGTTTAACACCTATAAGTTAAAAAATAAGATTCCAAAAACAACACTGGAGTGTCTCTTCAGACACACGTGTGTGTGTGTGTGTGTGTGTGTGTGTGTGTGTGTGTGTGTGTGTGTGTGTTTGTCTGTTTGTTTGTGTCTGTGTCTGTGTGAGTCTGTCTGTCTGTCTGTCTGTCTTTCTGTCTGTCTGTGTGTCTGTGTGTGTCTGTGTCTGTGTGTCTGTGTATCTGTGTCTGTGTCTGTGTGTCTGTGAATCTGTGCCTGTGTCTGTGTGTCTGTGTCTGTTCCCCCCCCCCTCCCCTCTCTCTCTTTGTGAAGATACCCAGGTGTTGCCTGCAACATCTCTCATTAATCAAAAAGCCACATAAAACTTTTAACTCTGAAAGAGTACCACGAGTGGTGCTTGCGTCCTGGAAAATACAAAGAACGAAGATAGGCTGACTGAACTTGTACTCTCTGGAAGGGCATAGAATTACGGGAGATGTGACTGAAGCGTACAAATGGAAAACAGGAATAAATAAAGGAGATATAAATAGCATGTTGTAAATAGCTATCCATAACAAGACTCACAGCAATGAATTACAGTTGGCAATATTTACATTTAGAAAGGATATAGAGAATAACTAGCTGGGAAAGAGACTTGTGGATGATTGGAACAAACTGCCAGGTAGCGTCGTTGAGACAAGATCCTGTAGCAGTTAGATCTGCCTAGCATGGGCCAATAGGTCTGCTGCACTGTTCCTTTGTGTGTGAAAATGCGTTTTAATATACTCACGCAGAGGTGATAAACCTGTACGAGTCGTACAGCACGTGAGGAATAGAAAGCAATCAGGACTGATTAGTGGAAGGTGGATCAAATCACCTGGATCACGAACCCTTCACCGGCATCAAGGTAACCCTCTGTGACTAGTCAGTGAATATCTGCAAACAAAATTGAACAATACCAAGGTTGTATGTTGTGCAGAATGTAGAATTATAACGAGCAGGATTATAACGCATTCAATTTTAGCACCTAGAGTTACAATACTTAGTTACAATACGTAGAGTTACAATACGTAGAGTTACAATACGTAGAGTTGTGCAACAATGGTATATAATACCGACAAGATGAAATTAAGAAATTAATTTCATCTTGTCGGTATTATATACCATTCTTCCACAACCTGTCAGACACTGTAACATCATGGAATCTTGATTCTGAGGACATGTACATAACCTTCACGACTACGACAACTACTACTACAACTAACCCATCTCTTTGGGAAGGACCTACTTCCACTGGGGAATCCCACCTACCAGTGACTATGCCCTCATCTGCTACCCCTGACCCGACATTAGTATATAAGCGCCAGGCTCCTTGCTTCTGCTTCAGAATCTCCAAGACTATGGTGCTCTTCGCACCTACTGCTAGGTTGAGGGACTGATTACCTCATCTTCTGTACATAGTTCTACTGTCTTCAAGTTATGTCCTAGAATTTGTATTGATAAAGCCACTGGATGGCGAAACGTCTACAATAAAGATACCCAGATGTTGCACATGTGTCTTAATTTCAATACGTAGAGTTACAATACGTAGAGTTACAATACGTAGTTACAATACGTAGTTACAATACGTAGTTACAATACGTAGTTACAATACGTAGTTACAATACGTTGAGTTACAATACGTTGAGTTACAATACGCAGAGTTACAGTACGTAGAATTGTAATACATAGAATTATAATACAGAATTATAACACATAGAATTATAATACATATAATTCTATGTATTATAATTCTACGTATTATAATTCTATGTATTATAATTCTATGTATTGTAATTCTATGTATTATAATTCTAAGAATAAAAATAACTAAAAATTATAATAACTAACTGTAACATGTAGACTTCTAGGTAAGATTTCGTCAATGTCTAAGAAGGACGGGAGTGAACCTCCCAAGACGTGGGAGAGTAGTGTGAGAACAAGGCTTGTTTAATGAGTGTGTAGCAGAGGCAAAAATCGAGATGGGAACAGCAGATTGACACGAGACCAAGACAACCCGACATGACTATCAACAACGTATGACATCACGAACTAGGGAAAGGCGGAACTGGAACACCGTACTGAGATAAACGAGAACACTGCCAGCCCTGTCCAAGTGCGCGTCCGACCTGCCCTTACCTGGAACCTCTCCACCAAGTGGCAGGTCCAGAAATTGAAGTTATTTACCCCCTCGATGTCAAGTAATTAAAGGAAATTGCATATCAGTAAGTCAAAGCACTCAGTAGTTGACTTTCAAGAAATGAGTGTATGTTAAGGGCCTTCAATTGATGGCTTGCGAAATCAGCTCTGTTGTCGCCAGATCCGCAAAGCTTCGTGTACTTAAGGGAATCTGTTACAATAAATACATTGCAATGATTACATATAATACACTTAATGAAACATTTACCGAAGCTTCATAAAATCCATAAGAAAATTTCCTTGGGGATGGTCAAGGCTTCTTGATGAAATAAAAGCTTCCAACGGAGCAGCCAAGGGGTGTTAAAGAGGCTGAAGGGGGTTAAAGCCCCTCCCCCAAGAGGCAAATACTTTTATTTGTTCAATTAAATAGGTAATTTTCACTATTATATTCACCAGTGACCACAAAGTCAGGAAAGTAGGAAAAATAATTTACAAACCGAAAATCATATCTCGGGAAATCATAACACGATTTCCATGGGTTCGAAACCCCGCTCATTCTGTGACTGAAAATAGTGTTTTTTTAAACACGATTTCTTCGATATTCTCAGAATCTTATTTGTTTTCAACTCCCCCAGATTAAAATTCTGGTCTCAGCCACATCCTTCCTCTTTCCCCTCCCTTCGAAATCCCGGCTGTTCTACCCTCCCCTTTCTTGGATGAAATCAGATTATCCTCGCCTCCTCTCCCCCCTTCCTTTCCATCTTGCATTCCCTGTGCACCGCATAACCCTTACGGGTTTAGCACTCCCCATAAATAGTAATATTATTTAGGTAAAACAACAAGAACAACAAATATATTACGGCTACGTCTACGGAATCTTTATATGGCTTAGTAAATTTACCAACAGTTACACAGTGATAAAATAGGCGAGTGTGTCGGATTACCTGAGAATTTCTGCTTCAGCACCTTCTGCTGAGAGTTTGAACCCTCTAAGAGAATTGAAGCTCTGGAGAGGGAGAGTATATATTATAACTAAGAGTTATAGTATATTCTGTAATCAACATAGTATATATTGTGGTCTACATTTCTCTGCAGGTTAATAACCTCATAGTATCAGGAAAATTACATGCAGGGGAAAAACTTTTATTATGCAAGATGCAACACCATTACTGAGTTCTGGCTACTCAGTTACGTTAGTTTCTCACTGTGGGCTCAGTTAACCAGGGTAGAAAGAGTACTTTTTTCAATCCTCTTTATAACCCAGGTCCTGCTGGCATAATTTAACATCAATTTAACATCTGTTTACAAATATTTTCTGTAAAATCATATGCAGTGAACCTGTGAAAAAAAGCTTGGGTTAAAGCTAACTCTTACTGTCAGGCTTTAAAAAAGCTTAGCTTAATGCTAACTCCTACCAGTCAGGCTTAAAATACCGAGTTACATGAGGATACAAAGCTCAGACAAGTGCCTGTTAATTTCAGTGGCTTTCGTTGCGCTTTGACACTTGATGTATACATAATATTGACCAGGACAGGTGTCCTGACACGGGTCTTCTTGGTCTTGCGATGTCCCGTCTCTGGCTCCACAGGGAGAAAGTATTCTCAAATGTTGCAGGAGACTTAAAGTGATCTTAAGATCTCTCTCTAACATGGCTACTGAGGATCGTCTATACCTCGTTCAGTTCCTCTCGTTGCTTTTATGTAACCGTAGTCCTACTCACAAATCAGAGAGAAAAGAAATGTATCTTTTTCTCGCGGATTCCATCACTGAGTTACTCCGTGACTAGGTTGATTAGTTAGCTAAAGACGGTACCCTGAAGGGAAATGAAGACGAGTGGGGTATATTTCTTTCTAACATAAGTAATGTGTGTTAAGGGACAGGTAAATAATGAAAATGAATGTCAAAGGAATGCAGTTAGATACCTGATTACATTTATAACTATGATAACACAAATGTAGACACACATGTAAGCAACTTCAAATGTAAACAAAGTGGCTGATGCTGTAGAAACCAGATTTAAGTTTGGTTACAAGTACTTCCGGCAGTCTGCCAGACACACACACACATCATCAAACTACATGCAAAATACGTGGTGAGCCTATGGTTACTTTCCTGAATACTGTACTTAACTTTCCTCTTACTGAGGAATATAGAGATAACATAACCAATGAGATACATCAAAGTATTTAATCAAAGAAAATAAGATAAATGACAAATTAAGCAAATATCCTAAATTTGCATGACATTAGACAATTGTAGATAAAAATCCAGATGAACTCTTGTTAACAACCTTTTTGGGGCCTTTTGGGAAATCCACAAACTCTTGGTCCACCGTATATAGGGTGGATAAGGGATGATCAATAATCTAAACTATTCGGTGGCAAAATATAATCTTATTTCAAAGCCGAGGCAGTCCACCTCTAAGGTTCCCACCAGCCGAGCTGGTAGTTTCTGGTGATTCTAACTTTCTGAGCCTATTGCTCTATTAAGAGCAGCAGATTTAAGGGTTATGTTTATAGAGGAAGCACTAAACCTGCAAGGGGCATAGAGCATCTGAGGAATGGACGGTGGAGGGGCAATCAGATTTGATCTAAGAGACTGAATTTTACTGTTGCAATCCAGGAAGAGTTGACGGTCAAAGTTTTCCCTCCCCTGCTAACCCACGTCCCTGCCAGTCACATCTCGCCCCTGCCAGTCACATCTCGCCCCTGCCAGATCACATCCCTACCAACAATTATTTTTACCACACCAAAAAAAAAGCAGAAATGAAAAACAGTAAAATAATATTATACCAATTTATTTAGTTTTTATACCCCTCTGTTTATACATGTGTTTATATATATATATTATATAAACACTTTTCTACATGTCTTTTGCACATCCTTCACCCCATGACACGTCAACACAAGGTTCCTACCCATCCCATCCTTATGATCTCTTCACCCATCCCTCACCTGAACTCTCAACACAATACTCCCTTACCCTTTCCAACCCTTTCCATTCCTTTACTCCTATTCCTCCACGTTCGTATCCTCTATCCCATTCGCTGCCCACCGCCGGTACCCACCACCCGCAGCAGCACCCACCGCCGCCAACCAGCAGCCGCAGCAGCACCCACCGCCGCCAACCAGCAGCCGCAGCAGCACCCACCGCCGCCAACCACCAGCTGCAGCAGCACCCACCGCCGCCAACCACCACCCGCAGCAACACCCACCGCCGCCAACCAGCAGCCGCAGCATCACCCACCGCCGCCAACCAGGAGCCGCAGCATCACGCACCGCCGCCAACCAGCAGCCGCAGCATCACCCACCGCCGCCAACCAGCAGCCGCAGCATCACGCACCGCCGCCAACCAGCAGCCGCAGCATCACCCACCGCCGCCAACCAGGAGCCGCAGCATCACGCACCGCCGCCAACCAGCAGCCGCAGCATCACGCACCGCCGCCAACCAGCAGCCGCAGCAGCACCCACCGCCGCCAACCACCAGCCGCAGCAGCACCCACCACCGCCAACCACCAGCCGCAGCAGCACCCACCACCGCCAACCACCAGCCGCAGCATCACCCACCGCCGCCAACCACCAGCCGCAGCAGCACCCACCACCGCCAACCACCAGCCGCAGCAGCACCCACCACCGCCAACCACCAGCCGCAGCAGCACCCACCACCGCCAACCACCAGCCGCAGCAGCACCCACCACCGCCATCCACCAGCCGTAGCAGCAACCACCACCGCCAACCAGCCGCAGCAGCACCCACCACCGCCAGCCACAACAGCACCCACCACCGCCAACCACCAGCCGCAGCAGCACCCTCCACCGCCATCCACCAGCCGCAGCAGCACCCTTCACCGACATCCACCAGCCGCAGCAGCACCCACCACCACCAACCACCAGCTGCAGCAGCACCCACCGCCACCAACCACAGCAGCACCCACCACCGCCAACCACCAGCCGCAGCATTACCTTCCACCGCCAGCCGCAGCAGCACCTTCCACCGCCAGCCGCAGAAGCACCTTCCACCGCCATCCACCAGTCGCAGCAGCACCCTCCACCGCCATCCACCAGCCGCAGCAGCACCCTCCACCGCCATCTACCAGCCGCAGCAGCACCTTCCACCGCCATCTACCAGCCGCAGCAGCATTCTCCACCGCCATCCACCAACCGCAGCAGCACCCTCCACCGCCATCCACCAGCCGCAGTAGCACCCACCACCACCAACCACAGCAGCACCCACCGCCACCAACCACCAGCTGCAGTAGCACCCACCGCCAACCACCAGCTGCAGCAGCACCCACCGCCACCAACCACCAGCTGCAGCAGCACCCACCACCGCCAACCACCAGCCGCAGCAGCACCCACCGCCACCAACCACCAGCTGCCGCAGCAACCACCACCGCCAACCACCAACCACAGCAGCACCCACCGCCACCAACCACCAGCTGCAGCAGCACCTATCACCGCCAACCACCAGCCGCAGCAGCACCCACCGCCACCAACCACAGCAGCACCCACCGCCACCAACCACCAACCACAGCAGCACCCACCGCCACCAACCACCAGCCGCAGCAGCATCCACCGCCACCAACCACCAGCCGCAGCAGCACCCTCCACCGCCATCTACCAGCCACAGCAGCATTCTCCACCGCCATCAACCAACTGCAGCAGCACCCTCCACCGCCATCCACCAGCCGCAGCAGCACCCACCACCACCAACCACAGCAGCACCCACCGCCACCAACCACCAGCTGCAGCAGCACCCACCGCCACCAACCACCAGCTGCAGCAGCACCCACCGCCACCAACCACCAGCTGCAGCAGCACCCACCGCCACCAACCACCAGCTGCAGCAGCACCCACCACCGCCAACCACCAGCCGCAGCAGCACCCACCGCCACCAACCACCAGCTGCCGCAGCAACCACCACCGCCAACCACAGCAGCACCCACCGCCACCAACCACCAGCTGCAGCAGCACCTATCACCGCCAACCACCAGCCGCAGCAGCACCCACCGCCACCAACCACAGCAGCACCCACCGCCACCAACCACCAACCACAGCAGCACCCACCGCCACCAACCACCAGCCGCAGCAGCATCCACCGCCACCAACCACCAGCCACAGCAGCACCCTCCACCTCCAGCCACAGCAGCACCCACCGCCGCCAACCACCAGCTACAGCAGCACCCACAGCCGCCAACCTCCAGCAGCACCCACAGCCGCCAACCTCCAGCAGCACCCACAGCCGCCAACCTCCAGCAGCACCCACAGCCGCCAACCTCCAGCAGCACCCACAGCCGCCATCCACCCACCCACCACCACTTACCATCTGCCGCAGCATCCATCAAAAAGTAGACAGCTCACAGATTAACATCTTTTCACTTCCCTAAGAAGCCATCATAATTCATTAGCGACTCACAACTCTCCCTGTTACTCCTAGCTTGACGAACCACCTCGTTCTACACCAGTAACTGCTACTTGAAGGCATTTAACTGGATAATATCCTCAAAATGAATAATTCTTAGAATTAATCCATGCTTTAACCTCCTTGTAAACACTAAATTGATATTAATGTCTCCCTCTTATGGTTGTAAATCATGTTTTTGTTATACCAGGAGTGGAGAGAGAAGTTTGGAAGTGTTTGTCTTGGCAAAACTGAGGATCGAGTCTACAGCAGTTCTTTTTGTGGACAGTTTAAATGACTGGTTTGTATTATGAGACTTAAAACACATTGATTGTACGAGGGTCGTTAAGATTGCATGTCACCTGTACACCAGTCACTACACGAGGGTCGTTAAGACCATGTCACCTGTACACCAGTCACTACACGAGGGTCGTTAAGACTATGTCACCTGTACACCAGTCACTACACGAGGGTCGTTAAGACCATGTCACCTGTACACCAGTCACTACACGAGGGTTAAGACCATGTCACCTGTACACCAGTCACTACGCGAGGGTTAAGACCATGTCACCTGTACACCAGTCACTACACGAGGGTTAAGACCATGTCACCTGTACACCAGTCACTACACGAGGGTTAAGACCATGTCACCTGTACACCAGTCACTACGCGAGGGTTAAGACCATGTCACCTGTACACCAGTCACTACACGAGGGTTAAGACCATGTCACCTGTACACCAGTCACTACACGAGGGTTAAGACCATGTCACCTGTACACCAGTCACTACGCGAGGGTTAAGACCATGTCACCTGTACACCAGTCACTACACGAGGGTTAAGACCATGTCACCTGTACACCAGTCACTACGCGAGGGTTAAGACCATGTCACCTGTACACCAGTCACTACACGAGGGTCGTTAAGACTATGTCACCTGTACACCAGTCACTACACGAGGGTCGTTAAGACTATGTCACCTGTACACCAGTCACTACACGAGGGTCGTTAAGACCATGTCACCTGTACACCAGTCACTACACGAGGGCCATTAAGACTGTATGTCACCTGTACACCAGTCACTACACGAGGGTCGTTAAGACTATGTCACCTGTACACCAGTCACTACACGAGGGTCGTTAAGACCTTGTCACCTGTACACCAGTCACTACACGAGGGTTAAGACCATGTCACCTGTACACCAGTCACTACACGAGGGTCGTTAAGACCATGTCACCTGTACACCAGTCACTACGCGAGGGTTAAGACCATGTCACCTGTACACCAGTCACTACGCGAGGGTTAAGACCATGTCACCTGTACACCAGTCACTACGCGAGGGTTAAGACCATGTCACCTGTACACCAGTCACTACACGAGGGTCGTTAAGACCATGTCACCTGTACACCAGTCACTACACGAGGGTTAAGACCATGTCACCTGTACACCAGTCACTACGCGAGGGTTAAGACCATGTCACCTGTACACCAGTCACTACGCGAGGGTTAAGACCATGTCACCTCTACACCAGTCACGACACGAGGGTCATTAGGACTGCATTTCACCTGTACACCAGTCACTACACGAGGGTCATGAAGACCACGTCATCTGACCTCAGGAACTGGACCTGTGCTCCCCTTCGTTGGAGTGAACCTAAATGCATTGTATTCCCCTCAGACGATGTATTAACTCCTACGGGTTTAGTGCTCCCTCATAAAGTAACAATGCACTTAAACTAATATGAAAAAATAAAAATTATTAAAAATTCCATTTTTTTTCCTGGGAAAGTGTCTCTCACGTTCAGAAAAAAAAAAATTTGCGGGTGCGGCGGCTGCGGTTGTAGCTGCGGCAGCCGCAGCGGCTACTCTACAGTAGTCGTTATCCCGAGCGCAAATTAAGACAGATGACCTGAAAAATATAATAAGGACTGAATTACAGGTTTGTACTCCTTGCAAGATTTTCACAGTTGTGGTGGTGGTTTTGTGTGTGGGGGGGGGGGGGCAGTCTGGGCAAGTGAGTGGGGAGTCAGACTTGGGAAAGGTGGGCAAGTGTGGAGTGACGCTGGGCAAGTGTGGAGTGGCGCTGGACAAGTGTGGAGTGGCGCTGGACAAGTGTAGAGTGGCGCTGGACAAGTGTCGAGTGACGCTGGACAAGTGTGGAGTGACGCTGGACAAGTGTGGAGTGACGCTGGACAAGTGTGGAGTGACGCTGGACAAGTGTGGAGTGACGCTGGACAAGTGTGGAGTGACGCTGGACAAGTGTGGAGTGACGCTGGACAAGTGTGGAGTGACGCTGGACAAGTGTGGAGTGACGCTGGACAAGTGTGGAGTGACGCTGGACAAGTGTGGAGTGACGCTGGACAAGTGTGGAGTGACGCTGGACAAGTGTGGAGTGGCGCTGGACAAGTGTGGAGTGGCGCTGGACAAGTGTGGAGTGGCGCTGGACAAGTGTGGAGTGGCGCTGGACAAGTGTGGAGTGGCGCTGGACAAGTGTGGAGTGACGCTGGACAAGTGTGGAGTGACGCTGGACAAGTGTGGAGTGGCGCTGGACAAGTGTGGAGTGGCGCTGGACAAGTGTGGAGTGGCGCTGGACAAGTGTGGAGTGGCGCTGGACAAGTGTGGAGTGGCGCTGGACAAGTGTGGAGTGGCGCTGGACAAGTGTGGAGTGGCGCTGGACAAGTGTGGAGTGGCGCTGGACAAGTGTGGAGTGGCGCTGGACAAGTGTGGAGTGGCGCTGGACAAGTGTGGAGTGACGCTGGACAAGTGTGGAGTGACGCTGGACAAGTGTGGAGTGACGCTGGACAAGTGTGGAGTGGCGCTGGACAAGTGTGGAGTGACGCTGGACAAGTGTGGAGTGGCGCTGGACAAGTGTGGAGTGACGCTGGACAAGTGTGGAGTGACGCTGGACAAGTGTGGAGTGACGCTGGACAAGTGTGGAGTGACGCTGGACAAGTGTGGAGTGACGCTGGACAAGTGTGGAGTGGCGCTGGACAAGTGTGGAGTGACGCTGGACAAGTGTGGAGTGGCGCTGGACAAGTGTGGAGTGACGCTGGACAAGTGTGGAGTGACGCTGGACAAGTGTGGAGTGACGCTGGACAAGTGTGGAGTGACGCTGGAGAAGATAAACAAAGACTTCCTTCTATATTTCGTTCCTGCTCTTAAACACAGTAAATTCACAATCTTTTGTTGGGGAAATGGGTTGTGATAGGCGAGTAACTGGGGAAGGAAGCAGTGGGGAAGAGGGGACAGCATGGGGAAAGAGGGGACAGCATGGGGAAAGAGGGGACAGCATGGGGAAAGGGGGGACAGCATGGGGAAAGAGGGGAAGGTCAGGGGGTGATGGAGGTGGGAGAGAAGGGGTGATGAAGGGGGGGAGAAGGGGTGATGGAGATGGGGAGAAGGGGTGAGGGAGATGGGGAGAAGGAGTGAGGGAGATGGGGAGAAGGGGTGATGGAGATGGGGAGAAGGGGTGATGGAGATGGGGAGAAGGAGTGATGGAGATGGGGAAAAGGGGTGATGGAGATGGGGAAAAGGGGTGATGGAGATGGGGAAAAGGGGTGATGGAGATGGGGAAAAGGGGTGATGGAGGTGGGTTGAAAAGGTAAATCATGTACGTTAAGAAAAGCAGTGGAGGGGGAGGATAACAGCTGCTGCACAGTGATGTCATCCTGACATCACTGTGCAGCAGCCGTCATCCCGACATTAATGTTTCAGAAGTTATCAGTGTCGTGGCTTACATCCTGACATCGCTCACGGCCCGGGAATGCTGTGATCAGCGCCCCCGTTGCCCGGTCCTAGACCAGGCCCACTGGGTGCTGATCTGATAGATCAAGCTGTTAGTGCTGGCTACCTGCAATCCAGTGGATGCACCACAACCCGGTTGAGCAGGAAATGACTTGAGGAATGTGTCGGGAACTATCATGAAAACCGCTAGGGAGGCATGCAGGTTCGATTCGAGGAAAGGGAGCATTGGTGCAATTTCTCGGATCAAGAGCCCCTCACCGGCATCAAGGAAACTTCCTGGTGATTCGGAAGTATATTCCTCAGAGTCAGTGAAAACTTAAGACACATGTGCAATCGTTAGGTATCTAATTTTTGAAATATTTCTCTTACACAGCGGGCGTCTTCAGTCTTCAGCAGGTGTAGTAGTGAAATGAAGACGTCAGTTCATCAACTTTTGAGAAATAGTATCTGAGATGATCAGTCCCTCAGCCTGGAGAAGAATTTACCTCAAATCCTATTTCTCCGAGGTTGACAGACTGACTGAATCATCATTTTACTACTACACCTGCTGCCTCTGACTGAAGAAACCTACTGTGTAGGCGAAACGTTTCAACAATAAACACACCCAACCGTTGCACGTCTTGCTCATCAACTAATCTTTATTTTAAATTATTTTCAACGTAACTGTACAGACTTATTTATGGCTGGGGTTGACCAAGCATCACTCAACACATACGTGTTACTGTTCTAATCTCTTTTCTCTTTGTTAATCTTAAATCCAAATATTATTATTAATTAGGGATAATTAATTTTAGACTCGATGGGGTAAGTGGAACAGAATTCTTTCTTCTTAAGCAATGCGTGTCGCAAGAGGCGACTAAAATGCCGGGAGCAAGGGGCTAGTAACCCCTTTCTCCTGTATACATAACTCAATTTACAAAGAAAAACTTCCATTTTTCTTTTCAGATCACCTTCCCTGGGTGGGTTACGGTCGATTGTGTTCTAAGAAGAAATTACCTTTTAATAATATATTTTTTTTGTCTCCTAGCTTTTCATTTATAAGAGAAGCTTACGACGACGTTTCGGTCCGACTCGGACCATTGGACCATTTGTGCATTGTTCCAGTCACGGTATTGTGCCTTTTTTGTTATTTTCATTTATAACTTTAGAACGCCTCATCCAATCGACTTCAAACTCTCCATGCTGGATTGTTATTAGGTACCAATTTGCAAAAATTTACTTTAACTACGTTTCCCTCAAGGAGGGAAAAATGGCAGCTAGAAAATGTACAAGAAAGTTTACAGCTTTCATAAACTTAGTTGAGCACCTCAGTAATTGGGTGCACCAGAAATTCCTTGAACTGTACTCCTTTGAAGGTAGGCGAGAAAGGTATGATTTATACCTGGAAGATTCTAGAAGTGCAAATAAATCATGGAACGGGTGGAGATCGAACCCATGCTAAGAGTGTCCTAAATCTCGCTGGTCTGTGCGCTAACCACTCTACGTTTTCGGACTCACTTGCCATGGTTCAAACCCCCCCTCTTTCCCTGATTTATTTGCAATCGTGTTATGACGATTTCATGAGTCAGACGGTGAAACATAGCTCCCATGAAGAGCACTGGAATGCTGATTATGCAGAGAAAACTATGTGTAAAGGGACCACGACTCTTCAGCACCCTCGCTTCATGAATAAGGGGGATTGTAGACTAATTACAAGATTGATGGACTGATTACATCGACTCAAGACTGAGGGACTGATTACCTCAAACTACTCCTGTTCTTCACCATTCTCCTTTGTATGGACTGATGAAGTCACTGTGTGGCGAAATGTTCCCTCATTAAATATACCCAAGTGTTGCACATGTGTCTAAATTATCATAAAGGAGATTACCAACACACTCCCCTGACTTTTTCAAGAGGGAACTCTAAAGATTATGTTTTTTCTCCTGATCAACCAGACTGTGGGGCATACAGTGCTCGTCATGGCATTATGCCGGGTGAGCGCCCCGGCATAATGCTGAGATGAAAATCAAAGGCCTACCATACATGGATAGGGGGGTCTTTTTTCGTCAGTTCATTCTGCTGAGTAGCAGCCATTAGCATGATGTCATGGCCTGCCGCCACACTCCACAGTGACTTCTCATTGCTCACATGGCTGCCGTGGTGAGAGGAAATTTTGCACTTTTGTTCCTCATCCACCCCATTTTTTGTCCGGTGTTCCCTTTGGTTTTGGGGCTATATATGTTTGATTATGGGTAAAAGGAAGTCTTTAACACCTGAAACTATAGCTCAAATCATAGGGCTTCACAAAGCTGGGCACCTGAGCGTTCAGTAAGGAACTGGGTGCAGCGTTTCAAGGCTGGTGGCGGTGTTGTCTGCCAAACCTTAACACAGTTAAAGTGCACGCAGATGCCTTCTTCGAGACGCCAGGCCGATGTCTGGCACGACGGTAACAACACCGCCACCAGCCTGAAGACGCTGCACAAAGTTCCTCACTGAACGCTCTCACACACTAACGTTCTCCACTATTTCTTTCGTCTGGTAGCCAGCTTTGTGAAGCCCTATGATTTAAGCTATAGTTTCAGGTGTTAAAGACTTTCTTTTACCCATAATTAAACATGTATAGACACAAAACCAAAGGGAACACTGGACAAAAGATGGGGTGGATGAGAAACAAAAGTGCAACATTTCCTCTCACCACGGCAGCCATGTGAGCAATGAGAAGTCACTGTGGAGTGTGGCGGCAGGCCATGACATCATGCTAACGGCTGCTACCCAGCAGAATGCACTGATGAAAAAAGACCCCCCCCCTCTATGGTAGGCTTTTGATTTTCATCACAGCATTATGCCGGGGCGCTCACCCGGCATAATGCCGTGACGAGTACTGGATGTTGGGTTGTAGGCAGAGAGCACCAACGGCCTGAATCATCAAATCAAGAACCATGAGGCCTGGTCTAGGACCGGGCTGCGGGGTCCATGACCTGAACCAACGCCTGGCAAACCCTCAGGTGTCCTTGTCTAGTAGCTAATAGCAAATATGCAAAGTCCTGTCTTAAAAACAAATGTTTTTTTTCCTGTTGGTTTGTAGAAAAATTGAAATAGAATATATATGAGGAAAAAAACATTGAAAAGTTGTATTTTTACGACCATTTTAGCGAGCCATTACAACACTATTTTCGTGCACCTTTATTCCAGAACGTCACTTATTATACTCAACAATCGTATTTCCTGCATTCGAGGTTATAGTTTATAATGGAGTACATTACCGGCACGTTACCGAACCGTTTCCCCTGACTCACGAAATCGTAATGACATGATTGCAAACAAACCATACCACGGGCGGGGATAGAACCCGCGATCAGAGAGTCTCAAAACCGTCGCGTTAGCCACTGGACCAGCTAGCCACAATAAGGTTCATCCAACTAGGTATATTTCTACACCATATGAAGGTTAGCATAGGCACCACTGTGACCACAAATGCAAGTTTTTACAGACTAATCTCCAGCTGGAGATTTCGTGAGTCATGTTAACGGCTTTGAGGGGACTTGAGCTAGAGTTCGTCACGGCCACGTTAGCTGGAGATTCGTCTGTAAAAACTTGCATTTGTGGTCACAGTGGTGCCTATGCTAACCTTCCTATGGTGTAGAAATATACCTAGTTGGACGAATCTTATTGTAGCTAGCTGGTCCAGTGGCTAACTCGACGGTCTGGAGTTTTGAGAGACTGATCGCGGGTTCTATCCCCGCCCGTGGTATGGTCCGTTTCCCCTGCACAGCAGGCTAAACATCTCACTGGATGGTTAATACACAGCGCGTGTGTATCTGTGTGTGTGTGTATATATATATATATATATATATATATATATATATATATATATATATATATATTATATATATATATATATATATATATATTATATATATATATTATCACACTGGCCGATTCCCACCAAGGCAGGGTGGCCCGAAAAAGAAAAACTTTCACCATCATTCACTCCATCACTGTCTTGCCAGAAGGGTGCTTTACACTACAGTTTTTAAACTGCAACATTAACACCCCTCCTTCAGAGTGCAGGCACTGTACTTCCCATCTCCAGGACTCAAGTCCGGCCTCCCGGTTTCCCTGAACCCCTTCATAAATGTTACTTTGCTCACACTCCAACAGCACGTCAAGTATTAAAAACCATTTGTCTCTATTCACTCCTATCAAACACGCTCACGCATGCCTGCTAGAAGTCCAAGCCCCTCGCACACAAAACCTCCTATACCCCCTCCCTCCAACCTTTCCTAGGCCGACCCCTACCCCGCCTTCCTTCCACTACAGACTGATACACTCTTGAAGTCACTCTGTTTCGCTCCATTCTCTCTACATGTCCGAACCACCTCAACAACCCTTCCTCAGCCCTCTGGACAACAGTTTTGGTAATCCCGCACCTCCTCCTAACTTCCAAACTACGAATTCTCTGCATTATATTCACACCACACATTGCCCTCAGACATGACATCACTGCCTCCAGCCTTCTCCTCGCTGCAACATTCATCACCCATGCTTCACACCCATATAAGAGCGTTGGTAAAACTATACTCTCATACATTCCCCTCTTTGCCTCCAAGCACAAAGTTCTTTGTCTCCACAGACTCCTAAGTGTACCGCTCACCCTTTTCCCCTCATCAATTCTATGATTTACCTCATCTTTCATAGACCCATCCGCTGACACGTCCACTCCCAAATATCTGAATACATTCACCTCCTCCATACTCTCTCCCTTCAATCTGATATCCAATCTTTCATCACCTAATCTTTTTGTTATCCTCATAACCTTGCTCTTTCTTGTATTCACTTTTAATTTTCTTCTTTTGCACACCCTACCAAATTCATCCACCAATCTCTGCAACTTCTCTTCAGAATCTCCCAAGAGCACAGTGTCATCAGCAAAGAGCAACTGTGACAACTCCCACTTTATGTGTGATTCTCTATCTTTCAACTCCACGCCTCTTGCCAAGACCCTCGCATTTACTTCTCTTACAACCCCATCTATAAATATATTAAACAACCACGGTGACATCACACATCCTTGTCTAAGGCCTACTTTTACTGGGAAATAATTTCCCTCTTTCCTACATACTCTAACTTGAGCCTCACTATCCTCGTAAAAACTCTTCACTGCTTTCAGTAACCTACCTCCTACACCATACACCTGCAACATCTGCCACATTGCCTCCCTATCCACCCTGTCATACGCCTTTTCCAAATCCATAAATGCCACAACTATGTCGTGCCGAATAGGTAAAACTGATCAATTAGCAAGAACTCGTTTAAAATAAAGCCATTTCTAAAATTTTCTCTTATACTTTTTAAGATATATTTTTTTCATTTATGTTAATGTAAAAATTAATAATTTTGTACCAAAAGAACCTTAGAAAACTTACCTAACCTTATTATAACAAGCATAATTTAGTCTAATCCAACCAAATATATTTTAGATAAGTTTACAATAATTTAATAAACAATGAATTTGTTTCGTTAGGTTCAGAATGATTTTTGCTAAATTATTGCGTACACAAATTTTCGCTTGCTTTTATTAATAAATAAACTGACCTACTTGGTATAATCGGAAAGTACTATATGAAAAGAAGTCTGGTCCCAGGATGGAGGATGAGCAAGTTGTTCCTACAACCGAGAACTGTGCAATGTTGATGGTGTCTTGGTAGACCTTTCCAGGCTAGTGGTACAACCCTTCACAGGGGGTCGAACCCGCTGCCCCTTGCTAAAATCTTACCGTGCCAGACCCTCGTTCAAAACCACTTCAAGACCAGTACCTGGCACAAGCCCCCGAACTGCACTACCTCCTGGGCGCATACTAACAGCCCTTACCTCAAATGGTGTGGGTTGTGGTCAGGGTGTTCTTGAAAGAGTCACAAAGTCACACACACACACACACACAATGTCACAAAAAGTCACAGTCACAAAGTCACAATTTTTGTTCGGAGAAAGTTAGTGAAAAAGTCATTCTATTTCATTACCATAAACACAGTAATAAATAACAAAAAAGGCACAATACCGTGCCTGGAACAATACACAAATAACCCGCACATAGAAGAGAGGAGCTTACGACGATGTTTCGGTCCGACTTGGACCATATACAAAGTCGGACCGAAACGTCGTTGTAAGCTTCTCTCTTCTATGTGCGGGTTATTTGTGTATACACAGTAATAAAAAAAATATTTTAAATCAGTTATTGAACATTAAAATGGTATAAAATACCGACAGGTTGTTAGGTAAGACACATATGCAACAGTTAGGTATCTTTATGAAACGTTTCGCCTACACAGTAGGCTTCTTCAGTCAAGTACAGAAAAGTTGATAGAAGCAGAAGATACTTGAAGACGATGTAATCAGTCCATCACCCTTAAAGTTTTGAGGTGGTCAGTCCCTCAGTCTGGAGAAGAGCATTGTTCCATAGTATGAAACAACTTCGACAACTTCCACTAGTGAGAGGGGCTGGATTTGAGAGGGACCTGACCTCTCAACATCTGAGTTCTTACCTCTCCTAGTGGCCTACGTCTCACCTCTTGGCGCTATAAAAAGCTCCATCCTGTCACTTCTTCTTCATATTGTTTCATACTATGGAACAATGCTCTTCTCCAGACTGAGGGACTGACCACCTCAAAACTTTAAGGGTGATGGACTGATTACATCGTCTTCAAGTATCTTCTGCTTCTATCAACTTTTCTGTACTTGACTGAAGCCTACTGTGTAGGCGAAACGTTTCATAATAAAGATACCTAACTGTTGCATATGTGTCTTACCTAACAAATCAGTTATTAACTGACGGTACATGTACACATTACTATTTATTAACAATACATGAAATGTAGAGAGTGAAAGCATCTCACATAATATCGTGGCATTATAGGTGTATTCAGTGTTAGACCATAACGAAGGAGCACTGCAGCAGGTCTACTGGTCCATGCTAGGCAGATCCAAATCACTTATTGGCCTAAGCTAGTTAGGTCCAAGTCACATACTCTTAAAAAGGAAGAAGCAAGGCATCAAACCTACCAGTCCAAGCTAGTCAGGTTTAACTCACACCCACCCACACCCACTTACGTATTTGTTTAACCTAACTTCATCCTTCTTTGTACGTTTTACAGCGGATTTATATCCATTCCGTAATACGGCGACCAGAACTGTGCAGCATAATCTAGCCAACGTTATATGAAGTTGAAGAATAACCTGAGGACTTCTGTTATTTATACTTCTTCATATCAATCCAAGAAGTCTAATCGCTTTCATAATGTTAGGTTTGTATCGTTACTTTTTCTAATGTGATTTTTTATTCTGTGACTTTTTCCTCTCGAGTTGATCCTGGATCCGTGGTGGGTGGGGAGAGCCACTGGCCGCCGAGGTACCTGACGGGGAACACTGGCAAGGTGCCCGAAGGCCGGAGTGAAGAACGCCCGTGGGAGCTGGATGGCTCAGTCCCACCTGAAAATTAGACCCCAATGCAGTAGAGACTCCACGATCTGTAACCACATATGGCTAAGTGGCGCTGGAGAGCTGGAGGTGCACCTGCTAACTGCCGTTAGCAAGTCTCGTCTTGCCAGCGTAGTAACCGTGGAACATAAGAAATAAGGAACACTGCAACAGGCCTACTGACCCATGCGAAGCAGTGGACACTCCTTGTGTATTCTAGCAGTGTTGACTGATTCACTGTCTACTTGGTTCAATCTCCACAAATAGCACTAACAATATTGAAGATGAAATACAATTTAATGTAAACAAAAACAGAATTCCTAAGGATAACTTCGATGAGAGAAATGTTTTAGTAAATAGGAAACATGTACAGCATCGCAAGAAGGTTGCATTACACGAAGCATTTCTAAATGGTAAGAAAGGTGGAAACAGAAGACAATGGTGTCCAGGATTTGCTTAAATTACCTGTGTATGTGGCAGGTTGGTGTAGCAACCATAAGAGAGGAAAGTGCGGAGAGGACGATAAACACATTGACGTAAAATATTTTAGAATGCAGATGACAGGAGCACAAAATTAATACTACAGACAAGTATGAACACTAAGTACACTAACTGTGTACTTCAAGATCAGCTTGTAAACAAATTCATAGTTCAATTAAGCAGCTGTAAGATCTGAGCTAGAGTATTAATCTGCCAGGTCCAGTGTCTTGTTGAATGTAAGACAATATCGCTCTTTTCCTGGTTGTGTGTGTGTGTGTGATTAGCTGCAAGAGGCAAGTGTAGACTTTTCCCATAGGAAGGACTTCCCAAGAAAGTGTGTGTTAGAGGAAGAAAGCCAGTCGGGACTTAGACGGTCCAGAGAGAGAGAGAGAGAGATTGTTAGCTGGTGCCTGCTCCAGTGTGGAACTCTGGCCTGCTACTAGAGTCGACATCCAGACATCACATTGCAACCATTTCTCACCCCTGGCAATATACCCATAGGTTTTGTTGCATACGAGTGCAATTGTAAATTATTTATATTGAAGTACTGAGATAGACTGTAATTAACTGTAATTCATTCACTTTTAACAAATAATTGTAATCTTAACCATCTTTGATTTATTTTATGTCATTCTTCCATCATACACCCAAGCGATGCCTTAGGGAGTTGGTCCCAAATGTATGATAATTAGGTACCCTCATTGAGTATTAAGGTGTATACTGATCATCCAGGAGATTTACGTAAACTATTCGGCGTATTTCTGAGTACTTGTATTCTCACAAATGTTGGGACACATCTCCTGTGTTACGAATGACCCATATGGGTTTAGCGCTTAACAAGAATTAAATTACTACCACCGCTGCTGCTACTACTTACACACACACACACACACACACACACACACACACACACACACGCGCACGCACGCAGACGGAGTACAGTCTAGGGGGTCAGAGACTACAAACCTCACTCAAGGAAAAAGATCTTGGGGTGAGTATAACACCAGGCACATCTCCTGAAGCGCACATCAACCAAATAACTGCTGCAGCATATGGGCGCCTAGCAAACCTCAGAACAGCATTCCGACATCTTAATAAAGAATCATTCAGGACCCTGTACACCGTGTACGTTAGGCCCATATTGGAGTATGCGGCACCAGTTTGGAACCCACACCTAGCCAAGCACGTGAAGAAACTAGAGAAAGTGCAAAGGTTTGCAACAAGACTAGTCCCAGAGCTAAGAGGTATGTCCTACGAGGAGAGGTTAAGGGAAATCAACCTGACGACACTGGAGGACAGGAGAGATAGGGGGGACATGATAACGACATACAAAATACTGAGAGGAATTGACAAGGTGGACAAAGACAGGATGTTCCAGAGATTGGACACAGTAACAAGGGGACACAGTTGGAAGCTGAAGACACAGATGAATCACAGGGATGTTAGGAAGTATTTCTTCAGCCACAGAGTAGTCAGTAAGTGGAATAGTTTGGGAAGCGATGTAGTGGAGGCAGGATCCATACATAGCTTTAAGCAGAGGTATGATAAAGCTCACGGCTCAGGGAGTGTGACCTAGTAGCGATCAGTGAAGAGGCGGGACCAGGAGCTCGGACTCGACCCCCGCAACCTCAACTAGGTGAGTACACTCTCTCTCTCTCTCTCCTGAAGTTCACATCAACCAAATAACGGCTGCAGCATATGGGCGCCTAGCAAACCTCAGAGCAGCATTACGACATCTTAATAAGGAATCGTTCAGGACCCTGTACACCGTGTATGTTAATTAAGCCCATATTGGAGTATGCAGCACCAGTTTGGAACCCACACCTAGCCAAGCACGTAAAGAAACTAGAGAAAGTGCAAAGGTTTGCAACAAGACTAGTCCCAGAGTTAAGAGGTATGTCCTACGAGGAGAGGTTAAGGGAAATCAACCTGACGACACTGGAGGACAGGAGAGATAGGGGGACATGATAACGACATACAAAATACTGAGAGGAATTGAAAAGGTGGACAAAGACAGGATGTTCCAGAGATTGGACACAGTAACAAGGGAACACAGTTGGAAGTTTAAGACAGATGAATCACAGGGATGCTAGGAAGTATTTCTTCAGCCACAGAGTAGTCAGGAAGTGGAATAGTTTGGGAAGCGATGTAGTGGAGGCAGGATCCATACATAGCTTTAAGCAGAGGTATGATAAAGCTCACGGTTCAGGGAGAGTGACCTAGTAGCGATTAGTGAAGAGGCAGGGGCCAGGAGCCCGGACTCGACCCCTGCAACCTCAACTAGGTGAGTACAACTAGATGAGTACACACACACACACACACACACACACACACACACACACACACACACATCAAAAACGATAAACCATGAATTAAAATAATTTCTTCCTGGGATTCACTAGTTCTAATTTTCTTGGGAGAGAGTAAGACGTTGAGAGAGAACTGAAAACTATCACCTAGCATTAAGGTTTATAAAGAAGAGCATTCATTTTCCCGGTGCACGTAAACTTGGTGGTTTCATTGGCGCGGCTTAAATCTAACATCCAATTATGAGTTTTGCCACTTAGTGAAGTAGCGTCCTCGTTGGCTAGATATACGGAGCTAGAAAGGGAACTTTATTGGTTGGAATGAGTGGCTGGGAACACATCATGATGAATAACACGCACCTGACTCAACCAGACCTCCATTATCCATCTTGAGGTACCACAAGATACCCATCATCCACAGGTACTAATGCTGTTGTTATATTATACAACACACATTATATACAAAAATAAATAAAAATATAATATACATAAGAACATAAGAACGATGGAACACTGCAGAAGGCCTACTGGCCCATGCGAGGCAGGTCCAAGTCTCCTACCGGCTTAAGCCAATGCACCCAACCTAGTCAGGTCAGGTCACATTGACTTAAGGGAGGAACACGGCAACCGACCTGGTAGCACAAGCTATCAGGTCTAACTCACACCCACCCACATCTACTCATGTATTTATCCAACCTATTTTTAAAGCTACACAACGTTCTGGCCTCTATAACACACACACACACACACACACACACACACACACACACACACACACACACACACACACACACACACACACACTTGCATTTTTATCAGCAACTCTTAACACTTTTTTCCAGTTATTCAAAATTGTCTTTCTGGTTCCGGAAGCTGTGTTTTAGTAGAAAACTGGGCAGTAGGTCAGTCTTTTCTGTTTGCTGATTTTAGGTTTCGAGGTGAAACAGTCTCCCTGTGTGAACATGACCGAGTAATATAAGATCTTAGATGCAGGTCTCCCAGATGTTAGCTGTCTTTGTTAATCAGCTTCTCGCAGGGTATTTTTGAGGGTTGCACACAGCGAATATATCCTCTAAGGACAAAATATACCAACTCGTGACCCCATTCCACAGGTGCTTTATGGTTTTAAATAGTTTTGCTCTTCGTGAATATAATCATAACAGTTGCTAAGACTAGTGTCTGATACTAGCTACTTAGGACAGTTTGGTAGGTAAGACACAAAGGCAACAGTTAGGCAACTTTATTCCGAAACGTTTCGCCTACACAGTAGGCTTCTTCAGTCGAATACAGAAAGTAGGCAGGAACAGTAGAGATGTGAAGACGATGTAATCAGTCCATCACCCTTGAAGTCGTAGAATTGGAGGTTGTCAGTCCCTCAGCCTGGAGAGTTCAGTTCCATAGTCAGGAACTATCTGAAGATCAAGCGACAGTGCGGAGACTTAAATACTGTCGGAAGGAGAGGTGCATAGTAGTAGTAGTAGTAGTGATGGACTGATTACATCGTCTTCACATCTCTACTGTTCCTGCCTACTTTCTGTATTCGACTGAAGAAGCCTACTGTGTAGGCGAAACGTTTCGGAATAAAGTTGCCTAACTGTTGCCTTTGTGTCTTACCTACCAACCTGTCGGTATTTTATACCATTTTGATGTTCATCTTGTCAGACACTGCAACACATGGCCTCTTGGTACAGAAAACACCTTGGACAACCCTTTCAAGTGAGAACTGTTGGATCTGAGAGGGACCTGACCTATCAGTGGCTACATTCTCACTACTACTACTACTACTACTACTACTATGCACCTCTCCTTCCGACAGTATTTAAGTCTCCGCACTGTCGCTTGATCTTCAGATAGTTCCTGACTATGGAACTGAACTCTCCAGGCTGAGGGACTGACAACCTCCAATTCTACGACTTCAAGGGTGATGGACTGATTACATCGTCTTCACATCTCTACTGTTCCTGCCTACTTTCTGTATTCGACTGAAGAAGCCTACTGTGTAGGCGAAACGTTTCGGAATAAAGTTGCCTAACTGTTGCCTTTGTGTCTTACCTACCAACCTGTCGGTATTTTATACCATTTTGATGTTCAACTTAGGACAGTGACAACTAGATTAGCGAAACGTCGCCACAATGAAATGTTACATTAGTTGCACTTCTGTTCTTTTAACTAATTTGAAGGTTTGGTCACATTCTGTACTATCATTTATAACTGTTTGCGCTAAAGGTTCAGAAAAAGATTTAAGATGGCGTTTGTTTGATTATTAACACGTCTTGGAGAGGTGAGGTTCACTGCAGCAGTGGCATACACAGCTGGAGGGGCTGGCTCGCTTTCCTCCCCCCCCCCCATCATGGGTGTTAAAAGTTACTTGCCAGCTCTTTCTTTTCGAATGTTCAGTACAGTGAGAACTGTCTTGAAGCGTGATGAACACACGAATTTAATCTGTATCCCATAAACTGTCTTCAGTTAATCATGACTGGGGCAAATAAAGAATCTGAGTATTTGGGAGAGAAGACATACATACATACCAGTATCACCGAATGCATATCAAAAGAACATAAAAATGAAGGAACACTGCAGAAGGCCTGCTGGCCCATAAAAGGCAGACCCTTATCAAAGCCACCACTACCCAAAGCTACCCAAGAATTTACTCCCGTTCCCACGACACCAATCAAACCCAGCCCCCTCCCTACTCTTACATATATCCAATCTTTTTAAGCCACCCAAGGTCCTAGCCTCTATCCCCCTACTCGGAACATTGTAAGGTAATGGAGAAGAGAATCATTATGAGAGTAGAGAAGAACTCAGAGAAGATTTTTCATCAGCAACCAGCACGGGTTTAGAGATGGCAAATTATCTTACAAACCAGTTAGAATTCTTCGATAAAGTACAAGAAGGGAAACAAACCAAAGTTTACAGTATATATTGACTACATAAAGGCATGTGACACCATACTTCACAAGAGCCTGGGATAAGAACTCGAGGAGCATGCATGTATAACTGGGAATTCACTACAGTGTATAAAATAGTACAATATATTAAGAAGATGGAATAATTGTCTTGGGACAAGTGTCATGACGAATGAACAAATTAAAAAACAAAAACTGTTCCACAAGGGTCAATACTGGGAGAGTTGTTGATTTTGGTGCATGTTAATCATATCCCAGAAGAGATAGTCAGGTAGATCCATGTTTTCAAATATAAAATGGACGTTAATAAGCACCGAAGAGGACAAGGAAAAGCTACAACAGACTTGAAGGAACAGTTGGACTGGTCAGAGTGGCTACTGCAATTCAACCGCAGCAAACACAAGGTTATGAACATTAGGAAAAGAAGATCCTAAACTGCGTTTAGACTCTGGTGACAGGTTAAAACCCTCACTTGATGAAGACCTAGGGGTGAGCATAGTGCCGAGCATATTGCCTGAATAACTTCTGCTGCGAATGCTCACGTTTGGTGGATCTAAAATTAACTTTCAGGGATCTCACCGAAATCATTCACATGTCAGGCTGAGCGTGGAGTATGCAGCACCAGCATGGAACCCATGCCTAATAAGGTACATTAAAAAGTGGAAAAAGTATGAAGATTTGGAACGAGATTAGTACTAGTGCCTAAGAGGAATGAACTGTAAAGACTAAAGGAACTAAACCAGACATCAAAGAAATTGCGGAGAAATGATGAAAACATATAAAATTCTCAGAGGATTTGAGAGGGTGGATAGAGATAGACTGTTAGAGACGAGTATGCGAGGACGCAATTGAAAAAAACAGACGAGTCACTAGGATGTCAGGAACCATTTCCTTAGCTACATGGTGGTCAGAAAGTGGATTGACCTGGACGACATAGCAGTGGCAGACACCTTGCATAGTTTAAAGAGGAAGTAAAAGAAAATACTCCTGGATACCAACAGCAAAAACATCACAAGGACATGTAATAACTATGGAAGTTTAAAAGAAATTTCAGAAGATTTATATTATCCACATTGATTTATTTAGGCTTCACTACAAAACGGTAAATTTACACACACATTGTGCCAATATTTATAAAAAAAAAGAGAAGCAGCAAAAAACCCTTAAAGCCAATTCCTCCCACAAGTGTTGTGAATATATTGACAAATCTGTAGAAACACTTGGAGAGCAGATTCCAACTAGTAAACAACTCTGGTCTCCAAATTCATGTTTATCAAATCTATTAAACTATTACGATAGTCACAGAAATGTTATAGACATGAATGAACTGAGACTAGGCTATAACAAAGCTACTGATGGATGTCCTTATGAGAGATTAATATGAAAAAACTGCAAAAATAGAGTAAGAGGTTCAGTGTTACGATGGATGAGGCAGGAAAAATGCCGCCAGTGGGGAGATGCCGCCAGTGGGGAGATGCCGCCAGTGGGGAGATGCCGCCAGTGGGGAGATGCCGCCAGTGGGGAGATGCAGCCAGTGCGGAGATGCAGCCAGTGCGGAGATGCAGCCAGTGGGGAGATGCAGCCAGTGCGGAGATGCAGCCAGTGCGGAGATGCAGCCAGTGCGGAGATGCAGCCAGTGGGGAGATGCAGCCAGTGCGGAGATGCAGCCAGTGCGGAGATGCAGCCAGTGGGGAGATGCAGCCAGTGCGGAGATGCAGCCAGTGGGGAGATGCAGCCAGTGGGGAGATGCAGCCAGCGGGGAGATGCAGCCAGTGGGGAGATGCAGCCAGTGGGGAGATGCAGCCAGTGGGGAGATGCAGCCAGTGGGGAGATGCAGCCAGTGGGGAGATGCAGCCAGTGGGGAGATGCAGCCAGTGCGGAGATGCAGCCAGTGGGGAGATGCAGCCAGTGGGGAGATGCAGCCAGTGCGGAGATGCAGCCAGTGCGGAGATGCAGCCAGTGCGGAGATGCAGCCAGTGCGGAGATGCAGCCAGTGGGGAGATGCAGCCAGTGCGGAGATGCAGCCAGTGGGGAGATGCAGCCAGTGGGGAGATGCAGCCAGTGGGGAGATGCAGCCAGTGCGGAGATGCAGCCAGTGGGGAGATGCAGCCAGTGGGGAGATGCAGCCAGTGCGGAGATGCAGCCAGTGGGGAGATGCAGCCAGTGCGGAGATGCAGCCAGTGGGGAGATGCCGCCAGTGGGGAGATGCCGCCAGTGGGGAGATGCAGCCAGTGGGGAGATGCAGCCAGTGGGGAGATGCAGCCAGTGGGGAGATGCAGCCAGTGGGGAGATGCAGCCAGTGGGGAGATGCAGCCAGTGGGGAGATGCAGCCAGTGGGGAGATGCAGCCACAAGAACTATTATGTCTTACCAGAAGAAATAGAAAAAAATATATGAATATGTTTTTGGATGATAAAAACATCTCAGGTAAAATACGAGATAAAATAACCACAACTCACTACAAGATAACTTGGATAAATGGAACAAACCGAGTGATGAAATTTAATGCATATAAGCGTCATGTAAAAGGTACAAAAGAAAGCAAAATCAGGCCACGTGAAAAAAAACTGTATAGAGGATTACTGAAAGTATCGGATAGAGGGAGATCTAGAGGATATTAATAAAATAAATTCATCTGAAGATTAGGTGAAGGAAATTCTGGTCAACTCTTATGTTACTCTGGCACCTGGAGTCAGTACCTGACCACCAGGGGTGGGGTCCGTACGTCGGTTTGCGTGCAGTCAGCAGTAACCGCCTGGTTGATCAGATCCTGATCCAGTACGAGGCCTGGTCTTAGACCGGGCCAGGGGGCGTTGACCCCCCGGAACCCTAGGTATACTCCAGGTATATGGATAGAGAAATACAAAAGAAAAGTATTTACAACATACATTAGGCCAAAAATTTGATTTGGAGCTACTAAACAGCTATCACAGCTGAAAAAAAGATATATATTAATCATTAAGGATATCCACACTGGCTGATAACAGCAAGAGAAGACATGATGATTACATGTGAGGGCATACAAATATATGAAAGTTAAGGTAAAGATTTCTTAAGATCTGCAACAGAGACAACAAGAGGATAGGTATAAACTGAGAAGAAAAAAAAAGTGCGAATGAGCTCTGACACTGTTTTCCTCCAGTTGTAGCTCTGAGAGCATCATCCCCCACTCGTAGCTCTGAGAGCATCATCCTCCACTCGTAGCTCTGAGAGCATCATCCTCCACTCGTAGCTCTGAGAGCATCATCCTCCACTCGTAGCTCTGAGAGCATCATCCTCCACTCGTAGCTCTGAGAGCATCATCCTCCACTCGTAGCTCTGAGAGCATCATCCCCCACTCGTAGCTCTGAGAGCATCATCCCCCACTCGTAGCTCTGAGAGCATCATCCCCCACTCGTAGCTCTGAGAGCATCATCCCCCACTCGTACCTCTGAGAGCATCATCCTCCACTCGTACCTCTGAGAGCATCATCCTCCACTCGTAGCTCTGAGAGCATCATCCCCCACTCGTAGCTCTGAGAGCATCATCCCCCACTCGTAGCTCTGAGAGCATCATCCCCCACTCGTAGCTCTGAGAGCATCATCCCCCACTCGTAGCTCTGAGAGCATCATCCCCCACTCGTAGCTCTGAGAGCATCATCCCCCACTCGTAGCTCTGAGAGCATCATCCCCACTCGTAGCTCTGAGAGCATCATCCCCCCCTCGTAGCTCTGAGAGCATCATCCCCCACTCGTAGCTCTGAGAGCATCATCCCCCACTCGTAGCTCTGAGAGCATCATCCCCCACTCGTAGCTCTGAGAGCATCACCCCCCACTCGTACCTCTGAGAGCATCACCCCCCACTCGTACCTCTGAGAGCATCACCCCCCACTCGTAGCTCTGAGAGCATCACCCCCCACGCGTAGATCTGAGAGCATCATCCCCCACTCGTAGCTCTGAGAGCATCATCCCCCACTCGTAGCTCTGAGAGCATCATCCCCCACTCGTAGCTCTGAGAGCATCATCCCCCACTCGTAGCTCTGAGAGCATCATCCCCCACTCGTAGCTCTGAGAGCATCATCCCCCACTCGTAGCTCTGAGAGCATCATCCCCCACTCGTAGCTCTGAGAGCATCATCCCCCACTCGTAGCTCTGAGAGCATCATCCCCCACTCGTAGCTCTGAGAGCATCATCCCCCACTCGTAGCTCTGAGAGCATCATCCCCCACTCGTAGCTCTGAGAGCATCATCCCCCACTCGTAGCTCTGAGAGCATCATCCCCCACTCGTAGCTCTGAGAGCATCATCCCCCACTCGTAGCTCTGAGAGCATCATCCCCCACTCGTAGCTCTGAGAGCATCATCCCCCACTCGTAGCTCTGAGAGCACCATCCTCCACATATACTTCTGAGAGCATCTTCTGAGAGTTTTGGCAGTGAATTTTGTACAGGTTCAGTGGCTGCAAGAAGACTTAATCACCTGCAGTAGTTACAACCGAATAGATGGTGGCGGAGGTTGTCTGAACAAATGTTTTAGCTAGTCAGCACACCTGTGGGCACGCCAGGTGCTGTAGTATATCACACACCTGTGGGCACGCCAGGTGCTGTAATGTATGTCACACACCTGTGGATATCTCACACCTGTGGACACGCCAGGTGCTGTAATGTATATCACACCTGTGGACACGCCAGGTGCTGTAATGTATATCACACCTGTGGACACGCCAGGTGTAGTACATCTCACACCCGTGGACACGCCAGGTGTAGTACATCTCACACCTGTGGACACGCCAGGTGCTGTAGTATATCACACACCTGTGGACACGCCAGGTGCTGTAATGTATATCACACCTGTGGACACGCCAGGTGCTGTAATGTATATCACACCTGTGGTCACGCCAGGTGCTGTAATGTATATCACACCTGTGGACACGCCAGGTGCTGTAATGTATATCACACCTGTGGACACGCCAGGTGCTGTAGTATATCACACACCTGTGGACACGCCAGGTGCTGTAGTATATCACACACCTGTGGGCACGCCAGGTGCTGTAGTATATCACACACCTGTGGACACGCCAGGTGCTGTAGTATATCACACACCTGTGGACACGCCAGGTGCTGTAGTATATCACACACCTGTGGACACGCCAGGTGCTGTAATGTATATCACACCTGTGGACACGCCAGGTGCTGTAATGTATATCACACCTGTGGACACGCCAGGTGCTGTAGTATATCACACACCTGTGGACACGCCAGGTGCTGTAGTATATCACACACCTGTGGACACGCCAGGTGCTGTAGTATATCACACACCTGTGGACACGCCAGGTGCTGTAGTATATCACACACCTGTGGACACGCCAGGTGCTGTAGTATATCACACACCTGTGGACACGCCAGGTGCTGTAGTATATCACACACCTGTGGGCACGCCAGGTGCTGTAGTATATCACACACCTGTGGACACGCCAGGTGCTGTAGTATATCACACACCTGTGGACACGCCAGGTGCTGTAGTATATCACACCTGTGGACACGCCAGGTGCTGTAATATATCACACACCTGTGGACACGCCAGGTGCTGTAGTATATCACACACCTGTGGACATGCCAGGTGCTGTAATGAATATCACACCTGTGGACACGCCAGGTGCTGTAATGTATCACACACCTGTGGACACGCCAGGTGCTGTAGTGTATCACACCTGGGGACACGCCAGGTGCTGTAATGTATCACACACCTGTGGACACGCCAGGTGCTATAATGTATCACACACCTGTGGGCACGCCAGGTGCTGTAGTGTATCTCACACCTGTGGGCACGCCAGGTGCTGTAGTGTATCACACCTGTGGACACGCCAGGTGCTGTAATGTATCACACACCTGTGGGCACGCCAGGTGCTGTAGTGTATCTCACACCTGTGGGCACGCCAGGTGCTGTAGTGTATCACACTCCTGTGGACACGCCAGGTGCTGTAATGTATCACACACCTGTGGACACGCCAGGTGCTGTAATGTATCACACACCTGTGGACACGCCAGGTGCTGTAATGTATCACACACCTGTGGGCACGCCAGGTGCTGTAATGTATCACACACCTGTGAACACGCCAGGTGCTGTAATGTATCACACACCTGTGGGCACGCCAGGTGCTGTAATGTATCACACACCTGGGGGCACGCCAGGTGCTGTAGTGTATCTCACACCTGTGGACACGCCAGGTGCTGTAATGTATCACACCTGGGGACACGCCAGGTGCTGTAGTGTATCACACCTGGGGACACGCCAGGTGCTGTAGTGTATCACACCTGGGGACACGCCAGGTGCTGTAGTGTATCACACCTGGGGACACGCCATGTGCTGTAGTGTATCTCACACCTGTGGGCACGCCAGGTGCTGTAGTGTATCTCACACCTGTGGGCACGCCAGGTGCTGTAATGTATATCACACACCTGTGGGCACGCCAGGTGCTGTAGTATATCACACACCTGTGGGCACGCCAGGTGCTGTAGTATATCACACACCTGTGGGCACGCCAGGTGCTGTAGTATATCACACACCTGTGGGCACGCCAGGTGCTGTAGTATATCACACACCTGTGGGCACGCCAGGTGCTGTAGTGTATCTCACACCTGTGGGCACGCCAGGTGCTGTAGTGTATCTCACACCTGGGGACACGCCAGGTGCTGTAGTGTATCTCACACCTGTGGGCACGCCAGGTGCTGTAGTGTATCTCACACCTGTGGGCACGCCAGGTGCTGTAGTGTATCTCACACCTGTGGGCACGCCAGGTGCTGTAATGTATCTCACACCTGTGGGCATGCCAGGTGCTGTAGTGTATCTCACACCTGGGGACACGCCAGGTGCTGTAGTGTATCTCACACCTGGGGACACGCCAGGTGCTGTAGTATATCTCACACCTGTGGGCACGCCAGGTGCTGTAGTGTATCACACACCTGTGGGCACGCCAGGTGCTGTAATGTATCTCACACCTGTGGGCACGCCAGATGCTGTAATGTATCTCACACCTGTGGACACGCCAGGTGCTGTAGTGTATCTCACACCTGTGGACACGCCAGGTGCTGTAGTGTATCTCACACCTGTGGACACGCCAGGTGCTGTAGTGTATCTCACACCTGTGGACACGCCAGGTGCTGTAGTGTATCACACACCTGTGGACACGCCAGGTGCTGTAGTATATCACACACCTGTGGACACGCCAGGTGCTGTAGTATATCACACACCTGTGGACACGCCAGGTGCTGTAGTGTATCACACACCTGTGGACACGCCAGGTGCTGTAATGTATCTCACACCTGTGGACACGCCAGGTGCTGTAGTGTACCACACTCCTGTGGACACGCCAGGTGCTGTAGTGTATCACACCTGTGGACACGCCAGGTGCTGTAATGTATCTCACACCTGTGGACACGCCAGGTGCTGTAGTGTATCACACTCCTGTGGACACGCCAGTTGCTGTAGTGTATCACACTCCTGTGGACACGCCAGGTGCTGTAGTGTATCACACACCTGTGGACACGCCAGGTGCTGTAGTGTATCTCACACCTGTGGACACGCCAGGTGCTGTAGTGTATCTCACACCTGTGGACACGCCAGGTGCTGTAGTGTATCACACCTGTGGACACGCCAGGTGCTGTAGTGTGTCACACCTGTGGACACGCCAGGTGCTGTAGTGTATCACACCTGGGGACACGCCAGGTGCTGTAGTGTATCACATTTGTGGACACGCCTGGTGCTGTAGTGTATCACACCTGTGGACACGCCAGGTGCTCTACTGTATCACACACCTGTGGACACGCCAGGTGCTGTAGTGTATCTCACACCTGTGGACACGCCAGGTGCTGTAGTGTATCACACACCTGGGGGCACGCCAGGTGCTGTAGTGTATCTCACACCTGTGGACACGCCAGGTGCTGTAGTGCATCACACCTGTGGACACGCCAGGTGCTGTAGTGTATCTCACACCTGTGGACACGCCAGGTGCTGTAGTGTATCACACACCTGTGGACACGCCAGGTGCTGTAGTGTATCACACACCTGGGGACACGCCAGGTGCTGTAGTGTATCACACACCTGGGGACACGCCAGGTGCTGTAGTGTATCATACCTGTGGGAAAGCCGGGTGCTGTAGTGTGGGCATCACACACACCTGTATGCATACCAGATTCATGGGTTTATACACTTATCATAGATTTATAGTTATTCGTAATTCCTGCTTTTCATGTAGTCATGCCTAACTTTGGTACCAACTCGATACACCAAAGAACGCACACACGGAGACCATACAAAGAAGCCGAATTATCAAGACTGCATTATTAGATCAGAACGTGTGTTTAGATCGCATGATCAGGCATCATGAATCACGATTAGCACTCACGATCACCTATATCAACTTCTAACATCACACTGCAACTAGATATTGAAAACTAAATTATCTAATTCATGATGCCAAGAGCCCTCAACCTCCAGCATCATGCAGCACTTGGGGACCAACACGCACAGCTGGAGTGATCCAGTGAAAGGGAATGGAAACAACAACCCTGCACCAGCATCAAGGAACCTCCCTGGAAGGCTAACAGATGTTATTTATACAAAAAAAAAATCAGTATATTAAGACGAAACCGCAAATCGAGGCAAGGAGTCGAAATGTGTTCAATTAGTGGGTAGCAACGCCAGGTTCAAACATATGACGGCTATAAGACGCCAAAATTATAGGTCTATATATTAAATCAGAACATGGAGTCAAAGGCAGTGACGGGAAATTTACAAGGCAATAGAAGCATCTTGGAAAGAGGATAAAATTCCCGTTGTCCAGACGATGGCTTGGGCAAGTGCTGAAACACTGAATGAAAAATATTTTTTTTAGACCTTAATTTTCTTAAATTATTACGTATCCCCGAAGAGGGACCTTCAGGTGGTTGCCATATTTTTTTTTTTTGTCTTTTCTAACTCATCGTTTTTATTTTGGGTCATGACAAGAGGCCTCGACCTATCGGCCCCAAATTTTCACCGCTGATGTACATTAACCTGGGCGAGATTTCTGGAACTGTCATGCAGCAGTTGCCTTGTGACCAAAGTTATAGAACCTCTTCCAAGCATCCCTATAATGGCTCTGATAACTTCCAAAACCCTCTGCAGCTTGGCTTCCAGTGCTCAAACAAGGCGCTTCCTAACTGATCGACGGCAGAGAGTGAAATTTAAGAGTAGGTGAATATCTGCTAATTGTTTGTTAGTGTGGAACTTGTATAACGTTTAATATATAGAAGTCTCTCTCTCATTCTCTGCAGTTGCAAGAACTGAAGTTCTTGCAACTGCTGTTGTTCTTGCAGCTGCTGTTGTTCTTGCAACTGCTGTTGTTCTTGCAGCTGCTGTTGTTCTTGCAGCTGCTGTTGTTCTTGCAGCTGCTGTTGTTCTTGCAACTGCTGTTGTTCTTGCAGCTGCTGTTGCAACTGCTGCTGTTGTAACTGCTGCTGTTGTAACTGCTGCTGTTGTAACTGCTGCTGTTGTAACTGCTGCTGTTGTAACTGCTGCTGTTGTAACTGCTGCTGTTGTAACTGCTGCTGTTGTAACTGCTGCTGTTGTAACTGCTGTAACTGTTGTTGTAACCGTTGTTGTAACCGTTGTTGTAACCGTTGTTGTAACTGTTGTTGTAACTGTTGTTGTAACTGTTGTTGTAACTGTTGTTGTAACTGTTGTTGTAACTGTTGTTGTAACTGTTGTTGTAACTGTTGTTGTAACTGTTGTTGTAACTGTTGTTGTAACTGTTGTTGTAACTGTTGGTGTGTGTGTGTGGGGGGGAGGGGGAGGACTGCCAGTTTCTCGAAATGGAATGGAATTATTTTCCATTAAATACCTGGAGTATCCCTCAAGGAGGGTACCATGACGCAGGTGAGGAGATCTTGATCCAAGGAAATGAACTTATCTTCCCCTTCTCTGCATCGAATTTGAATGCATTTATTCCCCAGCAGCTCAAGGACCCCTAAGGGTTTCGCACTCCCCTCCCCACCTTGATAAAAACTTTCTGAACGTCATGTATCTTTAATGGACAAATGCAAGTTCCAAATTTTCTTTTCATGACAAATTAAAAACAAATTAAATACTGTCATTCTGATCGCCTCATCACGATAGATATAAGACTTCAACGCTGGTACCTAGAAAATGCAGCTTCTGATAGTCTTCAAACTTAATGCACTGGGTGTGTTGCTGAAAATTGATCTCTGAGATACGATCATACCTCATTAGTTAGGGGTTCTAAGTTGGCATTTCTAGTAGAAAGTTCCTGTTCACCTAGCAGTAAGTAGGTACCTGGGTGTGAGTCGACTGGTGTAGGTCGCATCCCGGGGACAAAATTAACCTAATTTGCCCGAAATGCTCTACATAAATAACGACTTTCTATATATGTTACTGATGTTACCTATGATCTCTTACAAGTTTTACTCGAAGGTAAAGGTTCATAGTTTTGAAAAATTAGGACATCTGTATCCATTCGGTAACCTGCGGATGCCTCTTCCGATTGGTTTCAAATCTTCAGTGCTAATATTTAGCTGAATTAGACATTTACCGCACTCTGCACTAGGTCGTGTGCATGGAGATGCATGGGGGGCGGGGTTATGCAATACGTGGATGTCTGTTTCACATCAACCGAAATACGTCACGTTATTAGTGGATGGTTTCCTCACGTTGTCGAGCAGACTGTGGAGGAATACCAGACTGTGGAGGAATACCAGACTGTGGAGGAATACCAGACTGTGGAGGAATACCAGACTGTGGAGGAATACCAGACTGTGGAGGAATACCAGACTGTGGAGGAATACCAGACTGTGGAGGAATACCAGACTGTGGAGGAATACCAGACTGTGGAGGAATACCAGACTGTGGAGGTAAACCAGACTGTGGAGGTAAACCAGACTGTGGAGGAATACCAGACTGTGGAGGAATACCAGACTGTGGAGGAATACCAGACTGTGGAGGAATACCAGACTGTGGAGGAATACCAGACTGTGGAGGTAAACCAGACTGTGGAGGTAAACCAGACTGTGGAGGAATACCAGACTGTGGAGGAATACCAGACTGTGGAGGAATACCAGACTGTGGAGGAATACCAGACTGTGGAGGAATAACAGACTGTGGAGGTATACCAGACTGTGGAGGTAAACCAGACTGTGGAGGAATACCAGACTGTGGAGGAATACCAGACTGTGGAGGAATACCAGACTGTGGAGGTAAACCAGACTGTGGAGGTAAACCAGACTGTGGAGGAATACCAGACTGTGGAGGAATACCAGACTGTGGAGGAATACCAGACTGTGGAGGAATACCAGACTGTGGAGGAATACCAGACTGTGGAGGTAAACCAGACTGTGGAGGTAAACCAGACTGTGGAGGAATACCAGACTGTGGAGGAATACCAGACTGTGGAGGAATACCAGACTGTGGAGGAATACCAGACTGTGGAGGAATAACAGACTGTGGAGGTAAACCAGACTGTGGAGGTAAACCAGACTGTGGAGGAATACCAGACTGTGGAGGAATACCAGACTGTGGAGGAATACCAGACTGTGGAGGAATACCAAACTGTGGAGGAATACCAGACAGTGGAGGAATACCAGACAGTGGAGGAATACCAGACAGTGGAGGAATACCAGACAGTGGAGGAATACCAGACAGTGGAGGAATACCAGACAGTGGAGGAATACCAGACAGTGGAGGAATACCAGACAGTGGAGGAATACCAGACAGTGAAAGTAAATCGGATTGTGGAGGTAAACCAGACTAAGTCTGCCCTATTATTTTCAAATTTATTTTTCTATCACAAAACAATCCATATCCAATTTGCCTCTGGAAATTGTAATCAGACAATCCTGTATTTTCAGAATGACGTAAAATAAATTAAGTCCATAATCCGGTTGATAAAAGTTTATTGGCAAGGTTAAACTAACAAAAAGAGGTGTTTAGCTAATAGTTAGATCATTAATAACCGGGGCTGCAACAAATCTCTGGAGGGCTGATGTAAGAAGCTCACGCCTTCTTATCGCGTGGACTGATGCTGTTGAGGCGAGAGAGATGCCCGGAAGATGATATTCATCTTGGTACTTAGGGTTTATACAGCATCCGCTAATGCACGCCCACCCGCTGCTCAGCGCACACCCATAATTATGACTCTCCCTTCCACATCCCTAAAAGAAAGAAAAGCATTCCAAAACCCATACCTCAGATACACACACACACACACACACACACACACACACACACACGGCCAGGAGCTATGAATCAACTCCTGCAACCACAACTAGGCGAGTACTTACGTCCATGACAGAGTCGAGTGATCACAAATTTCCAACAAGACCTCTATACAAGAAGGTAAACAATACACTGAGCTGATAAGTGGCGATTGAAAGAAACGTTAAGCAATGGGAAAAAATTAACCACGGTTTTCATCACAGTGAAACTAAGGTCCAAGTGGGGATGTAAATTCGTAAATTGAAAGTTCTTCTCTGCTTAAAATGTCTATAAAAGCTTTTTTAAGGGGTTATAAAAATCAGCTTAGCCTACAGATCATCATTGCCCCGACCTTTCAGCTCGTGGGCGCGGCCACACCAGCACGCAATCCTAAGTATCTGCCAGGAGTCGAACTCATCAATAACTCAAAACTAATATTTTATTTAAACCCAATAGAGGAGGAGGGGAGAAATGAAAGGGGGGGGGGAGGGAAGGAGAGGAGAGAAGGAACGAAGGAGACGGACGGAAGAAGTGTGGAAAGGACGGAGGATCCCAAGGGCTGTAGCTTAGGTAGAGTGGGAATCTATAGTGATGTATCGGATATCCGCATCCGCGGAACATCCGCATCCACAAAATAAGCAAGACATCCTCATACACATCTGCATCCGCGGATATCTAAATTTTCACATCCGATAAATCTCTAGTGGGAGAGTATATAGTGAGTACCATTTTAATGTTCCCGTTGGCAAATTCTTTCCACACTGTATTGTCATGTTCCTTTATAATCTGTCATAGAGTGCTCTTCAGTTTCAGGGTCGAGTCAGTAATTGCAGGATAGAATTTTCCATACAACATAAATGCAGGATAAAACCTTCCATACGACATAAATGCAGGATAGAACCTTCCATACGACAAATGCAGGATAGGTAAAACCTTCGTACAACTCAGATGAAGAATCGATAGAACCTCCGGTACAAAGGTTATATTGTACGGCGAAACAATGTGAGGATCGAACCCTGAATATTCTGGTCTGGTTGAGATATTAACATTTGGATTCAAAGCCCTCTAGTCATCTGTATGATAAATAATGTTTGCAAAGATGTCACCCATTTGTGGAATCTTGAGCTTTAGAGTCCCGTGCGTAGAACTGCGAGTTCAAATCCCATCCAGTATAAAGTTACTACATGACTGTATACGAGTGTGAGTGTGTATTCTCTCCCTCTCTCTCTTCTAACTGAAAAGAAAAGTTGGATCGAAGTCAAACCCGTGGATCTGTGTATGCAAATCCAACATTGAGACAATCAATGGATGAGGGACCGGGATTCTATTCCCGGACGAGTGGAAAAGTTAGACCTGTTTTCCTACACCTGCTGCCCCTGTTCATCCAGTATTAAATAGGTATCTGGGCGTTAGACAGTTGGTAAGATCGCGTCCTGGTTACCTGGAGGTTATTCCGGGGATCAACGCCCCCGCGGCCCGGTCTATGACCAGGCCTCCCGGTGGATCAGGGCCTGATCAACTAGGCTGTTACTGCTGGCCGCACGCAGTCCAACGTACGAGCCACAGCCCGGCTGATCCGGCACTGACGTTAGGTATCTGTCCAGCTCTCTCTTGAAGGCAGCCAGGGGCTTATTGGCAATTCCCCTAATGCTTGATGGGAGGCTGTTGAACAGTTTTGGGCCCCGGACACTTATGGTGTTTTCTCTTAGTGTACCAATGGCGCCCCTACTTTTTATTGGGGGCATTTTGCATCGCCTGCCCAGTCTTTTACTTTCGTAGGGAGTGATTTCTGTGTGCAGATTTGGGACCATTCCTTCCAAGATTTTCCAAGAGTAGATTATGATATATCTCTCCCTCCTGCGTTCCAACGAGTACAAGTCAAGTGCTTCCAAGCGTTCCCAGTAGTTAAGGTGCTTGACAGAACTTATACGTGCAGTAAAGGATCTCTGTACACTCTCTAGATCTGCGATTTCACCTGCTTTGAATTGAGATGTTAATGTACAGCAGTATTCCAGCCTAGAGAGAACAAGTGATTTGAAAAGGATTATCATTGGCTTGGCATCTCTCGTTTTGAAAGTTCTCATTATCCATCCTATCATTTTCTTTGCACATGCGATCGTGGCACTGTTGTGATCCTTGAAAGTGAGATCCTCAGACATTACTACTCCCAGGTCCCTTACATTATTTTTCCGCTCTATTGTATGGCCGGAGTCAGTAGTATACTCTGTTCTAGTTATTATCTCCTCCAGTTTTCCATAACGGAGTAATTGGAATTTGTCCTCATTGAACATCATATTGTTTACCGTTGCCCACTGGAAAACTTTGTTTATATCTTCTTGGAGGTTAACCGCGTCCTCAGCAGATGACAGCCTCATGCAGATCCTAGTATCATCCGCAAAGGATGATACGGTGCTGTGGTGTATATCTCTGTTTATGTCTAATATGAGGATAAGGAATAAGATGGGGGCGAGTACTGTGCCTTGTGGAACAGAGCTCTTCACTATGGCAGCCTCCGATTTAACTCTGTTGACCACTACTCTTTGTGTTCGATTTGTTAGGAAGTTGAAGATCCATCTCCCCACTTTCCCAGTTATTCCTTTAGCACGTATTTTATGGGCTATTACGCCATGATCGCATTTGTCAAATGCTTTTGCAAAGTGTGTATATTACATCTGCATTCTAATTTTCTTCCAGTGCATCCAAGGCCATGTCATAGTGATCCAGTAGTTGTGAGAGGCAGGAGCGACCTGTCCTGAACCCATGTTGCCCTGGATTGTGCAGATTTTGGGAATCCAGGTGATTTGCAATTCTGCTTCTTAGCACTCTTTCAAAGATTTTTATGATGTGGGACGTCAGAGCTATTGGTCTATAGTTCTTAGCTAATGCTTTGCTGCCACCTTTATGGAGTGGGGCTATATCCGTTGTTTTAAGTGACTGTGGAATTTCACCCATGTCCAAGCTCCTCCTCCATAGTGTACTTAGGGCACGCGAGAGGGGTTTCTTGCAGTTCTTAATGAAAACAGAGTTCCACGAGTCTGGGCCCGGGGCTGAGTGCATAGGCATGTTGTCAATGGCTTTTTCGAAATCTATCGGAGTTAGGGTAATGTCGGAAATCTGGCATACATTTATGGAGTTTTGAGGCTCATTCATGAAGAAATCATTTGGGTCGTCGATCTTCAGACCGATTAGGGGTTCACTAAACACAGAGTCGTACTGGGATTTCAATATTTCACTCATTTCCTTGTTGTCATCTGTGTAAGTCCCGTCCTGTCTGAGTAAGGGCCCGATACTAGATGTGGTATTTGCCTTGTTTTTGGCATATGAAAAGAAATATTTTGAATTTCTTTCAATTTCACTAATAGCTTTAAGCTCCTCCTGCCTCTCCTGGTTCCTGTAAGAGCCATTTAACTTAAGTTCGATAGTCTCCACTTCCCTGGTCAGCGCCTCCTTTCGTGTATCAGATATTCTAGCACTCCTGAGGAGCTCAGTGACTCTTCGTCGTCTTCTGTAGAGGGAACGTCTTTCTCTCTCCAGTTTACTCCTGCTCTTCTTCTTTCTTAGGGGAATATGCCTAGAACATGCTTCGGCTGCCAGGAAGTTGAACCTTTCAAGGCACTGGTTTGGATCCATGTCATTTAAGACATCTTCCCAACATGTTTCGTTTAGGACATGGTTTACCTGGTCCCAGTTGATGTTCTTGTTGTTGAAGTTGTATTTTGTGAAGACACCTTCACAGGTACATGCATTCTGCTGATCAGGACCCCTATGCATGTACGTCTGGACTTGATTAGGTTGTGATCGGAAGTAGTTGTTTTTGATATTCTAAGGTCTCTTATCAGGTCCTCATTATTTGTGAAGATAAGGTCAAGTGTGTTTTCTAGTCTTGTTGGCTCCACTATCTGCTGGCTTAAGGTGTGTTTTTCGCAGAGACTTAGTAGCTCATGTGTGTGTGACCTTTCATCTGCGCTACCTCCAGGGATTGTTTCAGCTATAACATTATTTGCTACATTCTTTCATTTTGTATGCCTTAGGTTGAAATCACCAAGCAGTAAGATGTTTGGGGATGGAGCTGGAAGGTTTTCCAAACAGTAATCAATTTTCAGTAGCTGTTCCTTGAATTGTTGTGAGGTTGCATCTGGTGGCTTGTATACAACCACCATGACTAGGTTTTGGTTCTCGATCTTTATTGATAGAACTTCAACTACCTCATTTGTTGTGTTCAGCAACTCCGTGCGTGCAGATAAGGGACTCTTTGACATACAAGCCAACCCCCCCTTGTTGCCTGTTTTTTCTGTCGCATCTAAAAAGGTTGTAACCACTTATCCATATTTCACTGTCAAAGTGATCTTTTGTGCGAGTCTGTGAAGGCTGCAAACATTGCATTAGACTCCTCTAGAAGTCCACTGATAAAAGGTATTTTGTTGTTGGTGGATGGCTTAAGGCCCTGTATATTAGCAAATATGAACGAGGTTGTATTCTGTGTTTGTTGGGGGGATTTTGTTATTGGCATCAGTAGTTGTAATTCTGGAGGGCCATGAGTGGCCACTGGCTGCGCCTCCAGTCCAACAAGGCTCCAAGGTGGACTATTTTTATTTCCTTCCATTTTCTTTTTCCGTTTCCTGCCACTAAAAAATCACCTCGAGTTGGGTTGTCGTGGCTACTATTGTTTGTCTTGTTGGGTCTGTGCCTCCTGGTCCCTTTTAGATGTTATGCAGGGCAGTCGATGTTGTAACACTGCTTCTGGAGGACCGAGGAGTGGCACATTTTTGGGTGAAAGAAAGTACAGGAAGAAGAACGACACACTCCTTTAGACAGGAGGTCGCTACATTTTTTGGGATGCTCAAAGTTGCATGTCCCATTTTTTTTTACCTGTTATTCCATGCTTACAGATGCCCCAAGCATAATATTTGCACAAATTCACCTTTGGTTGAGAATTGTTGGGAGGCGTTATGTCAATTTCTGCAGGTTCTAGGACTGCACTATAATCTTCAGTATCCAAGCCAGGGCCACCCCGTCCTGGATTCCATCTACTTTCCCCAGTAGAGGAAGGAGGAGACTCCTCTCCAACATCTGTACTGTGGGCCACGGTCTTGTGCAATAATGGTTGTATATTTACAGTTCTAGATGGTTGTATATTTACTGTTTTTGTGGTGGTTTTGGTAGTGTCCCTAGGAGAGTCTGGGCTGGCAGTAAGGCTGGGGGCTGGGTCTGGATCAGCACTGGGACTGGGGGCTGAGCCTGGGCCAGCAGCTGGGCCTGGGCCAGCACCAGCACTGTGGGTATTAGTGCTATGACTGGGGGAGCCTGGGCCAGCACCAGCACTGTGGGTATTAGTGCTATGACTGGGGGATGGGTCTGGCTTAGCACCATGTGGGTGACTAGATAGTTTCGAGTCATCTGTTGTGGTATGGACATTCTGCATTTTTTGATACACTATCTCTTGCTCCCATGTTTTATGTATTTTTGGTAGACTATCCAAGAGGTCATCCTTGTTTTCTTGATTATTTTTATCATTTATTACTCTCCTTAGTATCTTTCTGATACCTGCCCAAAGTTCTACATCTTTATTGCACAACCAGAAGCACCTTGCTAGTTCGAGGTCATTTTTTGAGGCTGTATTTAGTCTAGTACAAGAGATATGGTGTTTGGAAGAACATAGATTGCATGTGATTCTGGATTTCCTTCCAAGGATTTTTTTTACATGTCCCACAGATATGCTGTGCTGACATCCTGTCTGTATCCTACTACACTCTGTATGCCATGGAAGAAAACTGATTTCCACTTTACCTTTCTCTTGCTGGTGCCAGTAATATGCAAGATGTATTTATACGAACCAAGTTTGCAGTATGTGGGTGGTGGTGTAGAGTGGGTGGTGGGTGTAGGGTGGGTGTGAGTTGGGCAGGACTTACCCACACTGCCACACTTCACTATTATTTTTATTACTATTATTATTATCTAAATTCCTTTTATGTAGTGCTGTACACTGTTTATCTCAAGGATATACACTGTATTCTTTCAAAATGCACTTTTCACTGTTCTATACTGGGATCATTGTTTTATTTACACAGCAGCTAGGCCTACGCTAACTTTCCCCTACACTTCTAAGGAAAAGATTATTTCCTGTTTAGTAGAGGTAACGGTTGTATGCTCAATTTATGTATGCTGTGATTCCCTGCACCTCAATGCTACCACCACTCGTTTCATCTCTTATGACTACAGTAGTTACTTATCCGTTATTAACACTTCACTGGACCTCTGGCAATAGTTCGCTAGTGCCAGTCGCTTGTAAGATATTCCCCTATCTACACTATATATTGTACGCTATACTGGGGGATAATTAAGATTACTCTTATCTACAATTTAGTTCACTATGTCACTGCATATATATCCTTGTCACTCACTAGATTACTTATAGATAGATCAATATTTGTTTATTTCCACTTGTGTCGACATCCGGCAATAATTCACTAGTGCTGGTCAGGTCTATTTCCCACGGTAACCGTTTCTCCACCGGCACTCTCCATGTGACACTATAATCCATATTTTCCTATTTAGTGTTCACTGATATTCCTTTTTTTGTTTGTTCAAATGAGTATATGCACTTTATGGTTGCACACGCTTATTTCCCGCATTCTGTTCCCTCTGCTACTATCAAGACACGCAGTTTTTGACGGAGCACAACCGCGCGCGACTGTCCCCTCTCACTCTTTGCCCATTGGCTAAGCAAACTGTGACTAGTTAATGGTACAAGTCAGATCGAAACGTCGTAAGTTTCTTTCTCTTATGTGCGGGCTATATATGTATTGCTGCAGACACGGTATTGTGCATTTTTGTTCCTATAAGTTCCTGGTAATTATATAGTGTTCCAGTCATATTCCAGTACACAGGATGGGTGTCAAGTGTACATGACCTCTTCGACTCATTAACCTCTCTCCGGTGGGGAAGCTTAATAAGTATCAGTAAGAGTAAACCCAATAGTTTGGTGGCAGTGGCTTTATTGGGTTATCCTGGGTTAATAATTCTCGAAATTAATAATTGTAACAAAATCTATATGGTCTCAAAAGTGTTGTCATATTAAACATATCTGAATCATGCGCATTTTCATTATAATTCTTAATATTTACATTAAATCTCTGTCGGGGAAAAATAGACATTTTGAAATGGCGTGTCAGAAATGTCACGAAACACTGAATTACCTCCAGATATGATTTTGCATGCCAACTCTCGCATCATGAGGAATATTCGTGTATTTTCGAACGTTTCTTGGCTACGTACAGTCACCGAGTTGCTAGGTTGGTTAATAAAGTTTAAAACTTATCAACCATACAAGGATCACTTAAGACTTGATATTCACCACCAGTCAAGAATAACTGAACCCATAAAGTAGGGATTAAAGTAAATTCTCAGCGCAGTAAAGGAGTTCCCTAGGATCGTACTTGGACCACCTCCTTTCTGCAACACTACAAGCTCCTGTGTTTATTGCAACACGACAGGACTAGAGCTATCATTCAACTTCCTCCGTGGGTGTTTTGAATCTTGTATCGCTTGTTAGAGATTTTTGCATAATAAATGTGCATGAACAGAAAGGTGAATGCGGGGCTCGAACCGTGGTCCATGTATTGACGGTCCGACACTCTAATGCATTAAATACAGTATCGAGGCCTGGTCACAGACCGGGCCGCGGGCGCTTCGATCCTCAAAACCCTCTCCAGGTATTACCCCCGAATCCTTCCTATTAGAAGGTTTGGTTAACCCAGACGGCAGAGCGCCGGACTATAAATTTACGAACCGCAATTC
>NC_091365.1:11449249-11454249 GCF_038502225.1 Cherax quadricarinatus | reverse complement strand
ACCTGACCTCTGCATTTTTGTAACCCATCCTGTCTGATGGAATATAACAGGGACACACAACTATCTTTTGTTCCCGCTGTGTAACTAACAAGATAGCAGCGCACTTCTGAAGTATCCAACTCTGCTAAAGAAATAAGATCACAACATCAGTTATTACCCTTCACTGTCAGTCACCATTCCCACCACAGTCATTCCCTTCGCTGGCCGCAAGCACCTTCCCTATTCGACCACATTTATCACTGCCAAGCCACTTCAAGAAACTTTAAATTCACATCAAAGAATATCTTAAATACCAGAATGCCCGGCCTTCGTCTCTGTGCTAGACCAACTGTGTAGAAGTTTTGTGTCTTCAACAACCATTCACTCTTAGCACTAAGAACAAAATTCCTGTAAAAACATGTGAAAAGTGGGATGGTTTGCAAATACACGAAAAGTGGGATGGTTGGCAAGCATTTCAAAGACCACAAATGCGACGGCAGACTCTTCAAGACTCTCCGTTATGGAAAACTGGAGAAGATAATAACTAGAACAGAGTATACTACAGACTCTGGCCATACAATAGAGCGGAAAAATAATGTAAGGGACCTGGGAGTAGTAATGTCTGAGGATCTCACTTTCAAGGTTCACAACAGTGACACGATCGCACGTGCAAAGAAAATGATAGGATGGATAATGAGAACGTTCAAAACGAGAAATGCCAAGCCAGTAATGATCCTTTTCAAATCACTTGTTCTCTCTAGGCTGGAATACTGCTGTACATTAACATCTCCATTCAAAGCAGGTGAAATCGCAGATCTAGAGTGTACAGAGATCCTTTACTGCACGTAGAAGTTCTGTCAAGCACCTTAACTACTGGGAACGCTTGGAAACACTTGACTTGTACTCGTTGGAACGCAGGAGGGAGAGATATATCATAATCTACACTTGGAAAATCCTGGAAGGAATGGTCCCAAATGTGCACACAGAAATCGCTCCCTACGAAAGTAAAAGACTGGGCAGGCGATGCAAAATGCCCCCAATAAAAAGTAGGGGCGCCATTGGTACACTAAGGGAAAACACCGTAAGTGTCCTGGGCCCAAGACTGTTCAACAGCCTCCCATCAAGCATTAGGGGTATTGCCAATAAACCCCTGGCTGCCTTCAAGAGAGCTGGACAGATACCTAAAGTCAGTGCCGGATCAGCCGGGCTGTGGCTCGTACGTTGGACTGCGTGCGGCCAGCAGAAACAGCCTAGTTGATCAGGCCATGATCCATCGGGAGACCTGGTCATGGACCTGGCCGCGGGGGTGTTGATCCCCGGAATAACCTCCAGGTAACCAGGCACATCCATCCTTTGTAATGTTTATGTGAAATTAAATAAAGTGAAAAAAAAGTCACATATAGGTCACAAATGATCACGAGGGGGGGGAGGGGGAGGATTTTGATACACATGTGGATCTGGGAGACATTAGACCAAACACACAAGGAAGAGATTGTTGAATTCCCTATAGATAACATGACCACCCACATCCTCGCCCTAGAAAGTATCACCCAACTTAAGGTGAACTTGAGTACTGCATAGGACGTGGATTCCTCAACATTGGTCAGCAGCCACTGTACCCTCCTCAGCAACCCATTGCCCTTTATTACAAATATCAGCAGCATTTCTGAAACCTTTACATTCGCTTCATACACAAGATGTACACCTGGCATGAAGCGTCACCTACACTCCAGAATGCACTATATGAAGATAGTGTTACAGAGATCATTTATCAAATGTGGATAAAACAAACTAGCTCCGCTTCAGCTAAGATGGAGTAGCCAGAGTTGACCACTGACTCAAGTCTTCCAACATGAGAACGAACATGGACTGGCATAGAAATGTGGACATTACAATAACAACTCTCGTGTAATGCATCGTAGCCTCCATCCTCACGTCGTGGACTAAGGTCTGTAAGCCACGAGAAAGACGGGGCCAGACTCAAAATTTTGGGAGCTTCAGTGATCCACCTCACCAATACTATGGTATTGTGGATCAGTTGTGAACTGCTCCAGCTACTGTATTGTAGGTTGTGAACTGTTACAGTAATGGTGTTGTAGGTTAATGACGAACTGTTTCAACTATGGTATTGTAGGTTAGTTGAGAACTGCTCCAGCCATGGTATGAATGCTGACTAATACTCGAGTGGCTGTAACTGACTATCAGTCTTAACATGAACTTAACCGCAGTGACGTGAATGAAACATTTTGAAAGTCTTGGATTATGCGGAAATCGAAGTCGTGACGAGCGGTCTCCCAATTACACACGCTACCTGGAACGGGTTCTTGACGTGTTACAATCAAGGGCTCAACTGTTTTGCTGATTGTGGTGGGACCCAACTAGAGCCAAGAATGCATTTTTCCCTGTTACTGTGTTGTAAAATGAATCTTCGAAGCAGCCGAAATACTCAACTTAGGTTCCATCACCGCTCTGGTGAAATTTCTCAGCCCTGGTTGACAGAGTTCAATCCCTGTGTTCAAGCCATCCTGTGTGATGGAATGTGACAGGGAAACATGTCTAGCTTATATCCTACAACTTAACTATGGAATACAGCAGCAGCACACCATGGGAGCTCCTAATTTTGTTTGAGAAGAAAAAAAACTTTCATTCCTGAAGCTCTAAGCCTTTTTCCTCCTCTACAAACACGAAGCCATCCTCAACTGCTTTCAGCTATGGAATTACCCGAAATATATTTTGCTACGCACTGCGTCTATTAACCCCATTTAACTATGTTCATCCTTTCTTAACCTACAAGTTGGCCTTTAACGCCACTACTGCTGTGGTTGAAGGATGAATCAAGGATTGACGTAAGTTACAGCAGAGGAAATATCAAGGTATACCACAGGACTGAAGAATAACTTCCACTCTATGCTTGGGCTTATATTAAAAGTTACCATTTATCAGTACTCAACCACTGCAATAGCTTATAAATATTCAACTTTTCTAGATATTCCACTAACTCAACAAACTCGTAGGAACACGGGCAAAAACGAGAAATCAGGTAAGTTCGAACCTGGAAAAAAAAAATCTATTTACAAGCAACTTGTCTCTAGCATTTGTCTAACTTGTGCTCGAAACTTTTCACTGTGTATTTTATTCTAATTCTAACTTTTTCCAATTTGAATTAACTGCTTCAACTTCTAATGAATTTAGATTTAGAGAACCCGGTTTCTATACCTTTGTTAAAACCCGGTATCTCCAGTCACGTTGTCCATCCCCCTCCTTGCTTTTCACAGATGAATTTTGTATTTCATGAAGCTCTAAATCCGTGGGATCATTCAGCGAATGGAGTAATGAAGGCTTCGCTATTCACATTATGTATGTCGTGCCGAATAGGTAAAACTGGTCAATTAACAAGAACTCATTTAAAATTGTCTCCTAAAATTCTCTCATACATTTAAAGATTTTTTTTATTTATTAGGGTAAAAATTAATAATTTTGTACCAAAAGAACCTTAGAAAACTTACCTAACCTTATTAAAACAAGCGAAATTTAATTTAGCCTAATCCAACTAAATATATTTTAAATAAATACAATCAGAATGATTTTTGCCAAGTTATTGCATACACAGTTTCGCTTGCCTTATTCGGCAAGAAGAGCGTTGTTATTTAGGCCAAAATCGCACGGCATTTATGTCCATATATCCATGAATCTGTACTAACCCGGCACAGATGGAAACGCTAAGCATGTTTCCTTACACCTGGGGTGGGGAAGGTGGTAGAGTGAGGAAAGTCATGGGGGCTTGGTCGAGTTGGGGAAGGTTCCAATGGTTTAATCTAAGACACTAATACCAGGGTCTGGCCGGCGACATATCAGTTGATTGTATAGTGGTCGTAGCGTGGTGTGTGCGGTGGTAGTAGAGGTACGTGATGGTCGTAGTGTAATGGTGTGACGGTGGTCATATTGACGGTGGTCGTAGTGTAATGGTGTGACGGTGGTCATATTGACGGTGGTCGTAGTGTAATGGTGTGACGGTGGTCATATTGACGGTGGTCGTAGTGTAACAGTGGTGGTCACAGTACAGTGGTGGTCACAGTACAGTGGTGTGACGGTGGTTGAAATGTGACGGTAGTTGAAGTGTGACGGTGGTGGTGGTGTCGTAGTGTAGTGAATAACATCACTCAGCACGAGTGATGTTACCCACTAAACTCATCCCTGAGCTAATAAAAAAAATCTCAATCAACATCACTCGAGGATTTTTAAGTATCATTTCCCACAACACCGACATCATTCCCATGTTGATGTCACCATGAAATCAGCGATATCACAAGCCAAGGTGAAATTTCTCTCCAGCATTCTGGCTGTGGTATTACAACTGCAGTTTTCCCAGACAACTTCACTTACAGTGAAAGCAGTCTTGCAAATATTTTGGGTTTGGGTTTAAGACGAACCTGCCTAATATGGGCCAGTAGGCCTGCTGCAGTGTTCCTCCTCTGTGTTCTTATATACCTGTGCTCTTTACCGAGGTCTTGCAGACTTAGCTCCTTAAGCAAGAAGTCTCCCAAACCAATGTTTAGCAGAACAGGTAAAACTGGTCAATTAGCAAGAGCTCTTAAAATTAAGTCCTTTAAAATTTTCTCTTATACGATTAAAGATGTATATTTTTTTCATTTATGCTAATGTAAAAATTAATAATTTTGTACCAAAAGAACTTTAGAAAGCTTAACTAACCTTATTAAAACAAGCGCAATTTAATTTAGCCTAATCCAGCTAAATGTATTTTAGATAAGTTTACAATACTTTAATAAACAAACAATGAAATATATATTTTTCTTTAGGTTCAGAATGATTTTTTTGGGGAAATTGTTGCATTCACAAATTTTCGCTTGCCTTATTCAGCAAGAAGAGCGTTGCTATTTAGCCAAAATCGCAAGTTCTACCTATTCGGCACCACACACACACACACACACACGGCCAGGAGCTATGTATCGACCTCTGCAATCACAAATAGGCGAGTACACACATGCAGACGTATGCATGCA
>NC_091365.1:11422194-11449149 GCF_038502225.1 Cherax quadricarinatus | reverse complement strand
TAATGTGTGTGTCTGTGTGCGTGTCTGTGTGTGTGTGTCTGTGCGTGTCTGTGTGTGTGTGTGTCTGTGTGTGTGTGTGTATGTGTGTGTGTGTGTGTGTGTGTGTGTGTGTGTCCTTTAAGAGACTATTCATGACCTAGCTATTATACCTTCTACTTAATTCCTTCTACAGCACACACTGCTTAGCTCCTTCCACTAGCCCCTTTTTCTCTTCTCTATCTACCCTTTCTTCATCTATCCTTTCACTATCCCGTTGTTTCTCTCCATCTATATCCTCTCTAACTCTCCATTTATTCTCCTGTTCCTCTGTCACCCCCTCCCCCATCCCTCCAGCTATCCCTTCTCCATCTTTATTACTACCCCTTTCTCCTATTGCTTTCTTTCAATATTTTCTTTACCCTCTCCCTCTTCTCTTGATCTTCCTACCCCCTTCTGTTGCTTCCCTCTATCATTCGCTTGATCCTTCTCTTTTCTGTTGCTCCCCCTCTCCGGCTTTTGTTTTTCTCCTTATGTTGCCTTTTCTCCTCTTGTATTGTTCTTCCTTCAAGGTTGAGTGTCTAGTGGAAGTAAGAACACTGGAATATTAAACACCAGGAAGCTTTTTATGCTTTTTATGCTTCAGCTTCACATTTACTAAAGCTGTGAAGCTAAACACACACCAGGGGTGAGGGACTGACCACCTCGTATCTACTCGCCGACTTCTGCCGTCTCCTCTTTTATCTAGACCGACGAAGCCTGCTGAGCAGGCAAAGCGTCTCGCCAATAATGGCGCCCAACTGTTGCACATAGATAACCCGAGATAGGGAGTGTTAGCCACCCAGGATAACCCGAGATAGGGAGTGTTAGCCACCCAGGATAACCCAAGATAGGGAGTGTTAGCCACCCAGGATAACCCAAGATAGGGAGTGTTAGCCACCCAGGATAACCCAAGATAGGGAGTGTTAGCCACCCAGGATAACCCAAGATAGGGAGTGTTAGCCACCCAGGATAACCCAAGATAGGGAGTGTTAGCCACCCAGGATAACCCAAGATAGGGAGTGTTAGCCACCCAGGATAACCCAAGATAGGGAGTGTTAGCCACCCAGGATAACCCAAGATAGGGAGTGTTAGCCACCCAGGATAACCCAAGATAGGGAGTGTTAGCCACCCAGGATAACCCAAGATAGGGAGTGTTAGCCACCCAGGATAACCCAAGATAGGGAGTGTTAGCCACCCAGGATAACCCAAGATAGGGAGTGTTAGCCACCCAGGATAACCCAAGATAGGGAGTGTTAGCCACCCAGGATAACCCAAGATAGGGAGTGTTAGCCACCCAGGATAACCCAAGATAGGGAGTGTTAGCCACCCAGGATAACCCAAGATAGGGAGTGTTAGCCACCCAGGATAACCCAAGATAGGGAGTGTTAGCCACCCAGGATAACCCAAGATAGGGAGTGTTAGCCACCCAGGATAACCCAAGATAGGGAGTGTTAGCCACCCAGGATAACCCAAGATAGGGAGTGTTAGCCACCCAGGATAACCCAAGATAGGGAGTGTTAGCCACCCAGGATAACCCAAGATAGGGAGTGTTAGCCACCCAGGATAACCCAAGATAGGGAGTGTTAGCCACCCAGGATAACCCAAGATAGGGAGTGTTAGCCACCCAGGATAACCCAAGATAGGGAGTGTTAGCCACCCAGGATAACCCAAGATAGGGAGTGTTAGCCACCCAGGATAACCCAAGATAGGGAGTGTTAGCCACCCAGGATAACCCAAGATAGGGAGTGTTAGCCACCCAGGATAACCCAAGATAGGGAGTGTTAGCCACCCAGGATAACCCAAGATAGGGAGTGTTAGCCACCCAGGATAACCCAAGATAGGGAGTGTTAGCCACCCAGGATAACCCAAGATAGGGAGTGTTAGCCACCCAGGATAACCCAAGATAGGGAGTGTTAGCCACCCAGGATAACCCAAGATAGGGAGTGTTAGCCACCCAGGATAACCCAAGATAGGGAGTGTTAGCCACCCAGGATAACCCAAGATAGGGAGTGTTAGCCACCCAGGATAACCCAAGATAGGGAGTGTTAGCCACCCAGGATAACCCAAGATAGGGAGTGTTAGCCACCCAGGATAACCCAAGATAGGGAGTGTTAGCCACCCAGGATAACCCAGAGTGTTAGTAACCCAGGATAACCCTACATATTCTTTTTCTCATTTCACTTACATATCTACTGAAGAGGATCCAAGAAGGGATCGAAATACACAGACCAACTAATCTTCTGAGTTGCTGTCTCCTTGTATATTATTGGACATATTAATACATTAATGAAAATGGTTTTTAAACACTCCATTTATTTAACTTACCGTTTGTCTGGTTAGGTATCTCGGGTTCGATCCCCGGTTGGTCGCAGAATTATTTGCGGGAAGATTTGACATAGCACCTTGGGTGAGATTCTCTCTCGCTAACAAGATATCGGACACAGTCTACTTATATCTCTGAGATATCTTAGTACGAGAGGGGAAATACAAGGAAAAAGTAATCGTGGCTGGAACAATACACATATAACCCGCACTTAGTGACAAGTTCCTGAGTCATTGGGATGCCTAGTTAAGGACCGGGCAGCGGGGGCGTTGACCCCCCTTCCGGAACACCCTCCAGGTAGGAGACCGAAACCTGTGACGTTTCGGTCTATGTTGGACCATTAACCAGTTACATAAGGACCGAAACGTCGTTATAAGTTTGTCTAAGTGCATGTTTGTTGTGTATAGGACAGTTCCGTTGCTTAATCGCTAGGTATGCGAGAGCTCTGTTGTGAAGGACTTGCCGAGCCTGGTCCAGTAGACCCACTGCAGTGCTTCACACTTCCTAAGCTCTTGCTTCCCTTAGTGACCTCTTCTACGCTCCCACATCTTTCTTCCCACTTGTTTCACCTACATTTTCTTCCTCTCCGAATCTCCCTTTGCCTCAAATTCGGTCGCTCCCCCCACTTCTGTTGTACCCCCTTTCCTGTTGCTCCCCCTTTCCTGTTGCTCCCCCTTTCCTGTTGCTCCCCATTTCCTGTTGCTCCCCCTTTCCTGTTGCTCCCCATTTCCTGTTCTCTCCTCTGTTATGCTGTTCCCCCTTCTCCTGTCATGTTCCCCCTCTCCTGTTATTTTACTCCCCCTCTCTTGTTGCTCCCCTTCTCCCCCTCTGTTGCTCCTCCATCCCCTTCCCTCATCCCCTTTCCTCACCTCCTTCCATCACCCCCCTTCCATCACCCCCCTTCCCTCCTTGGCATCGTGGCTGCTAACGTTAATTCGCACGCTTATCTGCGTGTGTCAGACGCGGGCCAGACTCCCCGCGGGGCTGCCGCCAGCCTCCCTACCAAACAAACATCTCTTTTATCTCATGATGCCAGCACACCATCTCGCTACCCCGGGGGAGGAATCCAGGGGAGGAGGTGCGACTACAAGGGAGGGGGGTCTGCGGGGAGAATCTGACCGGAGGGGGGGAGGTCCTCCAAGGGATCTCACGAAAGTGGAGGGGAGGAAGAAGAGGGCATTTTGAGGGGAAAGAAGAAAATGGGAAGTATGTGTGAGTGCCCCCTAGAGAGGAAGGGGAAACTGCGTCAAGAAGACAATAGGGAAGGGGGTTAATATTCACTGGTAAATATGGAGGGTAAATGCGTGTGTTTCTCTACGAGAAAGAGAGAATTTTTGGACGCTAATAATTAACATAATTGAGTAACAGGAACAAGCCATTTATTTCATTGAGAATCCACCAGTTACCGAGGAGCATTGTGTTGATACATTTGTCGGTATTTTTTGCCTTCAACACAGCAGCCTTTTTGACCAGGCAGTCAACACTGAGGTGGAGCCTAGCTAGTCTCAGGTCGGACTTCAAAAGTAGAGGACCTATTAGACGCATTTTTTCCATAAAACGTCTCCATAAAAACACCCTGCGTCCTATAAACTGAAGGTCAGTGACGGGAGCTATAAGTTTGGGTGTGGGGTGGGCTGTAACTCTCCCAGTTACGTCCGATGCCGAGCCACTGAAATTAAAACAGGTCTTATAAGCTGCGTCTTATAAGTCGCGAAATACGGTATCTACACACAGTAGTTTCCTGATTGGATGAAGTTCGCAAGAAATACGTAATATTTCTATAATTTTCTTACTTCAGAACCAACAGATAACTCCAATCCTTGATTTTTTCTAATTTCGTGTAAATCAGGACAGTTTAACAACTCCTATTTAGCTTCAACGTTGGACGATGAAATGTAGATAGGTGTAATTACTGCAAGGTCAGAAACTAAAACACAGAACAACGTAGGTGAGACACACACAGTGATGCATAGTGGAACAAAAGACACGTACCTGGAACTAGAAAGACAAAAATGATGAAACTCGAGAAAAATAAGCTAGTAGGATAGCCAGGAAAACCTATCAAATAAGACTGGGACAGAGAAGGATAGAGAGGAAAAACCATCACAACACTGGAACAGAGCAGGGTAGACAGGAAAACCCATCAAGAACACTGGGTCAGAGCAGGGTAGACAGGAAAACCCATCAAGAACACTGGGTCAGAGCAGGGTAGACAGGAAAACCCATCAAGAACACTGGGTCAGAGCAGGAACAGGAAAACCCATCAAGAACACTGGGTCAGAGCAGGGTAGACAGGAAAACCCATCAAGAACACTGGGTCAGAGCAGGGTAGACAGGAAAACCCATCAAGAACACTGGGTCAGAGCAGGGTAGACAGGAAAACCCATCAAGAACACTGGGTCAGAGCAGGGTAGACAGGAAAACCCATCAAGAACACTGGGTCAGAGCAGGGTAGACAGGAAAACCCATCAAGAACACTGGGTCAGAGCAGGGTAGACAGGAAAACCCATCAAGAACACTGGGTCAGAGCAGGGTAGACAGGAAAACCCATCAAGAACACTGGGTCAGAGCAGGGTAGACAGGAAAACCCATCAAGAACACTGGGTCAGAGCAGGGTAGACAGGAAAACCCATCAAGAACACTGGGTCAGAGCAGGGTAGACAGGAAAACCCATCAAGAACACTGGGTCAGAGCAGGGTAGACAGGAAAACCCATCAAGAACACTGGGTCAGAGCAGGGTAGACAGGAAAACCCATCAAGAACACTGGGTCAGAGCAGGGTAGACAGGAAAACCCATCAAGAACACTGGGTCAGAGCAGGGTAGACAGGAAAACCCATCAAGAACACTGGGTCAGAGCAGGGTAGACAGGAAAACCCATCAAGAACACTGGGTCAGAGCAGGGTAGACAGGAAAACCCATCAAGAACACTGGGTCAGAGCAGGGTAGACAGGAAAACCCATCAAGAACACTGGGTCAGAGCAGGGTAGACAGGAAAACCCATCAAGAACACTGGGAGCAGGGTCAGAGAACAGGGTAGACAGGGTAGAAGGAAAACCCATCAAGAACACTGGGTCAGAGCAGGGTAGACAGGAAAACCCATCAAGAACACTGGGTCAGAGCAGGGTAGACAGGAAAACCCATCAAGAACACTGGGTCAGAGCAGGGTAGACAGGAAAACCCATCAAGAACACTGGGTCAGAGCAGGGTAGACAGGAAAACCCATCAAGAACACTGGGTCAGAGCAGGGTAGACAGGAAAACCCATCAAGAACACTGGGTCAGAGCAGGGTAGACAGGAAAACCCATCAAGAACACTGGGTCAGAGCAGGGTAGACAGGAAAACCCATCAAGAACACTGGGTCAGAGCAGGGTAGACAGGAAAACCCATCAAGAACACTGGGTCAGAGCAGGGTAGACAGGAAAACCCATCAAGAACACTGGGTCAGAGCAGGGTAGACAGGAAAACCCATCAAGAACACTGGGTCAGAGCAGGGTAGACAGGAAAACCCATCAAGAACACTGGGTCAGAGCAGGGCAGACAGGAAAACCCATCAAGAACACTGGGTCAGAGCAGGGTAGACAGGAAAATACAAGAAACACTGAAGTAAACAAGACTGAATGCCACAAAAAAGACAGAAGAAATGAAATGTGTAGATACTGTGCCTGCCAGGGATATCTGTAGTTAAGGAAAAGGATGTATATACGTACATACAACATTTCGGAAGGCGTTCTATTATGATAAACGGAAGAATCGCTTTGGTAAAAAGTGCAGGTATTGTAGATCTAAATGTGTTTCATAATTAAATATTACATACATTGTTATGATGTAAGGTGCCCAAAATTCCATATAGAGAAAATACGATGTGGAACTACATGAGAATGTAATAATGTAAACGGTATGTAACACGGGAGAAGTAGGTGAGTAAGGTGAATGTTGCAGTATTGACACAACAGTACTACGGCATCCTGGTACAGAGGACATCATCATCAACTTTATTGCCTAGCCTGTAGTTACGAGTGGGAGATGCTGTATATGAGAGGGACTTTTGTAAGCATGAGCCAGCAAGGTTACTACAGCTCCTCCCAGATCTTATGACCGTACGCCTCTTTTGTCGTCTTCAAGATTTTCTGCGTCTCACCCTTTGCGGTACACAAGTCTACATTCTGATGATTCAACTTCACATTGTTCCAGGCCATGGAGCTGAACTCTTCTCCAGGCTGAGGGACTGACCACCTCAAAACAACTACGTCCTCGAGAGGGATGATTTGAATACGTGAATCTTTTACATCTCCACTCCTTCGGCTGTCTCCGTATTCGACTGAAAAATCCTACTATGTAGGTGAAACGTATCGACAATGTCGATACGAAATTGCTCTATACACGTCTTACTCGTGTACGTAACAAGAGGCCGAAGACTTAGTAAGCAATAACAAAATATTGTTTGAGAAAAAAAACGAAACAATCCAGACAAGGAGAGAGAACAGCAAAACAGTGTAAATTTGGAGTGGGAAGATCATACTTACCACAACTTTTAAACTACTGTAACAGAATTATGGTGAGTATGTTGTGACTGTTAAGTTTTGACTTGACAGTGGTTCAGGACGCACCGAAACCTCGTCACTAGGCTCCATTTCTAAGTGCTAGTTAGTGGAGAAACGTTCCAGTCATTGTGTCGTGGAATATGAATTGTTTAATCCACAGAATTGTAGACTACCGAACGTTTCAGCCATGATATCGTGAATTTTGTTTCTCTATAAGTGTTTTACGTCCTTGGCTCCGGAGCTGACACTGAACTCAGTCCTGCGCGTCACAAACTTACACACGTCTTAGTGAAGGAAGTTGTGCATATATTAAAACTTGTCCTTGTGGGGCGAAAACAGGAATTTGTCAGCGGTGTAGTGAGATACCATCGTGGTAGTCCAGAGTGAAGCGAAACGTTGCCTTTAGTGGAATGTTATATCCTTTGGTGGAATGTTATATCCGCGGTGATGTGATATTTTTGTTCGCTAGAGGAGAATAAAACATTGTGGCTATGTAGCCTACATAATTTTTTTTATTTTTTCTCTCATTTTTGGGTAGGGGAAAGGAACGCGTCGGCTGGATTAATGTGTGTGTGGTGAGCACACACATTAATCCAGCTCCAGGAGCTGGAGCTCGTTATCCACCGGTGCATAGTCAACGCAGCACCACCACCACCACCACCACCAGCAACAGCACCACCACCACCAGCAGCAGCTTGCAGTCCCTCAACACACTGAACCAGGACCTATGGCGCTTTGGACGTCCCCTACCCCGCCATGATACATCCCGTGGCCTGACACTAATACTCCCTCACACGGTAATAACTGTGATCTCAGCCCTCTAATACCACCTCCTCGGAGTCCAGTGTAATCAAGTAGGCGCTTATTAGGCTCTAATAAGGCCGCTTGATGGGGTTACTGCACTTCCTTACACATGGGGAAAAAAAGAAAACAAAAAAGGCGTGATGCCTATGTGGAAGGAGCAATATTGATGCTGTTAATGGCTGAGCGGTCAGAAAGGGAGGTTCTGGAGGTACTTAGGCGAGGAGGGTGAAGAGGAAGAGTTTAAGGGTGAAGGGAGAGGTAAGTCATGAAATTATTCATGGGAAGGAGGTGAAGAGCTGCTTGTAGTGACCACAAAGGTGGAACTAGAAGAGCAAGTGAGAGATGTGAGGGAGATTTCGATTTGGTTGTGGCGGTGATGGCGATAAAAGTCTAACATCCAAATTCAACACCTAATATGACTGAACAGAAAACCCAGCTCAAGATTTCGTAATGAAATAACGAAAAATTCAACAAGTCAGTTCAACGCCAGAAATAACACACTAACCATATTAACTACACAGACTCCTTGACCTCAGTGCCTATTGATAATTATGTTATTTATAAAGAATACTGCTGGAAACATCTACACGATGTTTTTGACTATTAGGCGAAATGTTGTCAGTAAAGAATCAGATTATACTGATACTGCATTTGTGTGGGTTTTTCACAGTTCATTTTGAAGGCTGTTCGACAGATGTAGGCTTGTTGTGGTCATGTCTGTCCTGACAGGTATGAGGGATACACAGCTATGGGGGATACAGCCACGAGGGATAATCCCCAGCCGTGGATGAATACAGAGCCGTGGGTGGATGCGGAGCCGTGGGTGGATGCGGTGCCGTGGGTGGATGCGGAGCCGTGGGTGGATGCGGAGCCGTGGGTGGATGCGGAGCCGTGGGTGGATCGGAGCCGTGGGTGGATGCGGAGCCGTGGGTGGATGCGGAGCCGTGGGTGGATGCGGAGCCGTGGGTGGATGCGGAGCCGTGGGTGGATGCGGAGCCGTGGGTGGATGCGGAGCCGTGGGTGGATGCGGAGCCACGAGGAGATGCAGAGCCACGGGGGATACAGACCACGGGGGAATACAGAGCCACAGGGGATACAGAACCACCGGGGGATACATAGCTCTGTTATAAAGAGCCAAAGATTCTGTTTCTGACGGAGGCACAAGTGAGAATTTAGTGAGTTTTCGGAGAAGTGTGTCAAGTTATTGCTCAGACTTGGTCACTGAGGAATTGTGTTGCTGTCTTGAAACTTTGTGTGTCTGTCTGTCTGACACACACACACACACACACACACACACACACACACACACACACACACACACACACACACACAAACCAAGTGTGCTAGGGAATGGAAGAAATATAGAAGGCAAAGGACCCAGGAGAATAAGGAGAGCAGTCGTAGAGCCAGAAATGAATATGCACAGATGAGAAGGGAGGCCCAACGTCAATATGAAAACGACATAGCAGCGAAAGCCAAATCTGACCCGAAGCTGTTATACAGCCACATCAGGAGGAAAACAACAGTCAAGGACCAGGTAATCAGGCTAAGGAAGGAAGGAGGAGGGACAAAAGAAATGACCGTGAAGTATGTGAGGAACTCAACAAGAGATTCAAAGAAGTGCTCACAGAGGAGACAGAAGGGACTCCAGAAAGACGGAGAGGTGGGGCACACCACCAAGTGCTGGACACAGTACACACAACCGAGGAAGAAGTGAAGAGGCTTCTGAGCGAGCTAGATACCTCAAAGGCAATGGGGCCAGATAACATCTCTCCATGGGTCCTGAGAGAGGGAGCAGAGGCGCTATGTGTACCCCTAACAACAATATTCAATACATCTATCGAAACAGGGAGATTGCCTGAGGCATGGAAAACAGCAAATGTAGTCCCAATCTTTAAAAAAGGAGACAGACATGAAGCACTAAACTACAGACCAGTGTCATTGACATGTATAGTATGCAAAGTCATGGAGAAGATTATCAGAAGAGTGGTGGAACACCTAGAAAGGAATGATCTCATCAACAGCAGCCAACATGGTTTCAGGGACGGGAAATCCTGTGTCACAAACCTACTGGAGTTTTATGACAAGGTGACAGCAGTAAGACAACAGAGAGAGGGGTGGGTGGATTGCATTTTCTTGGACTGCAAGAAGGCGTTTGACACAGTACCACACTAGAGATTAGTGCAAAAACTGGAGGACCAAGCAGGGATAACAGGGAAGGCACTACAATGGATCAGGGAATACTTGTCAGGAAGGCAGCAGCGAGTAATGGTACGTGACGAGGTGTCAGAGTGGGCACCTGTGACCAGCGGGGTCCCACAGGGGTCAGTCCTAGGACCAGTGCTGTTTCTGGTATTTGTGAACGACATGACGGAAGGAATAAACTCCGAGGTGTCCCTGTTTGCAGATGATGTGAAGTTGATGAGAAGAATTCATTCGATCGAAGACCAGGCAGAACTACAAAGGAATCTGGACAAGCTGCAGACCTGGTCCAGCAATTGGCTCCTCGAGTTTAATCCCACCAAGTGCAAAGTCATGAAGATTGGGGAAGAGCAAAGAAGACCGCAGACGGAGTACAGTCTAGGGGGCCAGAGACTACGAACCTCACTCAAGGAAATAGATCTTGGGGTGAGTATAACACCAGGCACATCTCCTGAAGCGCACATCAACCAAATAACTGCTGCAGCATATGGGCGCCTGGCAAACCTCAGAACAGCATTCCGACATCTTAATAAAGAATCGTTCAGGACCCTGTACACCGTGTACGTTAGACCCATATTGGAGTATGCGGCACCAGTTTGAAACCCACACCTAGCCAAGCATGTAAAGAAACTAGAGAAAGTGCAAAGGTTTGCAACAAGACTAGTCCCAGAGGAATTGACAAGGTGGACAAAGACAGGATGTTCCAGAGACTGGACACAACAACACGGGGACACAGTTGGAAGCTGAAGACACAGATGAATCACAGGGATGTTTGGAAATATTTCTTCAGCCACAGAGTAGTCAGGAAGTGGAATAGTTTGGGAAGTGATGTAGTGGAGGCAGGATCCATACATAGCTTTAAGCAAAGGTACGGTAAAGCTCATGGTTCAGGGAGAGTGACCTAGTAGCGACCAGTGAAGAGGCGGGGCCAGGAGCTTGGACTTGACCCCTGCAACCTCAACTAGGTGAGTACAACTAGGTGAGTAACACACACACACACACACACACACACACACACACACACACACACACGGTCATCAACCACTAATAATGGGTCTTCCCACCACCCCATTACACGAGGGAAAATACGGCCCTATTATGGCATTAATGTGAATAATAATAGGCAGGAATTAGATTCTCTTAGCACTCAAAAATATCGAGCGTACAAAAAGGCACGAAGGCCATTTAATCGCTTTTATCACATAGTGATTGCATTAATAATTTCCAGCGACCTGTCATGCTAGTCGGACACAGAGATATACACCGAGTGTATATCAATCTATATACACTGAGAAGTGTATGTGTATATACACTGAGAGTTTACATTGATTCCTAAGGACTAAAATAGTCTTGACTGGTGGTGAACAGGTGATATGCAGCCTTAATGACCCTGGTGTATTAGATAGGCTTTAAACCTAATTAACCAGTCATTCTGCAGGCGTATTAATATACCACATTCACACATATAATGTGTTAGCTAAGAGTGTAAAACCATAGCTAGGATACAAAGCATAGTATCAAGGCGGTTACCGAGCGTACTTATCAAGGGAACTACTGAGCCTAGGTATCAAGAGAGCTAGCGAGACTGGTAATCAAGGTAGCTACCGATCCTCAGTATCAAGGAGGCTACCGAGCCTAGGCATCAAAGCGCCTACCGAGCCTAGGCATCAAGGCGGCTACCGAGCCTAGGCATCAAGGCGAGTACCGAGCCTAGGCATCAAGACGGCTGCCGAGCCTAGGCATCAAGGCGACTACCGAGCCTAGGCATCAAGGCGACTACCGAGCCTAGGCATCAAGGCGACTACCGAGCCTAGGCATCAAGGCAGCTACCGAGCCTAGGCATCAAGGCAGCTACCGAGCCTAGGCATCAAGACGGCTACCGATCCTAGGCATCAAGGCGACTACCGATCCTAGGCATCAAGGCGGCTACCGATCCGAGGCATCAAGGCGACTACCGAGCCTAGGCATCAAGACGACTACCGAGCCTAGGCATCAAGGCGACTACCGAGCCTAGGCTTCAAGGCGATTACCGAGCCTGGGTATCAAGGGACTAATGATTATGACAAGGATTACTGAGATACCTGTAATACGTATAATAATGCTAGTAATAATAGTAGCAAGAGTCTTGTATAAACTTTGAGATGTGACAGAGATGATGATGGTAGGAAATACAGCTCTGTAGGGCTCTACTTGATTTATGGTACTTTCTGCTTTATGGTACTTTCTGCTTTATGGTACTTTCTGTTTTATGGTACTTTCTGTTTTATGGTACTTTCTGCTTTATGGTACTTTCTGCTTTATGGTACTTTCTGCTTTATGGTACTTTCTGCTTTATGGTACTTTCTGCTTTATGGTGCTTTCTGCTTTATGGTGCTTTCTGCTTTATGGTACTTTCTGCTTTATGGTACTTTCTGCTTTATGGTACTTTCTGCTTTATGGTACTTTCTGCTTTATGGTACTTTCTGCTTTATGGTGCTTTCTGCTTTATGGTACTTTCTGCTTTATGGTACTTTCTGTTTTATGGTACTTTCTGCTTTATGGTACTTTCTGCTTTATGGTACTTTCTGCTTTATGGTACTTTCTGCTTTATGGTACTTTCTGCTTTATGGTACTTTCTGCTTTATGGTACTTTCTGCTTTATGGTACTTTCTGCTTTATGGTGCTTTCTGCTTTATGGTACTTTCTGCTTTATGGTACTTTCTGCTTTATGGTACTTTCTGCTTTATGGTACTTTCTGCTTTATGGTACTTTCTGCTTTATGGTACTTTCTGCTTTATGGTACTTTGTTTTATGGTACTTTCTGCTTTATGGTACTTTCTGCTTTATGGTACTTTCTGCTTTATGGTACTTTCTGCTTTATGGTACTTTCTGCTTTATGGTACTTTCTGCTTTATGGTACTTTCTGCTTTATTGTACTTTCTGCTTTATGGTACTTTCTGCTTTATGGCACTTTCTGCTTTATGGTACTTTCTGCTTTATGGTACTTTCTGCTTTATGGTACTTTCTGCTTTATGGTACTTTCTGCTTTATGGTGCTTTCTGCTTTATGATGCTTTCTGCTTTATGGTACTTTCTGCCTTATGGTACTTTCTGCTTTATGGTGCTTTCTGCTTTATGGTACGTTCTGCTTTATGGTGCTTTCTGCTTTATGGTACTTTCTGCTTTATGGTACTTTCTGCTTTATGGTACTTTCTGCTTTATGGTACTTTCTGCTTTATGGTACTTTCTGCTTTATGGTACTTTCTGCTTTATGGTACTTTCTGCTTTATGGTGCTTTCTGCTTTATGGTACTTTCTGCTTTATGGTACTTTCTGCTTTATGGTGCTTTCTGCTTTATGGTACTTTCTGCTTTATGGTACTTTCTGCTTTATGGTGCTTTCTGCTTTATGGTACTTTCTGCTTTATGGTGCTTTATGGTACTTTCTGCTTTATGGTACTTTCTGCTTTATGGTACTTTCTGCTTTATGGTGCTTTATGGTACTTTCTGCTTTATGGTACTTTCTGCTTTATGGTACTTTCTGCTTTATGGTGCTTTCTGCTTTATGGTGCTTTATGGTACTTTCTGCTTTATGGTACTTTCTGCTTTATGGTACTTTCTGCTTTATGGTACTTTCTGCTTTATGGTGCTTTCTGCTTTATGGTGCTTTCTGCTTTATGGTGCTTTCTGCTTTATGGTGCTTTCTGCTTTATGGTGCTTTCTGCTTTATGGTGCTTTCTGCTTTATGGTGCTTTATGGTACTTTCTGCTTTATGGTACTTTCTGCTTTATGGTACTTTCTGCTTTATGGTACTTTCTGCTTTATGGTACTTTCTGCTTTATGGTACTTTCTGCTTTATGGTACTTTCTGCTTTATGGTGCTTTCTGCTTTATGGTACTTTCTGCTTTATGGTACTTTCTGCTTTATGGTACTTTCTGCTTTATGGTGCTTTCTGCTTTATGGTGCTTTCTGCTTTATGGTGCTTTCTGCTTTATGGTACTTTCTGCTTTATGGTACTTTCTGCTTTATGGTACTTTCTGCTTTATGGTGCTTTCTGCTTTATGGTGCTTTCTGCTTTATGGTGCTTTCTGCTTTATGGTACTTTCTGCTTTATGGTACTTTCTGCTTTATGGTACTTTCTGCTTTATGGTACTTTCTGCTTTATGGTGCTTTCTGCTTTATGGTACTTTCTGCTTTATGGTGCTTTCTGCTTTATGGTACTTTCTGCTTTATGGTACTTTCTGCTTTATGGTGCTTTCTGCTTTATGGTACTTTCTGCTTTATGGTACTTTCTGCTTTATGGTACTTTCTGCTTTATGGTACTTTCTGCTTTATGGTGCTTTATGGTACTTTCTGCTTTATGGTACTTTCTGCTTTATGGTACTTTCTGCTTTATGGTGCTTTCTGCTTTATGGTACTTTCTGCTTTATGGTACTTTCTGCTTTATGGTACTTTCTGCTTTATGGTACTTTCTGCTTTATGGTGCTTTCTGCTTTATGGTGCTTTCTGCTTTATGGTGCTTTCTGCTTTATGGTGCTTTCTGCTTTATGGTGCTTTCTGCTTTATGGTACTTTCTGCTTTATGGTGCTTTCTGCTTTATGGTGCTTTCTGCTTTATGGTGCTTTCTGCTTTATGGTGCTTTATGGTACTTTCTGCTTTATGGTACTTTCTGCTTTATGGTACTTTCTGCTTTATGGTACTTTCTGCTTTATGGTACTTTCTGCTTTATGGTACTTTCTGCTTTATGGTGCTTTCTGCTTTATGGTACTTTCTGCTTTATGGTACTTTCTGCTTTATGGTGCTTTCTGCTTTATGGTACTTTCTGCTTTATGGTGCTTTATGGTACTTTCTGCTTTATGGTACTTTCTGCTTTATGGTACTTTCTGCTTTATGGTGCTTTATGGTACTTTCTGCTTTATGGTACTTTCTGCTTTATGGTACTTTCTGCTTTATGGTGCTTTCTGCTTTATGGTGCTTTCTGCTTTATGGTGCTTTCTGCTTTATGGTACTTTCTGCTTTATGGTACTTTCTGCTTTATGGTACTTTCTGCTTTATGGTGCTTTCTGCTTTATGGTACTTTCTGCTTTATGGTACTTTCTGCTTTATGGTGCTTTATGGTACTTTCTGCTTTATGGTACTTTCTGCTTTATGGTACTTTCTGCTTTATGGTGCTTTCTGCTTTATGGTACTTTCTGCTTTATGGTGCTTTCTGCTTTATGGTGCTTTCTGCTTTATGGTGCTTTCTGCTTTATGGTGCTTTCTGCTTTATGGTGCTTTCTGCTTTATGGTGCTTTCTGCTTTATGGTGCTTTATGGTACTTTCTGCTTTATGGTACTTTCTGCTTTATGGTACTTTCTGCTTTATGGTACTTTCTGCTTTATGGTACTTTCTGCTTTATGGTGCTTTATGGTACTTTCTGCTTTATGGTACTTTCTGCTTTATGGTACTTTCTGCTTTATGGTACTTTCTGCTTTATGGCACTTTCTGCTTTATGGCACTTTCTGCTTTATGGCACTTTCTGCTTTATGGCACTTCCTGCTTTATGGCCTGCTTTATGGCACTTTCTGCTTTAGGCACTTTCTGCTTTATGGCACTTCCTGCTTTATGGCACTTCCTGCTTTATGGCACCACCTGCTTTATGGCACCACCTGCTTTATGGCATCACCTGCTTTATGGCACCACCTGCTTTATGGCACCACCTGCTTTATGGGCATCATTTCTTCCAGGTTGAATTAGCATAAAGTCTTCCAATATTAGAAGTGCGCATGAAATCTCCCGTTGCAATGAGAGGGATACTCAGAAATACCTCCAAGAGCTGGATACTCCAGGTCAGGGATACTTGGGAGAGATGCAGCGAAAGAAGAGTTGGATCTCAGAGCAGTGCTAAACCCTTAAGGGTTCAGCACTTTTCCGTGGATGTATTAATTTGTTTACTGGGCTTATTGATGAAAAAATTGTATGTGTGTGTGTGTGTGTGTGTGTGAGAGAGAGAGAGAGAGAGAGAGAGAGAGAGAGAGAGAGAGAGAGAGAGAGAGAGAGAGAGAGAGAGAGAAAGTAAATATATAAATTATAAATAATATTTAGGTATTAGTCATGTATATTTAAATCATTAAATTATTCGAGTTCCCATGAGCCTAGTTATTAACAAATCTGGCCACCTGTGAGCTAAGTTATTAGCTCAGTTATCGAAAAGCTTTGCCAAATGTAGGCAGAGTTATGAACACATATTTTATTTTCATTACTCTCAAGTAAATTCCTGCTCGAAAAAAGTGTGTGTGTGTGTGTGTGTGTGTGTGTGTGTGTGTGTGTGGACAGTCTGCTTTCAAACGTCATACACTCACGCGAGATTGAGTGAATTACTGGAACCGTCCATTTCGCCCATCCAATATCTATTAGGTTCTTCACGTTTACATAAATTCTCTGGACAAATTGGTGTCAATGATTACGGCTCCCGACTAATCATAGCAATTAGGGAAATGTGTCTAAATTATATAGTAGGCGATCTAGTAAATCACACGAGGGTGTGGGCCCACTAAGTTTTCCCAGGAGAATTATGATAGTTTTAGAGAGAGAGAGAGAGAGAGAGAGAGAGTGAGTGAGAAAGGGAGATAATTTCCTCTGTTAAAGAGAAAGGTATAAGGACAAGACAAGGTATAGAGATCTTTATCAACCCTGTTGAAACGTGCAACAATATACGTGTCTGTGTACCACGATGGAGGATGTGGAGTCGGAGGAGGAGTGGTTGGAGGAGAGTGAGAGCAAGGTGTTGGAGGAGGGCAACCACCCACCACCACCACCACCACCACCACCACCACCATCACCATCATCATCATCATAGGTAGAGAAAGGGTGAAACCTGGCTTCAAATGTGACTTGGGTGCTGTTCCCCTACCCCCCCGGTTTTAAATGCCGTGACCTGACTACGTACTGTGGCCCCCCATCTGGCTTTCAGTACTTTGACTCAGGGGGGGAGGAGCACTGTGCCTTCAGTAAGAATTTTTTTCTAAAATACATTGGATTTTGTTTTGTGAAATTCAAAAAGTCCTTTAAATTGAGGGATGGTGGCATATTGTATCAATTTGGGAGAAATTGTGGCAGGTTATATTTGCTGTTGTGTAAAACCTTGAACTATGGTGGGAGAGAGAGAGAGAGAGAGAGACATATAGACAGGCAAATACACAGTAGAGGAAAATGAGGGAAGGGGGGGGGAGAAAGAGATACCAATGATTAAAGGAGAGACGAGATATGAGGAAGATTTGCTTTTCTAGCCTTGTCGTGTACACCTTCAAAGTACACAATATACCTTCAACTAGACGAAGGTAAGTAGTTCTCGGGAGATACCCTCGGTATGGACTTCCAGGTCCACTGCTGTCTGTCTTTCCTTTATACTCTCATGAGAAATGTCTGCGTGCTCTGAGCAGGAATGAAACCTGGCAGGCGCCTTCCGTAGAGTCCACAAGAATGAAATCTGGTAAGCGAGGCCTGTAGAATTTCCAAGAATGAAACCTGGCAGGGTAACCCCGTAGAGTTTACAGCACAAATATAGTACTGAAGGCGAGCACTATAGAGATTACAAGAATGAAACCTGGCAGACTAACCCAGTAGAGTTCATAACAAGAGTGAAACCTGATAGGGAAGCCCCTGCAGAGTTCTCAACACGAACGAAACCTGGCAGACGAGCCCCGTAGAGTTGCTAGTGGTGTACCTGTACATTCAGGACAGGCGAGCGTAGCAACACATCCACTCTCATGATTATTAACCCAAACGCATCGTGTCGTCCCCAGCCCAGGTAACGACAAAGGGATATCGTGTTTTTATTACGTGAAGTGCTGGTTGTTTCCTGTTATGTCTGTGTGAAAAAACTCTGCGGATAAATTTCAGCGATTCAGCGGTAGTGCATGTTGCACGCGCATATTTTTTTTTCGCTGTAGCTGGTAACATTAACAGGTAACACGTTCACTGCTTTGTATATCGCTATTGAAGTGCGTGATGAGTTCCTCTCGAGCACGTAATGTACGTACGTACATTGTGTGTGTACACATACGTATGTACGAACTTTACATACGTGTATACGGACGCAATTCGCGTCTTGAACGACAAGCTCGCACATTTCCATGTTTTCATTTCCACAATGGACCAAGACTTTTGGAACACCCTGTATGGTTCCAGTGGTTTGGGACACCCTGTATGGTTCCAGTGGTTTGGGACACCCTGTATGGTTCCAGTGGTTTGGGACACCCTGTATGGTTCCAGTGGTTTGGGACACCCTGTATGGTTCCAGTGGTTTGGGACACCCTGTATGGTTCCAGTGGTTTGGGATACCTTGTATTGTTCCAGACATACTGTACGCTGAATAGGTCCGGATTTTGGGGACACACTATATGGCTTCATTGGTTTGGGACACCCACTATTGTTGCAGACTTTTGGACACTATATAATTCCAGCGGTTTGAGAAATCCAGTATTGTTCCAGACATTTTGGTCACACAATATAATTCCAGTGGTTAGGGACACACAATATTGTTCCAGACTTAAGGGACGACCCTATACAACTGCCCATGTTGTTGGTGTCAGCCTCTCTCGTGCCTGTTTATGAAGCTATGCATGAAATTCCTTTGCTCGTAGCTCAAATCCCCTCACCTCCGGAGCCATTTCCCATTCCAAGCTCCTGGACCTTCACGAGTTACCTGCGCACTCTACTGAAACTAACAAAGGAATATTTAAATCGGCTAAGTTCTCGTATGCTACCGATGCTGTGAAGTTCAAGGGAACCTCAGCCGATGTTCAACCCCTTTCCCACATCCCCTCAGCAGATTTTTCCTTGGGCAAAATTTCTAGTTTCTCGCCTCGAAGGTTGTACCATCATGCACCGGTCTGCTAATTTTGGGATTGACTTGCCGTGAGTTCGATCCCTCCTGCTTGTGAGTTATTTACAATCATGTCTTTCAAATTCTCGACCGTTTTCCTTCACATTGTAAGCTTCCTTTCTTCCTTCACATTGTAAGCTTCCTTTCTTCCTTCACATTGTAAGCTTCTTTTCTTCCTTCACATTGTAAGCTTTCTTTCTTCCTTCACATTGTAAGCTTCCTTTCTTCCTTCACAATGTAAGCTTCCCTCCTTTCTTCCTTCACATTGTAAGCTTCCCTCCTTTCTTCCTTCACATTGTAAGTTTCCCTCCTTCCTTCCTTCACGTTGTAAGCTTCCCTCCTTCCTTCACGTTGCGAGCTTCCCTCCTTCCTTCCTTCACGTTGTAAGCTTGCCTCCTTCCTTCCTTCACGTCGTAAGCTTCCTTCACATTGTAACCTCCCTTCTTATCTTCAGATTTTAAGTCATGAAACGCGTCATTACGAATAACTAAAGCAGATTTGATAGTCAGGGTCGTCAAAGGGGTTTAAAGCCTATCTACCATACAAGGATCATGAAGGCTGAATGTACCCACTTATCCACCAGTTAAGAATACTTTAATACCTATAAAAGGGATTTAAATAAAATATCAGTGTGTACAGAGACATATGCTTCCTTGTATACACAATCACCTCTTATAATGTTCCTTTATATTGTGCGATTTTTTGGTAAATATGATTGAAAAACATCCTAATCTGAATAATGTGGGGAAAGGAATTCACAGTATATGTTGTTCAGTTCCGGAGGCTTTTCTCAGTGGCATTTACAAATAAAAAATCTATCTATAAGATAGATAAGGTTTGTAAGTGGTGGTAGTAGCCGAGGGTGGAGACGCCAGGACGCCGCACCCAAGAGGCGTCTAAATGACGTGGAGTAATGTCTCGTAAAAGCTACTCTTTTGGGTATTGTTGACTGCAGTATCGAGAGTATAAACTGGGGATACGAGGAGGTGCGCTGGGCTGTGACGCTCAACATGTCGCTACTCGAGTCCCTTTTATGGCAGCGAATGTAGACGCTATGACAAAATTATAGAAGAGATGTTATGACAAAATTATAGTATGGACGTTATGACAAAATTATAGAAGAGATGTTATGACAAAATTATAGTATGGACGTTATGACAAAATTATAGAAGAGATGTTATGACAGGTGGTTTAGACGCTATGACAGGTGGTATAGACGGTATGACAGGGGGTATAGACGCTGTGACAGGTGGTATAGACGCTATGACAGGGGGTGTAGACGCTATGACAGGGGGTATAAACGCTGTGACAGGTGGTATAGACGCTATGACAGGTGATATAGACGCTATGACAGGTGATATAGACGCTATGACAGGTGATATAGACGCTATGACAGGTGATATAGACGCTATGACAGGTGGTATAGACACTAGAACAACAGCATCGACAAAATAACAAAAGAATCGAGACACTTATCAACGAATATTGACGCAACAACAAAGTATCGGCAATACAACAAAAGACTAACGAAAATTTAACTAAAAATAAACTATAGACTACAACAAAGTATAGGAATTATAACAGCGTATAGGCACTATAACAAAATTATTAGTACTATAACATAAAAATAAACGAAAAGCGATTAATATAAAACAATATAGAAATTAGTTTTTTGGGGGGTATCAATATTTTTATTACACTGTAACAATTTGACAATAGATCTTATGTATCAATAAGGAAACTTAATACAATAGTATCAATAAACTTAATACAATAGTAGCTATAAACAAAACACAACAGTAGCTATAAACAAAATACAATAGTATCAGTAAACAAAATACAATAGTATCAGTAAACAAAATACAATAGTATCAGTAAACAAAATACAATAGTATCAGTAAACAAAATACAATAGTATTGGTAAACAAAATACAATAGGTAAAAATACAAAGTATAGTAAACAAAATAGTATCAGTAAACAAAATACAATAGTATCAGTATTGGTAACAAAATACAATAGTATCAGTAAACAAAATACAATAGTATCAGTAAACAAAATACAATAGTATCAGTAAACAAAATACAATAGTATCAGTAAACAAAATACAATAGTATCAGTAAACAAAATACAATAGTATCAGTAAACAAAATACAATAGTATTGGTAAACAAAATACAATAGTATCAGTAAACAAAATACAATAGTATCAGTAAACAAATTGGCTGGCTAGAGTGACCCCAGGAGTGACCTGGCTGGCTAGGATGATCACCAGGAGTGACCTGGCTGGCTAGGGTGATTCTCAGGGGTGACCTGGCTGGGTAGGGTGACCCCCAGGAGTGACCTGGCTGGCATCAGACGATCCCCAGGGGTGACCTGGCTGGCTAGAGTGAACCCCAGGGGTGACCTGGCTGGCTAGAGTGATCCCAGGGGTGACCTGGCTGGCTAGGATGATCCCCAGGAGTGACCTGGCTGGCTAGGATGATCCCCAGGAGTGACCTGGCTGGCTAGGATGATCACCAGGAGTGACCTGGCTGGCTAGGGTGATTCTCAGGGGTGACCTGGCTGGCTAGGGTGATTCTCAGGGGTGACCTGGCTGGGTAGGGTGACCCCCAGGAGTGACCTGGCTGGCATCAGGCGATCCCCAGGGGTGACCTGGCTGGCTAGAGTGATCCCCAGGGGTGACCTGGCTGGCTAGAGTAATCCCCAGGGGTGACCTGGCTGGCTAGGATGATCCCCCCAGGAGTGACCTGGCTGGCTAGGATGATCCCCCCAGGAGTGACCTGGCTGGCTAGGATGATCCCCAGGAGTGACCTGGCTGGCTAGGATGATCCCCAGGAGTGACCTGGCTGGCTAGGATGATCCCCAGGAGTGACCTGGCTGGCTAGGGTGATTCTCAGGGGTGACCTGGCTGGGTAGGGTGACCCCCAGGAGTGACCTGGCTGGCATCAGGCGATCCCCAGGGGTGACCTGGCTGGCTAGAGTGATCCCCAGGGGTGACCTGGCTGGCTAGAGTGATCCCCAGGGGTGACCTGGCTGGCTAGAGTGATCCCCAGGGGTGACCTGGCTGGCTAGTGAGATCCCCAGGGGTGACCTGGCTGGCTAGAGTGATCCCCAGGGGTGACCTGGCTGGCTAGAGTGATCCACAGGGGTGACCTGGCTGGCTAGAGTGATCCCCAGGGGTGACCTGGCTGGCTAGAGTGATCCCCAGGGGTGACCTGGCTGGCTAGAGTGATCCCCAGGGGTGACCTGGCTGGCTAGGATGATCCCCAGGGGTGACCTGGCTGGCTAAGATGATCCCCAGGGGTGACCTGGCTGGCTAGTGATCCCCTGGTGTGACCTGGCTGGCTAGAGTGATCCCCAGGGGTGACCTGGCTGGCTAGAGTGATCCCCAGGGGTGACCTGGCTGGCTAGAGTGATCCCCAGGGGTGACCTGGCTGGCTAGAGTGATCCCCAGGGGTGACCTGGCTGGCTAGAGTGATCCCCAGGGGTGACCTGGCTGGCTAGAGTGATCCCCAGGGGTGACCTGGCTGGCTAGAGTGATCCCCAGGGGTGACCTGGCTGGCTAGAGTGATCCCCAGGGGTGACCTGGCTGGCTAGAGTGATCCCCAGGGGTGACCTGGCTGGCTAGAGTGATCCCCAGGGGTGACCTGGCTGGCTAGAGTGATCCCCAGGGGTGACCTGGCTGGCTAGAGTGATCCCCAGGGGTGACCTGGCTGGCTAGAGTGATCCCCAGGGGTGACCTGGCTGGCTAGAGTGATCCCCAGGGGTGACCTGGCTGGCTAGAGTGATCCCCAGGGGTGACCTGGCTGGCTAGAGTGATCCCCAGGGGTGACCTGGCTGGCTAGAGTGATCCCCAGGGGTGACCTGGCTGGCTAGAGTGATCCCCAGGGGTGACCTGGCTGGCTAGAGTGATCCCCAGGGGTGACCTGGCTGGCTAGAGTGATCCCCAGGGGTGACCTGGCTGGCTAGAGTGATCCCCAGGGGTGACCTGGCTGGCTAGAGTGATCCCCAGGGGTGACCTGGCTGGCTAGAGTGATCCCCAGGGGTGACCTGGCTGGCTAAGAGTGATCCCCAGGGGTGACCTGGCTGGCTAAGAGTGATCCCCAGGGGTGACCTGGCTGGCTAAGAGTGATCGCCAGGGGCGACCTGGCTGGCTAAGAGTGATCGCCAGGGGCGACCTGGCTGGCTAAGAGTGATCGCCAGGGGCGACCTGGCTGGCTAAGAGTGATCGCCAGGGGCGACCTGGCTGGTTAGGCTGACCCCCAGGAGAGACCATGACTGCGTTGGGATCAGTTGCATCGCGCTACCCAATGCAGGACACATCGACAGAAATATAGATATAATTTTTACGCTCTTGCTAATGCACTCTAAGAAGAGTGTATTAGCACTAAAACTATGTCAGGGTGACGGAGGATCGAGCCTCTTAACTACTTAAGCTGAATGTTCCACATCGTCAGCATCACATTCTAGAGTAAATGAGTGCTGAGGAGGTTCCAGTTCGCTTTATTAGTCATCTTTATTGGCCTTCTTTATTGATGAAACGTTTCGCCTGCAGAGCAGACTTGTAATCAAGTGAAGAATGCTGTTTTTTCAGGCTCAACGCTTCGGTAGTAAGCATACCTAAAGAGCTTCACACGTGCCTTGCTCAGTGCTAGTTCTGTTACGTGTCTGGAAGTTGACAAGACATGATCTGCCGCTGTCGGCTCCGAGGAGGAGTCTCCTGGAGTGTCTAGTGTCTGACATTCTGTGAGTCTGGACTCTAAGATTAACAACCCCCATGTAGAAAGAGAAAATTGTGATGGCGTTTTGTGAATTATTCCAGACATGTATTGTGAATTATTCCAGCCAGAGTATTGTGGGTTATTTGTGATCTGTTTCAGCCATGGTATAGTAGGCTATTCCTGAAATGTTCCAGCCAGGGTATAATATGTTGTTTGTGAATTGTTCCAGCCACAGTGTTGTGGGTTATTTGTCCCATCCGTGGTATTGCGGGTTATTTATGAGCTGTTCCAGCCAAAGTATTTTTACTACATCTCTTATTTTCTAAACTGAATGATAATGGGATAATTCTAATGGTGTTAGGGCTGTGTTAAATTAAGATGTTAATGACACATGCTTGATAAAATCCCATGGAGTCCGTGACGCCGAGGTGTACCTGGAGGGTGTTCCGGGCGTCAACGTTCCCGTGGTCAGGTCCACAACAAGACTTCGAGGTCCATGTGAGGAGAATGGGAATATATGGCGAGTCTCCGTTACCCACGAAGTTAGATGTAACGCGAGGTAAGTCTCACTACTTCCCAGGTGAGGCGAGTCTCCCTTACCTGTGCGAGATAAAGCATTAGCGTGAGGTTTATCTTGTACCTCCGAGGAACCGGTTCAAGAGTAACATCGTCCAGGTAGTAAGAGTGCAGAGACTTGAGCGTGACTCTTCACTAATGACACCGAGTCTTATCCAGGGGGTCATCAGCGTACCTTAATTGAATAATTATGCGGGCAGGTGTTAATATTCATAACTTGTGTGTGGGAGGAGGTAGTGGCGTCGCGCGTGTACCAGCCAGGGTAAACAATACGTCTAGCCCCGCCCTCCTGTCCCGGCTCAAGGAGCCCTGGCCAGAGGGAGGCTAATCTAGCCTTTCCTCCAGGTAAAGAAACTCTAGCATATCCTTAACCTATCCCTCCCTCCTGTTAAGGGAGTTCTTAGCCTATCCCACCCTTGCCAGAGGGAGGGTAATTCTAGCCTTTCCTCCAAGTATAGAAACCCTAGCCTATCCCTACAACCCAGCACAAGGATTCTAAGCTCTCTCTTCGTCTGTCCCAGGGATCCCCCAACCCCCTCCTACTTAAGGATCCCTAACCTCTCTGTCCATCCAGGGAGCCCCTAGCCCACTGCTTCATTCTCTCCTAATAATTACTCCTCTGATAATTAATTCTAATTAATGCCGCCCTTAACCACTTCATTCATTGGTGCGCTCGACCCAGCTCGTGTAGATTAAGGATTAGTTTCTTCCAAGCTAATCCCCCGATTATTATCTTGAGAAGAACCATGTTCTTTACGTGGTCTTTCCTTGAGCACTCACGAGTCGTAACTTGGGTGATATGGATCACCCGTTTGGGGAAGGGGGGGGGATGGAGGTCATGTTAGGTCTGTGTGGACGTTTCTCTCGTTTGAAAGAGGGAGGGGGATTAGTAAGTGCTGTAACCATTGGATTTTTTTTTAAATTTGGTGTCAGTTTGTAAGAATGTATTTACTCGCTGATTTGCCAGAAGCAAATCAGCGAGTACATGGCTCCAGGAGCCACTTCGTAAAATCTGTTTACAAGCATAAGAGATTTTTAGTATCCTGAGTCTGGAACATAGCTCTGCTTCTCCAATTAGGAATAGGTAATCAAAATGGGTATTAATAGGTGAAGGAGAGGCTGGTTGTATATATACATGGTGTTTTGTGTATACATGGAGCCTAGTTGTATGCACGTATGGCGGTTTGTATATATGTGGGGAATCGTTGCACGAATACACGGTGCAGTGTTGTTAAATGAAGGCGAGGTTCAGTGTATACATGGAAGTTGGCAGTATGTATTCGCGTAGATCTGTGTATACATGGAGGATGCTTCTGTTGTTGCATCTGCTGCTAAACCAGCCTGTGCTGATGCAAGTTTCAACTGCTAAGTGTGTTTGTTGCAAATGTTGCAGCTGCTGCTGAAGTTAATGCTGATGCTACAGCTGCTTGAGGCTTGTGCTGATGCAGCTGATTCTGAGGTTGATGTTGCAAATGCTGATGCAGCTGATTCTGAGGTTGATGTTGCAAATGCTGAAGTTGATGCTGCTGACGTTGCATCAGCGACTGGTGGTGCTGATGTTGCATATAGAAAGGGCAACAAAGAATTTCAGAAACACTGTTATCACTTAATTCGTAAGCTTATTTCATAGTTAGAATGACCGTATTTGGTTAAAAAGGACCAGAATCTCTGAGGAAGGTTTCCAGCACCTTGTTGAATCCATGACACCAAGAATTCAGGGTGTTCTGGAAACCGTACTCAGAAAGTTGTACCTAATAAAGTGGCCACTGTGTATGAGGGTGTGGGGTGTGTGTTTGGAGGAGGTGCGGGGTGTGTTTGGAGGAGGTGCGGGGTGTGTTTGGAGGAGGTGCGGGGTGTGTTTGGAGGAGGTGCGGGGTGTGTTTGGAGGAGGTGCGGGGTGTGTTTGGAGGAGGTGCGGGGTGTGTTTGGAGGAGGTGCGGGGTGTGTTTGGAGGAGGTGCGGGGTGTGTGTGGAGGAGGTGTGGGGTGTGTTTGGAGGAGGTGCGGGGTGTGTGTTTGGAGGAGGTGTGGGGTGTGTTTGGAGGAGGTGTGGGGTGTGTTTGGAGGAGGTGTGGGGTGTTTGAAGCAGGTGCGGGGTGTGTGTGTGTGTGTGTGTGTGTGTGTGTGTGTGTGTGGGTGAGTTTGTTGGTGTTTGTGTGTGTGTGGGTGAGTTTGTTGGTGTGTGTGTGTGTGTGGGTGGGTGAGTTTGTGTGTGTGTGTGTGGGTGAGTTTGTTGGTGTGTGTGTGTGTGTGTGGGTGGGTGAGTTTGTGTGTGTGTGTGGGGGTGAGTTTGTTGGTGTGTGTGTGTGTGTGTGGGTGAGTTTGTTGGTGTGTGTGTGTGGGTGGGTGAGTTTGTTGGTGTGTGTGTGTGGGTGGGTGAGTTTGTTGGTGTGTGTGGGTGGGTGGATGAGTTTGTTGGTGTGTGTGTGTGTGGGTGGGTGAGTTTGTGTGTGTGTGTGGGTGGGTTTGTTGGTGTGTGTGTGGGTGGGTGAGTTTGTTTGTGTGTGTGTGTGGGTTTGTTGGTGTGTGTGTGGATGGGTGAGTTTGTTGGTGTGTGTGTGTGTGTGGGTGAGTTTGTTGGTGTGTGTGTGTGTGTGGGTTGGTGTGTGTGTGGATGGGTGAGTTTGTTGGTGCGTGTGTGGGTGGGTGAGTTTGTTGGTGTGTGTGTGGGGGTGGGTGAGTTTGTTGGTGTGTGTGTGTGGGTGGGTGAGTTTGTTGGTGTGTGTGTGTGGGTGGGTGAGTTTGTTGGTGTGTGTGTGTGGGGGGGTGAGCTTTTTGGTGTGTGTTGGTGAGTTTTTGGTGTGTGTGGGTGAGTTTTTTGGTGTGTGTGGGTGAGTTCGTTGGTTTTGTGTGTGGGTGAGTTTTTTGGTGTGTGTGGGTGAGTTTGTCGGTGTGTGTTTGGGTGGGTGAGTTTGTTGGTGTGTGTGT
>NC_091365.1:11329694-11417194 GCF_038502225.1 Cherax quadricarinatus | reverse complement strand
TTATAGGAAAAAAAAATATAGTAAGGCAAGCAGAGGCAGAACCAACATACCGTTACTAAAAAAATTACTTTTGTAAGATAATTACATTTGTGAGTAAGATATATGAAATAAATTGTTAGTATGGTGCAAAATGACCTGGTCATGGACCGGTCCGGGGAGGGGTTGACATCCCCGGGAACAGCCTCCAGGTAAGACTTAATGGCTCGAGGTATTTACACAAGTGATAATGTGTAGCCCAGAGTTTACTGGGAGAAAGTTGCTAGGCGGGCAGGCCTGTTAGCACGAGCCTACGTAGTGCGGTAGTGCGGCCGTCTCGGAGGGGACGAGAAGCAAATAGATAGTTGTTAGCAAGACTGACATGTATAAATATCTAGGCTGACTGACTGGCAGGTAGATAAGATAAATGGAAAGATATATAATTATAATTAGAGAGCCACCAGCCACAGAAGAAATATCAGCATCTGCCACCCTCCCTCTACCCTCAGTCCCTCCCCTCACCTCTTTTCTCGGTTCCTTCCTTTTCTCAGTCCCTCCCGTCAGCCCTTCCCTCTCCCTCAGTTTCTCTCTACTTTAAATCCTCCTCAGTTCGTACCTCTTTTCATCCCAGTGCCTTCGTCAGTCCCTTAGCCTTTCCCTCAGCCTCTCCCTCATTACCTCAGCCTCTCCCTCATTACCTCAGCCTCCCCCTCATTACCTCAGCCTCTCCCTCATTACCTCAGCCTCTCCCTCCTTACCTCAGCCTCTCCCTCCTTACCTCAGCCTCTCCCTCCTTACCTCAGCCTCTCCCTCATTACCTCAGCCTCTCCCTCATCGCCTCAGCCTCTCCCTCATCACCTCAGCCTCTCCCTCATCACCTCAGCCTCTCCCTCATCACCTCAGCCTCTCCCTCATCACCTCAGCCTCTCCCTCATCACCTCAGCCTCTCCCTCATCGCCTCAGCCTCTCTCTTCCTCACCACCTCAGTTGTGTTTTCCAGGTGTCTTGATTGTCGGCTTCTCGTGTTTGGTGATTCTTAATTAAACCTTGATTTTTCAAGGTGGTTCAATTCGCTGCTGATTTTTATGTATGCGAGTTGCAGTGGGCGTGATTGTATGATTGTGTTTGACTGTTTAAACGTTTGTTTGTCTGTTTAGATGTGTTTGCCTGACTGCATAAATGTGTTTGACAGATTAAATGTGTTTATGTGACTGTTTAAATGTCTTGTTGGTGTGATTGTGATTGTATGTGTGAGCGTATTTTGACGATGGATTATTTTTCCTTTTTTTTAATCATCATACTTACAGGGGTCGAGATTCAGCTCCTGGCCCCGCCTTTCAGCTGTTGTTCAACTCCATCCTAGCTCCGTGCATTCCACCTTGCCTATTCATAATACTATGTAAGCCTTCACTAATTCATCCAGGTCATTCCATTTTGTCAACCTGAGACTGAAAAAGTATTTCCTGACATCTCTTTTACTGTTTTGTATCTTTTTTTTCTAGAAATGTGCCCTCGTGTACGAGTTTCCCGCCTCGCGAAGTCAATCTCTTTATATATATATATATTTTTCCCTCTTTCTCTTTCTTTACCTTAACAATTTCTGTAAGTATCTTGTACGTCATTATCATATCTTCTCTGGTTCTCCTATCCTCTTAATACTGTCGTCGGGTTCCTTATACCTTAACCTCTCCTGGTAATTCACTACACTTAAGTTTCTCATACTGGAAGGGGAGAGGAGCTGTGCCTTCTCGTCACCCCACGTAAGAGCACTTATTTTCCCCGTTACCACTTAAAAAAAAAAACTAGCGGATGGAGGTAAGTCCTCTTTTTCACCTCCCGATAGCATTTCCCCACCACTTGACCACTTATCATACCAAGGGAAAATGATCCTTCTAACCACCCCTCGGTAGAGCACATATTGACCACTACCACTTGAAATGCCGAGTAGTGTAAAGCTCTCTTTCCCCGCCCGTCTCCACTTTCCCCGCACCACTTAAAACTCCCATATAAATAAAATAACAGGGAAATTATACGGGGAAAACGCGATTAACCATACGTACGTACGCGCGCGCGCGCGCGTGTGTGTGTGTGTGTGTGTGTGTGTGTGTAAATATATATAAATATATAAATATATATATATATATATATATATATATATATATATAAATATATAAATATATATATATATATATATATATATATATATATATATATATATATATATATATATATATATATATATATATATATAATTATGCAATTATTTTTTACAATAATTCTGAAAGTATTTCGAAAATACAATAAATGGACATTTTGCTATTCTGTACAGTCTCGGGGAAGGTAATAATGTTATAAGGACGTAATTAGGAACAGTAATCTCTTAGCATTCGAGGTAACTAGGGAATCCAAAATGGCTGAAAGAGGTTCACTTAAAATTAAGTATTTACTCGAACGTATTAGCCAACCTGAGTCTCCACAGAGTCCTGGTGGTACACCTTTGTTTCCTCTTGTGGTCCTCTCTCGTCTCTGTCCCGTCACTTCCCCGCGGCTCTGAACATCCTGACACTTGCTCAAGAGTACTCTAGTATTCCCTATCCTCTCTTCTCCCCAGGAAGAGAGTGCTTCTTTGCTTAATTAACACTTATCAGAAGTTGAGTGATAAGGTTGAAACTGAAAGATAAGTTGGACTTTTGCAGCGTCAGACTTCCTGACAGTTCTTGCTAAGAACTCCTGCATTTTTACTAGTTTCCTGACATGCATTTTTTGTTACAGTCTGATGCTGTATAACTGAAGATATGCCTTGGATGTATGGTATATACGCTATCTACCTGCAGGTTATCTAGAAGGTGTTCCAGGGGGGTCAACGTCCCCCGTGACCCAGTCCTTGACTGGATTTTACAATTTTTGAATGTTAACTATACATTAGTTAACCTCGTAGTTGCTGCAAATTTTACTGGATTTGTATGCCCCTCTCGGGCGATATCTTCGACAGTGTGTCTACTCCAGTGTCTTGAGGTTCGTATCCTTTATCCCTGGAGACTACTCAGTTTCCGCTCTTTTTTTTATATATTCCTCAATTTTCATAACCTTGCGTTTCCTGGGGTTGATTACCAGTAGCCACTTGTCTGACCAATCTTCAGTTTTGCTCTGGCAATGTTATAATCTTTCCTTATCTATTTTGGTTTGTAGCTTCAATAATTTCATCTCATCTGCCAAAAGGTATTATATATCTTTTACTTTTGTGTACGTTTATGTTCGATTGTGATGGTATCTCTTGTAGTAGTAACAAGGATGTTCACAGTGCCGGTGCTGGCGTTAAGTATTTACACGGTAAGGGTAAAAAACCGGTTTTCTTAAATTTTTCACACTATTGCAAAATGGCCAGGAAGTCTGTCTAGTTTGGCCGGGAAGAAACATCCTGTCTCTGAGAAATTTTGAACAATTTAATGACTCTTCTTGTGTTGAATTCTCTCTTATTGTAGCTTAGTTTGAACTATCATGTTATTTAGCAGAAATTGAGAGGGGCCTGAAACTACGGCTCTGGTCTGCAACTACAGCCGAGGTCTGAAACTACAGCCGAGGTCTGAAACTACAGCCGAGGTCTGCAACTACAGCCGAGGTCTGCAACTACAGCCGAGGTCTGCAACTACAGCCGAGGTCTGAAACTACAGCCGAGGTCTGAAACTACAGCCGAGGTCTGAAATTACAGCTGGAGTCTAAAACTAAATGTAAAATGTATTCGCCAATAAGATGATAATGCAACTAGCTACGATTGTCAAATGAAACACTGTTCTCCGAATACAGTAGAGTTCTAACGAGAGTAATGAATAAGTTTGTATTGTGACAACGTTTCGCTCCTAAACTGAGCGAAACTGTCACAACAAAAACCTGCCCCGCACCTTTTCATCAAATATCAGTTTAGCTATATGCAGTCTATATGTCTTGTCTGACCTCTGTTCTTACATGTTCCGGTCCTGTACGTTTCATGACCCATTCCTGTCTTGTCTGATCTCTGTTCTTCCATGTTTCGGTCCTGTACGTTTCATGACACATTCCTGTCTTGTCTGACCTCTGTTCTTACATGTTCCGGTCCTGTACGTTTCATGACCCATTCCTGTTTTGTCTGAGCTCTGTTCTTACATGTTCCGGTCCTGTACGTTTCATGACCCATTCCTGTTTTGTCTGAGCTCTGTTCTTACATGTTCCGGTCCTGTACGTTTCATGACCCATTCCTGTCTTGTCTGACCTTTGTTCTTACATGTTTCGGTCCTGCACGTTTCATGACTCATTCCTGTCTTGTCTGACCTCTGTTCTTACATGTTCCGGTCCTGTACGTTTCATGACCCATTCCTGTCTTGTCTGACCTCTTTTAGTTCATGGGTACCAGTGCTGTCCATTCCCTGAGTGGTTTACAGTCACGTTAGCAACATTTATCAAGTCATATTCCTGTATTGTTTTCCGAGGGCGTTGGCACTTTTCGCTCCCCACTTTTTTTTCCCTCATAATTTCTGCCAAGTTGCACTCGATAAGTACTCATTTGTGCAGTTCAGGTCCTCCCCGCTTGTCACTTGTTTTAAATGGTGTTGCCTGCAATCGTACATCATTTGAACACTACCACTTAAGGATGCAATTTATTACACAGCGAATAAAAGTAACTTAAAAAATAACAGGGAAGTATTCGTCTGTTTTCTTCGTGCCTTTTTTTTTTTTGTTTTTTCTGCGTAATAATTTTCTCCCTAAGTATTAGCTTTCACGTTATGTAAGAAATATGGTTTTAGCTTTGTCTTGAGTGCTATATGAGATGTGAGGTGACTAGGACATGGGTTATAGAGACGTTTCGCCCACCAGGTTAAAGAATACAACGCGCATGTTCGGTCAAGTCAGGTCCTGCACTGGCTGTATCGTGCTTGGGTAGAATGCGTGTGTGATAAGTATTGGGAAAAATTATATAACTGCCTGTGTTTTAAGCAATGGTGTTGATTGTGGAGACAAGAATAGCGTCATCGGCGTAGGTTTGATTCCTTGATACCACGGAAGTCCATGAGATGGTTGTGGGTCTGTTCATGGCGGAGGTGTTGTTTGAGTCGTTCCTTTGACAAGCCTAGTCTGAGGTTCCTAGATGTTTCCCCCCACGAATCAAACACTTCACATGGGATGGTGCAAATACTAATTCTCTGTATTGCGTATTTCTCTTCGTTACAACTTGTTGCCGACAAGTTGACAAACACGACTTGGACATAAAGATTCTTAAATGATGAGCACGTGTCTTTTTTCATCACGTCCGTAATGATGTTGGAAATGTTGGTTAGGTGGATTCTCCTTTCAGCAATAACACAAGATGGCTGAGCAACCATCTTGTGTTTGGCAAACGAAGGTAAATAAATGGTTCAGAGAATTAACAGGATGACGACTTAGACACTTGTGTATCTTTATCGTGGAAACGTTTCTCCAGCCAGTGGCTTCCTCAGCCCTATATAGGGAAGAATGGTTGAAAATCAGGAGGAGTTTGAGGTAATCAGTCCCTCAGCCTGGAGTCAATGTAATCAGTCAGTCTTGATACGAGTGCAGCATATTTTGAGAGGGAGCTTATATACTGTAGACAGGTGAGGTGAAGCAGTCGTAGGCGATGTCACCTTGGACAGTTCCACAGGTAGAAGTAGGTCATGCCTATAGTGTCTAATTCATCAGCAAACGAAGGCTCGATCCTCCACCACTCCTTGCGTTGAATAACGCACATGGCTTCAGCGCTTTACACATTGCTAGGCACTGATAGCCACCAACATTACTCAGTTGTGGTCTTAGCCACCATACTACCTTGGTTTACATGATTAATCCCTATCTGCTCGAGAGAGCCATTTTTTAAAAGTAAGACTATAATGAATTGAAGTGGGTCATAAATAGGTACTCCGGAGTAAGTTCTGTCTTCAGCACCTACCAGGTCAACAGGTGCCACATTTACACTGGCGTCTTCTAATGTTACCGATAGAGTGATTGACTCAAGACATTAGGTAATCCAATAGTCACAGGTGTGGAAGCACGTGTGTTGCGAAGGATTACAGAATCATCCACATGCTCAGGTGTAGTCATAGGTGTGACTGGAGGGAGACCCGAGGCTCCATGTGTGCTAACAGGGATAGCTAGCTCATCCACAACTCAAATCACAGAACAGGTTAGGCTCTAACCCATGACAAGACTCGCCTGGTATGTTATTCCGATTTTGAGTCATCCACAACCTCTGGTGCAGCAGGGGGGGGGGAATTAATGCTACCCCAAAAAAATATTACATGAGGAACTAATTCTCCCACAATTTCTAATTATGAAGTTACAGGGGTGACAAGAAACTGGCTGGCTTCAGCCTAGACTGTCTTTAACAGGCTGTTACGTGGTTTAGATCAGAGGTTGTGGCGCTTATATTTACAGTCCTTGAACCAAACTGTAGCTCCAATTGCTTTACATTTAAAGACATTTTAATGTCGGACCGTTGTCGTTCTATTACGCCATAATGTGCATTCCCTTGTGGGATGTTTCTCAGCATACTCACTACACTGAGAATAGAGAACGTTGCAGTCTGATATACTGGTATGTGGAGACGCTAGTATGTGGGATACTAGTATGTGGAGACGCTAGTGTGTGGGATACTAGTATGTGGAGACGCTAGTATGTGGGGTACTAGTATGTGGAGACGCTAGTATGTGGGATACTAGTATGGGGAGACGCTAGTATGTGGGGTACTAGTATGTGCAGACGCTAGTATGTGGGATACTAGTATGTGGAGACGCTAGTATGTGGGGTACTAGTATGTGGAGACGCTAGTATGTGGAGACGCTAGTATGTGGGGTACTAGTATGTGGAGACGCTAGTATGTGGGGTACTAGTATGTGGAGACGCTAGTATGTGGGATACTAGTATGTGGAGACGCTAGTATGTGGGGTACTAGTATGTGGAGACGCTAGTATGTGGGGTACTAGTATGTGGAGACGCTAGTATGTGGGATACTAGTATGTGGAGACGCTAGTGTGTGGGATACTAGTATGTGGAGACGCTAGTATGTGGGGTACTAGTATGTGGAGACGCTAGTATGTGGAGACGCTAGTATGTGGGGTACTAGTATGTGGAGACGCTAGTATGTGGGATACTAGTATGTGGAGACGCTAGTATGTGGGATACTAGTATGTGCAGACGCTAGTATGTGGGGTACTAGTATGTGCAGACGCTAGTATGTGGGGTACTAGTATGTGGAGACGCTAGTATGTGGGATACTAGTATGTGGAGACGCTAGTATGTGGGATACTAGTATGGGGAGACGCTAGTATGTGGGGTACTAGTATGTGGAGACGCTAGTATGTGGGGTACTAGTATGTGGAGACGCTAGTATGTGGGATACTAGTATGTGGAGACGCTAGTATGTGGGATACTAGTATGTGGAGACGCTAGTATGTGGGATACTAGTATGTGGAGACGCTAGTATGTGGGATACTAGTATGGGGAGACGCTAGTGTGTGGGATACTAGTATGGGGAGACGTTAGTATGTGGGATACTAGTATGGGAAGACGCTAGTGTGTGGGATACTAGTATGGGGAGACGCTAGTGTGTGGGATACTAGTATGGGGAGACGCTAGTGTGTGGGATACTAGTATGGGGAGACGCTAGTGTGTGGGATACTAGTATGGGGAGACGCTAGTGTGTGGGATACTAGTATGGGAAGACGCTAGTGTGTGGGATACTAGTATGGGGAGACGCTAGTATGTGGGATACTAGTATGGGGAGACGCTAGTGTGTGGGATACTAGTATGGGGAGACGCTAGTGTGTGGGATACTAGTATGGGAAGACGCTAGTGTGTGGGATACTAGTATGGGGAGACGCTAGTGTGTGGGATACTAGTATGGGAAGACGCTAGTGTGTGGGATACTAGTATGGGGAGACGCTAGTGTGTGGGATACTAGTATGGGGAGACGCTAGTATGTGGGACACTAGTATGGGAAGACGCTAGTGTGTGGGATACTAGTATGGGGAGACGCTAGTATGTGGGATACTAGTATGGGGAGACGCTAGTATGTGGGACACTAGTATGGGAAGACGCTAGTGTGTGGGATACTAGTATGGGGAGACGCTAGTGTGTGGGATACTAGTATGGGGAGACGCTAGTATGTGGGACACTAGTATGGGAAGACGCTAGTGTGTGGGATACTAGTATGGGGAGACGCTAGTGTGTGGGATACTAGTATGGGGAGACGCTAGTGTGTGGGATACTAGTATGGGAAGACGCTAGTGTGTGGGATACTAGTATGGGGAGACGCTAGTGTGTGGGATACTAGTATGGGAAGACGCTAGTGTGTGGGATACTAGTATGGGGAGACGCTAGTGTGTGGGATACTAGTATGGGAAGACGCTAGTGTGTGGGATACTAGTATGGGGAGACGCTAGTGTGTGGGATACTAGTATGGGGAGACGCTAGTATGTGGGACACTAGTATGGGAAGACGCTAGTGTGTGGGATACTAGTATGGGGAGACGCTAGTATGTGGGATACTAGTATGGGGAGACGCTAGTATGTGGGACACTAGTATGGGAAGACGCTAGTGTGTGGGATACTAGTATGGGGAGACGCTAGTATGTGGGATACTAGTATGGGGAGACGCTAGTATGTGGGACACTAGTATGGGAAGACGCTAGTGTGTGGGATACTAGTATGGGGAGACGCTAGTATGTGGGGTACTAGTATGTGGAGACGCTAGTATGTGGGATACTAGTATGGGGAGACGCTAGTATGTGGGATACTAGTATGGGGAGACGCTAGTATGTGGGGTACTAGTATGGGGAGACGCTAGTATGTGGGACACTAGTATGGGGAGACGCTAGTGTGTGGGATACTAGTATGGGGAGACGCTAGTGTGTGGGATACTAGTATGGGAAGACGCTAGTGTGTGGGATACTAGTATGGGGAGACGCTAGTGTGTGGGATACTAGTATGGGGAGACGCTAGTATGTGGGATACTAGTATGGGAAGACGCTAGTGTGTGGGATACTAGTATGGGGGACGCTAGTGTGTGGGGATACTAGTATGGGAAGACGCTAGTGTGTGGGATACTAGTATGGGGAGACGCTAGTGTGTGGGATACTAGTATGGGAAGACGCTAGTATGTGGGATACTAGTATGGGGAGACGCTAGTGTGTGGGATACTAGTATGGGGAGACGCTAGTGTGTGGGGATACTGGTATGTGGGGATACTGGTATGTGGGGATACTGGTATGTGGGGATACTGGTATGTGGGAATACCAGTGCTATACCTTGAGGAGATAATTACTGTGAACTGAAGAGCACAGTTGTTTTCATTTTTTCTTAATATTTTGTGTTCTCTTATTGTTAAGTTCATCACACATATTGCATCAATCAACAACTTCAACAGCAGTTGATCTCATGACTTTGTTGTTAGTAAAGTGTGTGTGAACGTGTTTATATTTTTCTGGTCCATTATGCTTTATTTAGACTGTCTCTGTTTGAAGTTAGTACACTCGAGTGTGCTTCGATATTTCGAAAAAATGGGCAAGGGTATCTCTCTCTCTCTCTCTCTCTCTCTCTCTCTCTCTCTCTCTCTCTCTCTCTCTCTCTCTCTCTCTCTCTCTCTCTCTCTCTCTCTCTCCCTCTCTCCCTCTCTCCCTCTCTCCCTCTCTCCCTCTCTCCCTCTCTCCCTCTCCCTCAATGTTAGTGGGTGGTGCGATCCTTACTACCGACTGACCTCTGAGAAAGTGTTTTATTCCATTATCAATCAAAAAAAAATGGTAGAAAACGCCGTACTCTAAAGCTGCTTAATATTCACGCCATAACACGCGCACATTCACGCACGCGTCCGCACGCGCTTCTGGGAAATCAATTTCATCACTTATAATTAAGTCCTGGACTTTTACGCCCAGGTTCAGATTGAACGGGGGTTCCGGCCGTCGAAGATGGAGATGTAACTTGTTTATTCCTAGTTCCCGATTCCTTCTTGCTAATTCCCGATTCCAATCTGCATTCCTGATTCCCGAGGCGTGATAACTTGCAGCCTGGGGCACCGTGGCGCCTGCTGGAAGGTTTGTAAATGTTCGCTATTAAATGCTGGTTTTCCGGCAGTGAGGAATATCGTGAGGGGTGAGGTGTGGGGGGATTGTGAGAGATGTGAAAGGTGTAGGTTGTGTGAGAGAGAGAGAGAGAGAGAGAGAGAGAGAGAGAGAGAGAGAGAGAGAGAGAGAGAGAGAGAGAGAGAGAGAGACGGGTGTGAAAGTAGAGATGAGAAATGTTATCTTTTTTTTATGTGGTTATATAGGTCGAGTCCTGGCTTCTGGTGTGAGAGATCTTTTCTAAATAATTATTGGTGTGAGTGTAATACTTTCAGGGTTGTATGTTAAACACACCACACACACACACACACACACACACACACACACACACACACTCACACTCACACTCACACACACACACACACACTCACTCACTCACTCACATACTCACACACATTAGATTGGTCCCTAAGCTAAGGGGTATGTCCTACATGGAGAGGTTAAGAGAAATCGATCTGACGACACTGGAGGACAGGAGAGATGGAGGGATATGATAACGACATACAAAATACTGAGAGGAATCGACGAGGTGGACAGACAGGATGTTCCAGAGAAGGGACACAGCAACAAGGTGGGACAGTTTGAAGTTGAAAACTCAGATGAATCACAGGGATGTTAGGAAGTATTTCTTCAATCACAGAGTTGTCGGGAAGTGGAATAGTCTGGGAAGTGATGTAGTGGAGACAGGATTCATACATAGCTTTAAGAAGAGGTATGATACAGCTCGTGGAGCGAAAGGAGTGACCAAGTAGCGGCCAGAGAAAAGGCGGGGCCAGGAGCTGTGGCTCGACCCTTTCAACCACAACTAGGCGAGTACAACTAGGTGCGCACACACACACACACACACACACACACACACACACTACCAGCAGAGTCATCGTTGTCTCTTTATTCAGGATTGATTACCAGTTGTGTCAATGATAATAGTCACACCTGCTGATTGACATTAGTGGTTCCGTCAGGTACGTAGTGACACACTAACACAACGATGGTAGGTCATCAGCTGGGGATGAGAGAGAACGCTTTTCAAAACTTCAATATGATCAAGGGATTTTTTTTCCCCTCATCCAAATTGGTAAGTTATGTGATAGTTCCATTGTTGGAACGAAGCTTATTCTGTATGATTGCTACATTGTGGGATCAAAACTTATGCAATAAGATAATTACGTTGTGGGATCAAAATCTATAGATAGTAACATCGTGGGATCGAAACGTACGTTATATGATAGTTACATTATGGCAACACTACCTATATGTTTTACGTAGCTATAACTAAACCTATTCTCTAGGATAGTTACGTTGTGTTAACAAAACTAATATAGTTACTCTGCGATCAACACCTGTCCGTATTCTTCACTCATTCCATCACAATGATAGGTTGTATATTTGATGTAATGAACTGTCAGTCCCAGCAGGAATTGTTTACTAGACTGAAGATATCGTTAAGTATTCCACTAAGGATTTGGTAGCTACGACACCTTCATGAAGGTTAGGATATCGTTAAGTAATCCACTAAGGTTACATTAGTCACCGGAGCATCAAATGTTTCTTCCAGAAGAACTGGAGTTACTATCACCTGAAAATAACCTATACCACTACAGTAGGCGAGAACCCTGAAAATGGCTTTAAAGAGAGGCGGCTATTTTACAAAAGGTTACTTAATGGTTACAATAAATCCTTCTATTCTTATGGAAAAGGCTTTTGGAGGATATCTCTAGGGAGAAATAATATATTTTGTAGGGGGGAAAAGTCATTGCTAGTTGAATGAACTATTTTGTCGGGATCAGTGCCTTTTATGGGGATTAATGCCTTTTATGGGGGAGAAAATGCCTTAAGGGGGAATAATAGTAACCTTTTGGGAAAACGCATTTTCGTGGGGATTAATGCCTTATTTTGAGGTATAATGCCTTTTTGGGGATGTTACTGCCTTATTTGGGAGGATTAATGCCTTTTGGGGGGGATTAATGCCTTTTTGGGGGATTAATGCCATTTTCTAAGTGGTTTCTATTCTCAATTTATATTTGCAAGTTTTTGCAACTTTACGTCGTTTTCTATCAGAATTATTATTGCATTACTGTTGGGAGTGGTAAACTCGTAAGGGTAAGCCAGTAAGGAGCCAGATGTTTTTGTCTTGTTTCGACAGGTCAGTTAATTTGATAAAGCTCCAGACTGAGAGCGAAACGTTGACCTGGCTGTAGGTGGCTCTTCCACCAAGAGTGAAAAGAGGGAAAGGTCGAGGTGGGAGAGTCCACTTTGTAAGTCCACCACTTCCCCCCTTCATTCCCCCCTCACTTCCCCTCTTACCACCCTCGTTCCCCCTCTTACCTCCTCATTCCCCCTATTCCCCCTCTTCCCCCCCTCTTCCCCCCTCATTCTCCCTCTTCCCCCTCCCTTCCCGACGAAATGTCCCGCAAACCGGCTTTCCCCGCGGTGCCGGCTGGGGGTAGCCGGCTCTTTTTTCACTGCCAACACTGCCTGCAAATCAGGCCAAGACCCGGCTGATTTGAAAATACTTCTGTATCAGCCAAGGTTCTGGGAAGACAGGAGTCGAATGAATGATGATGAAAGTATTTCTTCAGAGCTTATTCTTGGGTGGCATTGAAAATTGGGTTGGGCAAATGTTTTGTTAGTGGGATGAATTGTGAAGGACCTGCCTAGTATGGGTCAACAGGCCTCCTGCAGTGTTCCTCCTTTCTTATGTTCTTTCACGGCTCGCCCTGCCACGGCGGGATACGACCAGTGTATTAAAAATAAACGTACGTGTGTGTGTGTGTGTGTGTACTCGTTATATATATATATATATATATATATATATATATATATATATATATATATATATATATATATATATATATATATATATATGACTCGCCACTGTAGTTCTTGGTCGTAGGAGCGAGGCCTTTCACTGGCTTACCCGGTCCACCCCGTTCACAAAATTAGGATCACGTGTGGAAAAATTAAACAGAAGGGAACGGGGACTCTCATCGTAGTCAATGCGAGTAGCAGCAGGACCCTGTGATATAGATTACGTTTTATTATGTCTGTAAATCTCTCTCTCCTCTCTCACTCGCTCGCCGTGTAGTGGCTGTGTGGTTGTTTGTAGCTACGATCAAGTGTTTCAGTAGCTTGTAGCTACGATCAAGTGCCTCATCACCTTTGCCCCCCCCCCCAAAAAAAGGAAGAAAAACAGTAATGATTGGTTTGCAAACTTCAGCCGGCTGCATCCTTGTCAACAATTGATGTTTGTGAAGCGTTGTTGCACTCGTTGACTCCTCCTGTGCTGCCTTGCAACAACCTCTGCAACACCCACAAACATTGCACTCCAACTGATTCTTATTCTTAAAAAAGTATGCGGTTGTTGAACGTGATTTGCATAAATAAATAGGTAGAGGAGATAAGGTAAATTGTATACTGGCGCTTGTGTGTATGAGTGTATGAGAGAGTATCCGTGGGTGAGGTACCAGCATCCATAATGGCACTGATCCCAGAAGATGACTGGCTCTCCTAGCCCCGCCCAGCCTCCCACAACTACGACACCTTTGAATCAGACGTAGTTTTCCATGATTTGCCGCACCACGCGGTCCCGACGACTGATGTCGCAAATTGTGTATGTTGACATTGAAGGTTAGACGCATCGGTGGCACCAAGCTGCGGAGGATGTTGAGGGTGCCGCCTCCGCATCCAGTGTGGCACCGTGTGCCACTCAGGCCGCGCCCGGCCCTCCACCACTCAGAGCCACCCGCGCTAGTTGAGCCAATCATCTGGCTGGATCTCGCCGTCACAGCGCCGCAGACTCCACCCGCAGCTCCGGCCGGGCTGCGGGAGTGGTTGTTATGGCAACGAAGGCGGGGCATCCTGACGCGGCTCCTCCCACGCCGCCTGCGCCGTGCCTCTCATGTGGGTTAGTGTTAGTGTTAATGTGAACGGGAACGAGTCGACACTCGGCGCTGAGGTGAACGGCGCTGAGGTGAACGGCGCCGTGTTGAGGCCTCTACCCCGGGCTAGGCGTGCTCTCTCCGCCACCATAGTGGAGCGAGGGGTCGTGCTACCCACACCACAGTGAAGCGAGGGGTTGTACTACCCACACCACAGTGAAGCGAGGGGTTGTGCTAGACGGTAGCGAGTGCCCGAGCCGCGCTAGTGCAGGCGAGTGCGCAGACAAGCAGAGGAGGGCAGTCGGCGGAGTGTGTGTGTGTGTGTGTTTGTGATGGCCTGAATCTTTCAACCCCTGGAAGTCGTCCACAACCCCGCCACCATGATCATATGCTGCGCTGGCTGCGACAAACCTATCATGGACAAATTTCTACTGACGGTGCTGGACAGGACGTGGCACGCCGAGTGTGTGCGCTGCGCTGACTGCGGCTGCGCCCTCACCGACAAGTGTTTCAGCCGAGAAGGGAAACTCTTCTGTCGCAGCGACTTTTTCAGGTAGGATCCTGCGGCTCTGCAGCACTTCCCGTGTCCTGCAGGAGTCGCTGACGGGCTGACGAGGCTGTCGTAAAGAACAACCAGCGGCAGGATTATACAAGGAATTAATATTGATCAACCTAAATGTAATCCTACTAGTGTTTATAGACCTATTTCCTATTTTTGTTCTGTGTATCCGTATACTCTTGCCCTACCGTCCTCGGGATGGATAGTGTTCACAGAAAACTAACCACTACGTCCATAGGGAGAATAAACTAGCTACTACGTCCATTGGGAGAATAAACTAGCTACTACATCCATTGGGAGAATAAACTAGCTACTACGTCCATAGGGAGAATAAACTAGCTACTACGTCCATAGGGAGAATAAACTAGCTACTACGTCCATTGGGAGAATAAACTAGCTACTACATCCATTGGGAGAATAAACTAGCTACTACGTCCATAGGGAGAATAAACTAGCTACTACGTCCATAGGGAGAATAAACTAGCTACTACGTCCATTGGGAGAATAAACTAGCTACTACGTCCATTGGGAGAATAAACTAGCTACTACGTCCATAGGGAGAACAATTAACTAGCCACTACCATTCAAAGGCTGAATATGGCCACAATATACTAGCCACTGTCGTTCACAGGATGGATATAGACTGCTCGATAAACTAGGTTATATATGGGTTGTACAATAAACTAGCCACTGCCATCCACCTGATAGGTATCTCCTGTACAATAAACTAGCCACTACCTTCCACTATAGAAATGTAACCAACTCGAAATAAAAAGAAAATCCAAGCCAGAGCAAATATTTGCACTTTTCTCAGTGTGTCAACAATATTGTTGCCCTGGCAACACTGTTGTGGTTTTGTGATTGTGTTGTGGTTTTTGTGGTTGTGTTGTAGTTCCGTGTTTGTCTTGTGGTTCTGTGTTTGTCTTGTGGTTCTGTGTTTGTCTTGTGGTTCTGTGTTTGTCTTGTGGTTCTGTGTTTGTCTTGTGGTTCTGTGTTTGTCTTGTGGTTCTGTGTTTGTCTTGTGGTTCTGTGTTTGACTTGTGGTTGTGTGTGTTGTGGTTGTGTGTGTTGTGGTTGTGTGTGTTGTGGTTGTGTGTGTTGTGGTTGTGTGTTTGTCTTGTGGTTGTGTGTGTTGTGTTGTGGTTGTGTGTGTTGTGATTGTGTGTGTTGTGATTGTGTGTTGTGGTTGTGATTGTGTTGTGGTTGCGTGTGTTGTGGTTGTGTGTGTTGTGTTTCTTTGAGTTGTATCACTCTACTCGTATTAATAACTGTGTTGGGATTCTTATGTTAGGGTTACTGTGTTAGGGTTCTTGTGCCTCCCTGTGCCATGATTCTCCGCCCACGTGACGGTTCTCTTCAATAGTGTTGTGGTTCTTTGTTTGTGTTGTGGTTCTGTTTTTGTGTTGTGGTTCTCCTCGTATATTGATATTCTAAATACCATTGTTGATCACTCCACGGATCACTACACATTCCTTGAATCACACCAGTAAGGTAAAACACATGTGCAACATATGGATATCGTTATTGATGAAAAAAACACATGTGCAACATTTGGGTATCTTCATTGACAAAAGTTTTGGTAGTAAAGATACGTAAGTGTTGACGTTGTGTATTATATATCAGCGTGTCGGTGTTGTTGACTCTCAGTAAATATAGAAAAATCTCTAGTAGGGTAATAAGTAACGGAATTTGAGAACTCAGCATCAGAATCTCGGGAAATGACGACACACACAAACACACACACACATACATACACACACATGCACACATGTGAATGACATGACGGAAGGGATAGGCTCAGAGGTGTCTCTGTTCGCAGATGATATTAAAGTTAATGAACTCAATCAGATGAGGACCAGACAGGACTACAAAGAGACCTGGACAGGCTGGACGCGTAGTCCAGCAACTTGCTCAGAATTTAACCCCGCCAGATGCAAAGTCATGAAGATCGGGGAAGGGTAAAAAAGACCGCAGAGTATAGGGTAGGTGGCCAAAGACTGCAGACCTCACTCAAGGAGAAAGATCTTGGGGTGAGTATAACACCGAACACGTCTCCGGAAGCACACATCAACCAGATAACTGCTGCAGAATATGGGCGCCTGGCAAACCTGAGAATAGAGTTCCGATACCTCGGTAAAGACTCGTTCAAGACTCTCTACACCGTGTACGTCAGGCCCATACTGGAGTATGCAGCACCTGTTTGGAACCCACACCTGGTCAAGCACGTCAAGAAATTAGAGAAAGTGCAAAGATTTGCAACAAGGCTAGTTCCAGAGTTAAGGGGAATGTCCTACGAAGAAAGGTTAAGGGAAATCGGCCTGACGACACTGAAGGACAGCAGGGTCAGGGGAGACATGATAAAGATATACAAAATACTGCGAGGAATAGATAAGGTGGACAGAGACAAGATGTTCCAGAGATAGGACAGACACAAGGGGTCACAATTGAAAGTTGAAGACTCGGATGAGTCAAACGAATGCTAAAAAATATTTTATCAGTCCGAGAGTTGTTAGGAAGTGGAATAGTTTGGCAAGTGTTGTAGTGGAGGCAGGAACCATACATAGTTTTAAGACGAGGTATGATAAAGCTCAAGGAGCAGGGAGAGAGAGGACCCAGTAGCGGTCAGTGAAGAGGCGGGGCCAGGAGCCGAGTCTCGACCCCTGTAACCACAAATAGGCGAGTACAAATAGCTGAGTACGTACGTACACACACACACACACACACACACACACACACACGACCCATAACCCCATATTTCATGGCATGTCTGCCTGACACCATGATTATGACGGTCACGCAGTGCCGACACTCATTCAACACGTGGATTTCTGGCTCATTAACACGCTAAGTAAACACACTTCACTATATCTATCTATCTCTATATATATATATAATTATTGGGAAGAACTAAACCCTTAGGGATCGTTCAGCTCCTGGGGAATCTGAGATAATCAGCTTTTCATCTAAGGAAGAGTAGTCAGTTCCTTGGATCGAGAGACCTTCAGCACTGTGTTTACCTCGAGAGCAGAATATTGGAACGCGCCTCGTAATGACTTAACTCTTATAAAAAATGACCCTCCGTGAGGATAAAAATATACTGAATAAGGGGAATTATAAGGGTAATTATGGGGGGAATAATGGGAGAAATTAGGGAAATGAAAGCAACTGTCTAGGATGAGTAATAGGAGCAAGTCTGTCATGGGAGTGACCTCCCCCATCTCGTGCGAGTGACCTCCCCCATCTCGTGCGAGTGACCTCCCCCATCTCGTGCGAGTGACCTCCCCCATCTCGTGGGAGTGACCCCCCATCTCGTGGGAGTGACCCCCCATCACGTGGGAGTGACCCCCCCATCACGTGGGAGTGACCTCCCCCCTCTCGTGGGAGTGACCTCCCCCTCTCGTGGGAGTGACCTCCCCCCTCTCGTGGGAGTGACCTCCCCCCTCTCGTGGGAGTGACCGCTCCCCTCTCGTGGGAGTGACCTCCCCCCTCTCGTGGGAGTGACCTCCCCCCTCTCGTGGGAGTGACCTCCCCCCTCTCGTGGGAGTGACCTCCCCCCTCTCGTGGGAGTGACCTCCCCCCTCTCGTGGGAGTGACCTCCCCCATCTCGTGGGAGTGACCTGCCCCCATCTCGCGCGAGTGACCTCCCCCATCTCGTGGGAGTGACCTCCCCCATCTCGTGGGAGTGACCTCCCCATCTCGTACGAGTGACCTCCCACATCTCGTGGGGTGTCCTCCCCATCTCGTGGGGGTGACCTGCCCCTATCTCGTGCGAGTGACCTGCCCCCATCTCGTGCGAGTGACCTGCCCCCATCTCGTGCGAGTGACCTGCCCCCATCTCGTGCGAGTGACTTGCCCCATCTCATGCGAGTGACCTCCCCCCATCTCGTGCGAGTGACCTCTCCCATCTCGTGCGAGTGACCTCTCCCATCTCACGCGAGTGACCTCCCCCCATCTTGTACGAGTGACCTGCCCCCATCTTGTACGAGTGACCTGCCCCCATCTCGTGCGAGTGACCTCCCCATCTCGTGGGAGTGACCTCCCCCATCTTGTACGAGTGACCTGCCCCATCTCGTGCGAGTGGCCCTCCCCATCTCGTGCGAGTGACCTGCCCCATCTCGTGCGAGTGACCTCCCCCCATCTCGTGGGAGTAACCTCCCCCCATCTCGTGGGAGTAACCTCCCCCCATCTCGTGGGAGTAACCTCCCCCATCTCGTGGGAGTAACCTCCCCCCATCTCGTGGGAGTAACCTCCCCCCATCTCGTGGGAGTAACCTCCCCCATCTCGTGGGAGTAACCTCCCATTCCCATCTCGTGGGAGTAACCTCCCATTCCCATCTCGTGGGAGTGACCTGCCCCCATCTCGTGGGAGTGACCTGCCCCCATCTCGTGGGAGTGACCTCCCCCATCTCGTGGGAGTGACCCCCCATCACGTGGGAGTGACCCCCCATCACGTGGGAGTGACCTCCCTCATCTCGTGGGAGTGACCTCCCTCATCTCGTGGGAGTGACCTCCCTCATCTCGTGGGAGTGACCTCCCTCATCTCGTGGGAGTGACCTCCCTCATCTCGTGGGAGTGACCTCCCTCTCTCGTGGGAGTGACCTCCCCCCTCTCGTGGGAGTGACCTCCCCCCTCTCGTGGGAGTGACCTCCCCCCTCTCGTGGGAGTGACCTCCCCCCTCTCGTGGGAGTGACCTCCCCCCTCTCGTGGGAGTGACCTCCCCCCTCTCGTGGGAGTGACCTCCCCCATCTCGTGGGAGTGACCTCCCCCATCTCGTGGGAGTGACCTCCCCCATCTCGTGGGAGTGACCTCCCCCATCTCGTGGGAGTGACCTCCCCCATCTCGTGGGAGTGACCTCCCCCATCTCGTGGGAGTGACCTCCCCCCATCTCGTGGGAGTGACCTGCCCCCATCTCGCGCGAGTGACCTCCCCCATCTCGTGGGAGTGACCTCCCCATCTCGTACGAGTGACCTCCCCCATCTCGTGGGGGTGACCTCCCCCATCTCGTGGGGGTGACCTCCCCCATCTCGTGCGAGTGACCTGCCCCATCTCGTGCGAGTGACCTGCCCCCATCTCGTGCGAGTGACTTGCCGCATCTCATGCGAGTGACCTCCCCCCATCTCGTGCGAGTGACCTCTCCCATCTCGTGCGAGTGACCTCTCCCATCTCATGCGAGTGACCTCCCAACATCTCGTACGAGTGACCTCCCCCATCTTGTACGAGTGACCTGCCCCCATCTCGTGCGAGTGACCTGCCCCCATCTCGTGGGAGTGACCTGCCCCCATCTCGTGGGAGTGACCTGCCCCATCTCGTGCGAGTGACCTGCCCCATCTCGTGGGAGTGACCTGCCCCCATCTCGTGGGAGTGACCTGCCCCCATCTCGTGCGAGTGACCTGCCCCATCTCGTGCGAGTGACCTGCCCCATCTCGTGCGAGTGACCTGCCCCATCTCGTGCGAGTGACCTGCCCCATCTCGTGGGAGTAACCTCCCCCCATCTCGTGGGAGTAACCTCCCCCCATCTCGTGGGAGTAACCTCCCCCCATCTCGTGGGAGTGACCTGCCCCCATCTCGTGGGAGTGACCTGCCCCCATCTCGTGGGAGTGACCTGCCCCCATCTCGTGGGAGTGACCTCCCCCATCTCGTGGGAGTGACCTCCCCATCTCGTGGGAGTGACCTCCCCATCTCGTGGGAGTGACCTGCCCCATCTCGTGGGAGTGACCTGCCCCCATCTCGTGGGAGTGACCTGCCCCCATCTCGTGGGAGTGACCTCCCCCATCTCGTGGGAGTGACCTCCCCATCTCGTGGGAGTGACCTCCCCATCTCGTGGGAGTGACCTCCCCCATCTCGTGGGAGTGACCTCCCCCATCTCGTGGGAGTGACCTCCCCATCTCGTGGGAGTGACCCCTCCTTGGATCGAGAGACCTTCAGCACTGTGTTTACCTCGAGAGCAGAATATTGGAACGCGCCTCGTAATGACTTAATCTCAGTAGTAGTAACCAGTTACCAGTAACCAGTGTACCAGTAGATGACTCACTACCAACCGTCTCTGCCTGAGTCACTGTCTGTATTCATATTGTGCTGACCACAGCAGTATTCAAAGACCCCCTCACATATGGGTACTGTGGGCGGTCAGTCTTACGAGTGAGCAAGGAGGCAGGTCACGGCTGTTTGGGCGCTCCACACACTATCCGTAATTATACGTACTACCAGCCTACGTGAGTATTTCTTTAACCTATCCACGTGTTCGAACCCCACATGATAAATGGTGGCAGCAGTGGGATGAGGTGGTGACTCTCGCTGGCGCTCACTGGCGCGCACTCCACTCACTACCCACGAAGGTGGCTTGATAAGCCACTCTATGCCACAGGAATGGTGAAGACCACTCTTAGCATCCAACAGGGAGCACAAAGCGATATATAATAATACTTCAGAGGAACTTGCGTGACTTACGTCTCTCTCTCAGCTGGGTTAGAAGCTGGGTTGGCTGACTGGCTTAACCCACGAGAATGGCTGACTGGAAGACGGGTAACGATGCACACAGCATGAAGGAGCAGGTGGATGACAGGAGACAGGCTGGATGATAGGCTGACTGGCGTATTTATCATGTGGGGTTCGAACACGTGGATAGGGTAAAGAAATACTCACGTAGGCTGGTAGTACGTATAATTACGGATAGTGTGTGGAGCGCCCAAACAGCCGTGACCTGCCTCCTTGCTCACTCGTAAGACTGACCGCCCACAGTACCCATATGTGAGGGGGTCTTTGAATACTGCTGTGGTCAGCACAATATGAATACAGACAGTGACTCAGGCAGAGACGGTTGGTAGTGAGTCATCTACTGGTACACTGGTTACTGGTAACTGGTTACTACTACTGAGAGCTCGGCGACGCTAACGTATGTCGTCCCGACATACAACTAATACAAACTAGAGATGGCAGGTATACGGCTTGGGCTGATTCTATACAATGTCAAAGTACACAACAATTAAACATTATAACATACATAAGTAGAACATTGGAATGGAAGCTTACGTAACTGAAACTGTAATGCAATACAAGGTATAATATAGCACAACTCATCGAATGAAACTCAACGTTGGGATTACACAGTGGAAGTGATAAAAAAAATTTGATCGATCGATCTGTATTCATGTGATCTACGGATTCTGAGGAAGGAATATATACAAAGAAAGAGTGTTTAACAGAAAGGCAGATTCGGTGCACTCAAATCTAGACTGTTAACTCTCAGAACTCGAAGAGAACGTGAACACAAAAAAAAAATTCTTGAATACTGATAAGTTGATACTGTAATTATTCATCTATACAGGTTATTTACATTTAACCCAAACTCTGCTAGGGTAAGATTGACATATGCAGAATGGGTGTCATCTCTGGGAGGATCAAACTCTGTAGCACTGGCTAACTCGTGCTATATTTGAGGCAAATCTGAATTGGAAGTTACAAATGATACTTGAGGATTTCTCAATACCTGTCGTGTACGTAGTTAATAACGACATTCAGGTTGATCGTCTGACTGAGTATCAGAGGAAGAGAGTACAGGATCAGGAGGATTGTTAGAGTCTGTCACATTAGTCTGGGTTGGAACATCATTATCATCACATACTAACTTCATATGATCTAAATGCGATTCTTTATACTGACCAGTACTAATATCTCTAACCTTATACTTATTACCAGTGATATGTTCAACTACTCGATAAGGACCAACAAACTTTTGATCAAGCTTTGGCATTGCAGACGTTTTGTTAAAGTTAGTCAGCATAACTCTCGAACCTACTTTGATTTTGGATGGCTTTGCTCGAGTGTTTGCGACTCTTGTAAATTCTGCTGTTGATTTATGAAGTGTTTCACGGATTCTTCTAAAAACACTTTGAGCTAAGCTGGTACGAGTTGCTATGAAATCATCAGGGTTGTAATTTGGTTTCGGATTAGAATATAACAACTCATAAGGCAAACGTTTATCTACACCGTACAATGCATAATGTGGAGTGTCACCTATAGAAACATTGTAAGCAGAATTTATAGCACACTGCACATCAGGTATAACTTCATCCCAAGTTTCACTGTTGGGATTGATAGTGGCTCTCAAGACATCAAGTACTTTCTTATTGGTTCGTTCCGCAACCCATTGCTGGCAGGATGATGAGGAACAATGGTGGATTTAGAGATTTTGTACAAAGTGCACAAATTTTCAAGAATCTCATTACAGAATTCACCTCCATTATCTGTTACTAGGGACTTAGGGGTGGTATGCCTGCAGATAATGCGTTCTTTAAACGCTTTAGCTACTGTCTCGGCAGTCTTATCTGCAATAGGAACTAACCCACAACCTCGCGCCTCGTAATGACTTAACTCTTATAAAAAATGACCTTCCGTGAGGATAAAAATATACTGAATAAGGGGAATTATGAGGGTAATTATGGAGGGAATAATGGGAGAAATTAGGGAAATGAAAGCAACTGTCTAGGAAGAGTAATAGGAGCAAGTCTGTCATGGGAGTGACCTCCCCCATCTCGTGCGAGTGACCACCCCCATCTCGTGGGAGTGACCTCCCCATCTCGTGGGAGTGACCCCTCATCACGTGGGAGTGACCTCCCCCCCATCTCGTGGGAGTAACCTCCCCCCCTCTCGTGGGAGTGACCTCCCCCATCTCGTGGGAGTGACCTCCCCCCATCTCGTGGGAGTGACCTCCCCCCATCTCGTGGGAGTGACCTCCCCCCATCTCGTGGGAGTGACCTCCCCCATCTCGCGCGAGTGACCTCCCCATCTCGTACGAGTGACCTCCCCCATCTCGTGGGGGTGACCTCCCCCATCTCGTGGGGGTGACCTCCCCCATCTCGTACGAGTGACCTCCCCCATCTCGTGGGGGTGACCTCCCCCATCTCGTGGGGGTGACCTCCCCATCTCGTGCGAGTGACCTGCCCCCATCTCGTGCGAGTGACCTCCCCCCATCTCGTGCGAGTGACCTCCCCCCATCTCGTGCGAGTGACCTCCCCCCATCTCGTGGGAGTGACCTCTCCCATCTCGTGCGAGTGACCTCCCCCATCTTGTACGAGTGACCTGCCCCATCTCGTGCGAGTGACCCTCCCCCATCTCGTGTGAGTGACCTCCCCCATCTCGTGCGAGTGACCCTCCCCCATCTCGTGGGAGTAACCTCCCCCCATCTCGTGGGAGTAACCTCCCCCCATCTCGTGGGAGTAACCTCCCCCATCTCGTGGGAGTGACCTCCCATCTCGTGGGAGTGACCTCCCATTCCCATCTCGTGCGAGTGACCTGCCCCCATCTCGTGCGAGTGACCTGCCCCCATCTCGTGCGAGTGACCTCCCCATCTCGTGGTGACCTCCCCATCTCGTGGTGACCTCCCCATCTTGTACGAGTGACCTCCCCCATCTCGTGCGAGTGACCTCCCCCCATCTCGTGGGAGTGACCTCCCCCCATCTCGTGGGAGTAACCTCCCCCCATCTCGTGGGAGTAACCTCCCCCCATCTCGTGGGAGTAACCTCCCCCGTCTCGTGCGAGTGACCTGCCCCCATCTCGTGCGAGTGACCTCCCCATCTCGTGGTGACCCCATCTCGTGGTGACCTCCCCATCTTGTACGAGTGACCTCCCCATCTCGTGGTGACCCCATCTCGTGGTGACCTCCCCATCTTGTACGAGTGACCTCCCCCATCTCGTGCGAGTGACCCTCCCCCCATCTCGTGCGAGTGACCCTCCCCCATCTCGTGCGAGTGACCCTCCCCATCTCGTGCGAGTGACCCTCCCCCATCTCGTGCGAGTGACCCTCCCCCATCTCGTGCGAGTGACCCTCCCCCATCTCGTGCGAGTGACCCTCCCCCATCTCGTTCGAGTGACCTCCCCCATCTCGTGGGAGTAACCCCCCCCATCTCGTGGAAATGACCTCCCCTCTCGTGGGGGTGACTTCTCCCATCTCGTGCGAGTGACCTGCCCCCATCTCGTGCGAGTGACCTGCCCCCATCTCGTGCGAGTGACCTCCCCCATCTCGTGCGAGTGACCTCCCATCTCGTGGGAGTAACCTGCCCCCATCTCGTGCGAGTGACCTGCTCCCATCTCGTGCGAGTGACCTGCCCCCATCTCGTGCGAGTGACCTTCCCCATCTCGTGCGAGTGACCTTCCCCATCTCGTGCGAGTGACCTTCCCCATCTCGTGGGAGTGACCTCCCATCTCGTGGTGACCTCCCCATCTTGTATGAGTGACCTCCCCCATCTCGTGCGAGTGACCTCCCCCCATCTCGTGCGAGTGACCTCCCCCCATCTCGTGCGAGTTACCTCCCCCCATCTCGTGGGAGTGACCTCCCCCCATCTCGTGCGAGTGACCTCCCCCCATCTCGTGGGAGTAACCTCCCCCATCTCGTGGGAGTGACCTCCCCCCATCTCGTGGGAGTAACCTCCCCCCATCTCGTGGGAGTGACCTCCCCCCGTCTCGTGGGAGTGACCTGCCCCCATCTCGTGCGAGTGACCTCTTCCATCTCGTGGGGGGTGACCTCCCCATCTCGTGCGAGTGACCTCCCCATCTCGTGCGAGTGACCTCCATCTCGTGGGGGTGACCTCCCCATCTCGTGCGAGTGACCTCGTGGGGGTGACCTCCCCCATCTCGTGCGAGTGACCTCCCCATCTCGTGCGAGTGACCTCCCCATCTCGTGCTAGTGACCTCCCCCATCTCGTGGGGGTAACCTCCCTCATCTCGTGCGAGTGACCTCCCCCATCTCGTGGTGACGTCATCTCGTGTAAGTGACCTCCCCCAGGACCTCATCTCAGGACCTTGATTGTATTTATGGATACGCCCAAAACCCGTAGGGGTTGTGTAGTACTTGGGGGGGGGGATGAAAGTGCAGCCTCTTTTGATCCAAGGAGAGTTGCTCCAGTTTCCTGGATGAAGAGCCCCTTTTTGGAGTAATGTGAACTACCGTGGAGCGCAGGACTCTGCTTTGCTGTGAGGTAGCTTTGAGGGTTGAGCTCTGGCTCCTGGGCAGCTTGTACTTGACTAAGTGCTCTATGACCCATGCGGGTTTAGGAGTTTATTTCCATGAACAAAAATTCGAATTGATTCTGTTGTAGATATTGTTTGAAACGTGTGTGTGTGTGTGTGTGTGTGTGTGTGTGTGTGTGTGTGTGTGTGTGTGTGTTTTTGGGGGTTTAGTGTTGTGTGGCCTCTACAAACATACATACAACATACATACATACGTTATATACAATGTGTGTGGTACCGAATAGGTAAAATTGGTTAATTAGCAAGAATTCATTTAAAATTAAGGCCTTTCTAAAAAAAATTCTTGTATACACATATGCATTTGTGTTTGCAGGGGTCGAGTCTCAGCTCCTGGATCCGCATCTTATCTGACCGCTACTGGGTTCTCGCACACTTGGCTTCTCAGTATTTTGTACGTCGTAATCATGTCACCTATAGTCCTTCTGTCCTCTTGTCTCGTCAGGTTTAGCTCTTCTAGTCTAATGCTCCTCTGCTCTGGGACTAGTCTAGATGCAAGTGTTAGTACTTCTTTCCAGCTTTACGTTCCTTATCAGGTGATGGTTCCATTCTGGTGCTGCATACTCCAAGATGGGTCTGACTTATTCTTCATATTGGGTCTTGAAATCCTTCTTACTGAAGGTTGTTGCAGCTGTTAATCAGTTGATGTGTACGTCAGGCGAGATGCTTGGAACTATGCTCACCCCGAGGTCTTTCTCTTTCAGACAGGGTTGCAACACTTCTCCCTTGAGCCTGTACACTGCTGCCTGTCTTTGACATTCCCCGATTTTCATGACTGCATTTGCTGGGATTTAGTTCTACTAGTCCCTTTGTGTGTTTGTGTGTGTGTGTACTCAATTGTGGTTGCAGGGGTCGATTCACAGCTCCTGGCCCCGCCTCTTCACTAGTCGCTGCTAGGTTACTCCCTGCTCCATGAGCTTAATCACACTTTGTGTGTGTGTACTCGCTTGTTTGTGGTTACAAGGGTTGAGTTTCAGCTCCTGGCCCCGCCACCTGCTGGATTTACTTCTTAGCCTCGGGACCGCTGTCATACCAATGCTTAAAGCTATGTTTGAAGCCTATTTCTGCTTTTACATTCTCCAAGTCATTCCTCTTCCTGATCGTCCTCAGGCCGAAAAAAATATTTCCTAAAATCCCAGACTTATCCGTGCCTTTAACGTCCTACTGTGCCCCCGTGTACCAGTTTCCAGCCTCTCGAACTGTCTATCATGTTCCGCCTTATGTTCTGTTTAGTATTTTGTACGTCGTTATTATATTTTCTCTGGTTCTTATGTCTAATTCTCTTAGGTTTAATTCATTTGTACTCTCATCATCGCTCATTCCTCTTAACTTCGAGATTTTTCTTATCGCTTACCTCTCCCCTTCTTCCCATTTCTTAACATGTTTTATTAGGTGTGGGTTCCGTGATGGTGCTGCATACTCTAAGACGAGCCTGACATATGTTGCATTTAGATCCGTGAATGACTAACAGTCGAGAAAACTAGTCAGAAATTTTCCAAACCAGGATTTGCTGCAGAGGTTATTGATGCTTGACTCTGCAGATACGAACCGTTCATCACTGTTTACCCTTCAGTCCTTTCTGGCTGAATGAGGCTTTGCAGCCTCTGTGCCCCGAGTCTATACCCAGTTTCCGGTCATCTTACGCATTCCCTAATTTTCATAATCTTGTGTTTGCTGGGATTGTAATCTGATAGCCACTTGTCAGACCAAGCCTTCAGTACATCCTGGTCCATACATAGCCTTTCCTTACCTTCTACGGTTTTTATTCTCATTAATTTTTCTTCCGGAATCAGGGATACATCTCGCTCCTGTTATGGCATTTATATATATCTAGAAACAGTACTGGTATTAATAACAAGCCTTGCGAATCCCAACTTGTAACATTTCCTCTTGCTACTGGCTGACATTAGTGACATAATGTATAGAAATCCCCTCGTTATGGCTTGTCTTCTTAAACAATTACTCTTTTCTGCCTTTCCCTAAGAAGCTAATTGAGTCTCTGCAGTGCATTTGTTATTCCCACATCTCAAGATTTTTTCCCAGTCTCTTGTGTGGTACAGTATCAGATGCCTCTATACAGTCCGCCCATCCCATTCTGTCCTCCCTCACCTATGTTACCTTGTTGTCTCACATCTGCTGGACTTCATTTAGCTTTACCATCGCTGGTTATTGGGAGGCCTGGTCGTGGACCGGACCGCGGGGGCGTTGATCCCCGGAATAACCTCCAGGTAGACCCCAGGCAGGTAGACGATACCACTACCACTGTGAGTGCTCAACCTACACCTTACATAACATGCAGGTCAGTCAGACTGGTCACTAACTCGCTGTTTTGTCTTTATAATGTTGCTTAAATATTGAGACTGTATTTTTAGCTGTGACGGCTGTCCCGTAGCCATTGACATGCTGTACAATTTAACTAGTAGTTTAGTGCTAGTGCATCCCTCTCTCAGAATTTATGGAGATATTTTGTGGGGTCCCATTGATCTAGCTCCGCTGTGTGTGTGTGTGTGTGTGTGTGTGTGTATGTGTGTGTGTGTGTGTGTGTGTGTGTGTGTGTGTGTGTACTCGCCTAGTTGTACTCACCTAGTTGAGGTTGCAGGGGTCGAGTCCAAGCTCCTGGCCCCGCCTCTTCACTGGTCGCTGCTAGGTCACACTCCCTGAACCGTGAGCTTTATCATACCTCGGCTTAAAACTATGTATGGATCCTGCCTCTACTACATCGCTTCTCAAACTATTCCACTTGTGTGTGTGTGTGTGTGTGTGTGTGTGTGTGTGTGTGTATTTATACATAACGTGGCGGTGTTCTTGGGTTATCCAGTTCATTTGTGGTGTCTGTGGTGTTTGTCCATCCACTCGTGTGATCGGAGGGTGAGGCCAAACATGGCGAAAGACCTGTTTGTTGTGTATGTGGTGAGTGGAGTGTAGTGTTCTTGTGCAATGTACTGTTTGTGGGGAGGGTGATGGTGGTGTTATAGTCTGTGTGTGTGTGTGTGTGTGTGTGTGTGTGTGTGTGTGTGTGTGTGTGTGTGTGTGTGTGTGTGTGTGTGTGCGCGTGTGCGCGCACTGTACAGGGATGCGAGTGCCTTGATAGGAGAAAATTGAACTACTCTCCTCTTCCTCGAATCACTTGTTCTCTTTAGGCTGGGACACTGCTGTACATTACCATCTCTGTACCAAGCAGGTGAAATTGCAGATCTAGAGAATGGGCAGAGAACCTTTACTGCACATATAAGTTCCATCAAACACCTTAACTACTGGGAGCGCCTGGAAGTACATGACTTGTGCTCCCTGGAACGCAGGCGAGAGAGATATCATAATCTACTCTTGCAAAATCCTATAAGCAATGGTCCCGTATCTTCACCAAAAAATTACTCCCTACGAAAGTAAGACTTCGCAGGAGGTGCAAAATACCCCCAATGAAAAGTAGGGTCGCCATCAGTACACTAAGAGAAAACACAGTAAGCATCCGGGACCCAAGACTGTTCAGCAGCCTCCCACCATGCATAAGGGGAATTACCAATAGGCCCCTGGCTTCCTTCAAGAGAGCTGGTAGCCGGTGCCGATCAGCCGGGCTGTGGTTCGTATATTGGACTACGTGAGACCAGCAGTAACAGCCTGCTTGATCAGACCCTGATCCACCGGGAGGCCTGGTCTTGGACCGTGCCGCGGGGGCGTTGACCCCCTGAATACCCTTCAGGTAGACTAACCATAAATATATCAGGTGGAGTGCGTTGGAGAGCTTGTGTTATAGGTATAACAAGGTATTGGTACAACAGGTTATTGGTATACCAGGTTATTGGTATACCGGGTTATTGATACTACAGGTTATTGGTACGACAGGTTATTGGTATACCGGGTTATTGGTATACCAGGTTATTGGTACAACAGGTTATTGGTATACCGGGTTATTGATACTACAAGTTATTGGTACAACAGGCTATTGGTATACCGGGTTATTGGTATACCAGGTTATTGGTACAACAGGCTATTGGTATACCGGGTTATTGATACTACAGGTTATTGGTACAACAGGTTATTGGTATACCGGGTTATTGATACTACAGGTTATTGGTACAACAGGTTATTGGTATACCGGGTTATTGATACTACAGGTTATTGGTACAACAGGTTATTGGTATACCGGGTTATTGATACTACAGGTTATTGGTACAACAGGTTATTGGTATACCGGGTTATTGGTATACCAGGTTATTGGTACAACAGGCTATTGGTATACCGGGTTATTGGTATACCAGGTTATTGGTACAACAGGCTATTGGTATACCGGGTTATTGATACAGGTTATTGGTACAACAGGTTGTTGGTATACCGGGTTATTGATACTACAGGTTATTGGTACAACAGGTTATTGGTATGCCGGGTTATTGATACTACAGGTTATTGGTACAACAGGTTATTGGTATGCCGGGTTATTGATACTACAGGTTATTGGTACAACGGGTTATTGGTATACAGGGTTATTGATACAAGTTATTGGTACAACAGGCTATTGGTATACCGAGTTATTGGTATACCAGGTTATTGGTACAACAGGCTATTGGTATACCGGGTTATTGATACAGGTTATTGGTACAACAGGTTATTGGTATACCGGGTTATTGATACTACAGGTTATTGGTACAACAGGTTATTGGTATGCCGGGTTATTGATACTACAGGTTATTGGTACAACAGGTTATTGGTATGCCGGGTTATTGATACTACAGGTTATTGGTACAACGGGTTATTGGTATACAGGGTTATTGATACAAGTTATTGGTACAACAGGTTATTGGTATACCAGGTTATTGGTATATCAACTTAGCCTGGAAGACTTTAAGATCAATATATTTATTAATTAAATCCGAATATTAAATGACTTTAAGATCAATATATTTATTAATTAAATCCGAATATTAAATCCCAAAATTAGTATTAATTCTAAATATGTTAATTCTAATTCACATTAATCCCCAAGATGTCGATATTCCAAAAAGATATTAATTCTGAAGATTTTGCCGTTAATCCCAAGAGTCATTAATCCGTAGGATATCTTTAATCCTAAGACAAAAATCCCTCTATTATAAATTACTGATTCGTGACAGAAAAATAGGTACATTAATTACCAGTAATGGCAGTCGTTAATTACCCTCATAGACACTAATTCACTTATAATTACGTAATGTTAAGTAATAAACATTTGTGAAATCGCACTTATATATACCTTGAACATTGTAGTCATAAACATTGTAGTCATAAGCACTGTGGTCATAAACATTGTAGTCATAAACATTGTAGTCATAAACATTGTAGTCATAAACATTGTGGTCATAAACATTGTAGTCATAAACATTGTAGTCATAAACATTGTAGTCATAAACATTGTCATAAACATTGCAGTCATAAACATTGTAGTCATAAACACTGTGGTCATAAACATTGTAGTCATAAACATTGTAGTCATAAACACTGTAGTCATAAACACTGTGGTCATAAACACTGTGGTCATAAACACTGTGGTCATAAACACTGTAGTCATAAACATTGTAGTCATAAACATTGTAGTCATAAACACTGTGGTCATAAACATTGTAGTCATAAACATTGTAGTCATAAACACTGTGGTCATAAACATTGTAGTCATAAACATTGTAGTCATAAACATTGTAGTCATAAACATTGCAGTCATAAACACTGTGGTCATAAACACTGTGGTCATATACACTGTGGTCATAAACACTGTGGTCATAAACATTGTAGTCAAACATTGTAGTCATAAACATTGCTGTAGTCATAAACATTTTAGTCATAAACATTGTCATAAACATTGCTGTAGTCATAAACATTGTTATAAACATTGCTGTAATAAATATTTAGTCAAACATTAAACAATCATAAACATTAGTTAAACAGTAATGTCGTAAACATCAATTCATAAACATTAATACTCATAAATATTAATGTACCTATAAACACTAATAGTAATAAATATTAGTCATAAACATTAATGGAATCATAAAGTCATAAATCCTCATAAACAGAGATAAATCCTAAAATACTCTCATAAATCCTTAGTGATAAATTCTCTCATAAATCCTTATAAATGGTGATAAATCCTAAAATAATCTCATAAATCCTTATAAATGGTGATAAATCCTAAAATAATCTCATAAATCCTTATAAATGGTGATAAATCCTAAAATAATCTCATAAATCCTTATAAATGGTGATAAATCCTAAAATCTCATAAATCCTTATAAATGGTGATAAATCCTAAAATCTCATAAATCCTTATAAATGGTGATAAATCCTAAAATAATCTCATAAATCCTTATAAATGGTGATAAATCCTAAAATAATCTCATAAATCCTTATAAATGGTGATAAATCCTAAAATAATCTCATAAATCCTTATAAATGGTGATAAATCCTAAAATAATCTCTTAAATCCTCATAAATGGTGATAAATCCTAAAATAATCTCATAAATCCTTATAGTGATAAATTCTAACTTTCATAAATCCTTATAAATAGTGATAAATCCCAAAATAATCTCATGAATCCCGATACAATGTTGTGAAGGTTAATATTTGGTCAGAAAATTTAAGACTATGTTGAGTTAACTTGTTCAGATATTTTAGTGATAATTAAGTCAGTATCTGATCAGCTGTGGTTCGTACGTTGGACTACATGCGACCAGCAGTAACAGCCTGGTTGATCAGGCCCTGATCCACCGGGAGGCCTGGTCGTGAGCCGGGCCGTGGGGGGCGTTGATCCCGGGAATACCCTCCAAGCAGACTACAGGTAGACCATCCTGAAACCGGAAAAATTAATCTGAATGAGGTACTCTGTGCTCTTCGCTTCCCTCTCTACGCCTTTATCCTCTACACCTCTCATAATCATTGCCAAATCTAAATATTTTGTATGTCTTGGTTATGTCTCTGGTGTCGGTAAGGCTCATTTCCTTTAGTCTTTTGAAGTTCAACTCCCTTAGCTCCGGGTCTAATCTTATTTACCCCCCACCCCCTCCTTTTTTCACAATATTGGCTTGGAATTGGCTTTAGATTGTCAACATCCTCGCTAATATCTGGTGATATATTCGGCGTAATGTTCACTCCTAGATCTCTCTTTTTTTTTTTTTTTTTTTTTTTTTTTTTTTTTTTTTTTTTTTTTTTTTTTTTTTTTTTTTTTTTTTTTTTTTTTTGCGTGTGTATACTCGTCTATACGTGATTGCAGGGGTCGAGTCATAGCTCTTGGCCCAAGTGTGTGCGTTTATAAATAAACACGGGACAATTTTTGATCACTGGGCCGTGTTTAACATTTTCCAGTGAGAACCTCGATACTCCTGGTCACTTACTTCCTTTCGAGAGAAAATCCCCTGCAGGGAGGTTCCTTGATGCTGGTGAGGGGCTCTTGATTTAGGGAATTGGATCTGTGCTCCAGTTCCCCGAATTAAGCCTGAATGCCTTCCACATCCCCCCCCAGGCGCTGTATAATCCTCCGGGTTTAGCGCTTCCCCCTTGATTATAATAATAATAATTTCGAGAGAAAATCCCCTGCAGGGAGGTTCCTTGATGCTGGTGAGGGGCTCTTGATCTAGGGAATTGGATCTCTGCTCCGGTTCCCTGAACTGAGTCTGAATACCTTCCATCCCCCCCCCCTTTATGTGATGTATAATCCTCCGGGTTTAGCGCTCCATGATAATTGAGAGAAAATATCTCCCCCACTTTAATAATACAAATGGGGAAAAACATCTGTGTATATATATCAGGACATTTAATAAAGAAAACGTTTCGCCACTTGGCGAAACGTTTACGTTAATAAACGTGCTGAACTGTACACCAGTGTTGTTTCCCACAGTTTGTCGGTCTAACTGTACCAATTACAGTCTGCAATAATTTAACTTTCGTTTCCCTTACGTTTTGTACTTCCTGGACTACCGTCGTGGGCGAGGCCGTTGAAAAAAGCCTTTGAAATCTTAATGGAATCTTTTGCGACTTTCGTTATTCTTTACTACGATTCACGTTGATAATTTTGGTGATCTTCGACCAAACTGTTTTTTTGTGTTTCATTGAATATTTAAATGTTAAATAATACCGACAGGTTGTAGCAGTTAGGTATCTTTATTCTGGTATCTTTATTCTGGTATCTTTATTCTGGTATCTTTATTCTGGTATCTTTATTCTGGTATCTTATTCCAGTATCTTTATTCTGGTATCTTTATTCCGGTATCTTATTCCAGTATCTTTATTCTGGTATCTTTATTCTGGTATCTTTATTCTGGTATCTTTATTCTGGTATCTTTGTTCTGGTATCTTTGTTCTGGTATCTTTGTTCTGGTATCTTTATTCTGGTATCTTTATTCTGGTATCTTTATTCTGGTATCTTTATTCTGGTATCTTTATTCTGGTATCTTTATTCTGGTATCTTTATTCTGGTATCTTTGTTCTGGTATCTTTATTCTGGTATCTTTATTCTGGTATCTTTATTCTGGTATCTTTATTCTGGTATCTTTGTTCTGGTATCTTTATTCTGGTATCTTTATTCTGGTATCTTTATTCTGGTATCTTTATTCTGGTATCTTTGTTCTGGTATCTTTATTCTGGTATCTTTATTCTGGTATCTTTATTCTGGTATCTTTGTTCTGGTATCTTTATTCTGGTATCTTTATTCTGGTATCTTTATTCTGGTATCTTTATTCTGGTATCTTTGTTCTGGTATCTTTATTCTGGTATCTTTATTCTGGTATCTTTGTTCTGGTATCTTTATTCTGGTATCTTTATTCTGGTATCTTTATTCTGGTATCTTTATTCTGGTATCTTTGTTCTGGTATCTTTATTCTGGTATCTTTATTCTGGTATCTTTATTCTGGTATCTTTATTCTGGTATCTTTGTTCTGGTATCTTTATTCTGGTATCTTTATTCTGGTATCTTTATTCTGGTATCTTTATTCTGGTATCTTTATTCTGGTATCTTTATTCTGGTATCTTTATTCTGGTATCTTTATTCTGGTATCTTTATTCTGGTATCTTTATTCTGGTATCTTTATTCTGGTATCTTTATTCCGGTATCTTTATTCTGGTATCTTTATGTTATCTTTATTCTGTTATCTTTATTCTGTTATTTTTATTCTGGTATCTTTATTCTGGTATCTTTATTCTGGTATCTTTATTCTGGTATCTTTATTCCGGTATCTTTATTCCGGTATCTTTATTCCGGTATCTTTGTTATCTTTATTCTGTTTTCTTTATTGTTATCTTTATTCCGGTATCTTTATTCCGGTATCTTTATTCCGGTATCTTTATTCTGTTATCTTTATTCCGGTATCTTTATTCCGGTATCTTTATTCCGGTATCTTTATTCCGGTATCTTTATTCCGGTATCTTTATTCCGGTATCTTTATTCCGGTATCTTTATTGTTATCTTTATTCCGGTATCTTTATTGTTATCTTTATTCCGGTATCTTTATTCTGTTATCTTTATTCCGGTATCTTTATTCTGTTATCTTTATTCTGTTATCATTATTCTGTTATCTTTATTCCGGTATCTTTATTCCGGTATCTTTATTCCGATATCTTATTCTGTTATCTTTATTCCAGTATCTTTATTCCAGTATCTTTATTCCAGTATCTTTATTCCAGTATCTTTATTCCAGTATCTTCCAGTATCTTTATTCCAGTATCTTTATTCCAGTATCTTTATTCTGTTATCTTTATTCTGTTATCTTTATTCTGTTATCTTTATTCTGTTATCTTTATTCTGTTATCTTTATTCCGGTATCTTTATTCCGGTATCTTTATTCCGGTATCTTTATTCTGTTATCTTTATTCTGTTATCTTTATTCCGGTATCTTTATTCTGTTATCTTTCTGTTATCTTCCGGTATCTTTATTATCTTCTGTTATCTTCCGGTATCTTTATCTTTATTCTGTTATCTTCCGGTATCTTTATTCTGTTATCTTTATTCCGGTATCTTTATTCCGGTATCTTTATTCTGCTATCTTTATTCCGGTATCTTTATTCTGTTATCTTTATTCTGTTATCTTTATTCTGTTATCTTTATTCTGTTATCTTTATTCTGTTATCTTTATTTAGGCATCTTTATTCCGGTATCTTTATTCCTGTAACTTTATTCTGTTATCTTTATTCTGTTATCTTTATTCTGTTATCTTTATTCTGTTATCTTTATTCTGTTATCTTTATTCCGGTATCTCTATTTAGGCATCTTTATTCCGGTATCTTTATTCCGGTATCTTTATTCCGGTATCTTTATTCTGTTATCTTTATTATGTTATCTTTATTCCGGTATCTTTATCTTTATTCCGGTATCTTTATTCTGTTATCTTTGTTCTGTTATCTTTATTCCGGTATCTTTATTCCGGTATCTTTATTCTGTTATCTTTATTCTGTTATCTTTATTCCGGTATCTTTAATCTGTTATCTTTATTCTGTTATCTTTATTCTGTTATCTTTATTCTGTTATCTTTATTCTGGTATCTTTATTCCGGTATCTTTATTCCGGTATCTTTATTCCGGTATCTTTATTCCGGTATCTTTATTCCGGTATTTTTATTCCGGTATCTTTATTCCGGTATCTTTATTCTGTTATCTTTATTCTGTTATCTTTATTCTGTTATCTTTATTCTGGTATCTTTATTCTGGTATCTTTATTCTGGTATCTTTATTCTGGTATCTTTATTCCGGTATCTTTATTCCGGTATCTTTATTCCGGTATCTTTATTCTGTTATCTTTATTCTGTTATCTTTATTCCGGTATCTTTATTCTGTTATCTTTATTCCGGTATCTTTATTCCGGTATCTTTATTCCGGTATCTTTATTCTGTTATCTTTCTGTTATCTTCCGGTATCTTTATTATCTTCTGTTATCTTCCGGTATCTTTATCTTTATTCTGTTATCTTTCTGTTATCTTCCGGTATCTTTATTATCTTCTGTTATCTTCCGGTATCTTTATCTTCTGTTATCTTCCGGTATCTTTATTGTTATCTTTATTCCGGTATCTTTATTCCGGTATCTTTATTCTGTTATTTTTATTCCGGTATATTTATTCCGGTATATTTATTCCGGTATCTTTATTCCGGTATATTTATTCCGGTATCTTTATTCCGGTATCTTTATTCTGTTATCTTTATTCTGTTATCTTTATTCTGGTATATTTATTCCGGTATATTTATTCCGGTATCTTTATTCCGGTATATTTATTCCGGTATCTTTATTCCGGTATCTTTATTCTGCTATTTTTATTCCAGTATCTTTATTCTGTTATCTTTATTTAGGCATCTTTATTCTGGTATCTTTATTCCTGTATCTTTATTCTGGTATCTTTATTCCGGTATCTTTATTCCGGTATCTTTATTCTGTTATCTTTATTCTGTTATCTTTATTCCGGTATCTTTGTTATCTTTATTCCGGTATCTTTATTCTGTTATCTTTGTTCTGTAATCTTTATTCTGTTATCTTTATTCCGGTATCTTTATTCCGGTATCTTTATTCTGTTATCTTTATTCTGTTATCTTTATTCTGGTATCTTTATTCCGGTATCTTTAATATGTTATCTTTATTCTGTTATCTTTATTCTGTTATCTTTATTCTGGTATCTTTATTCTGGTATCTTTATTCTGGTATCTTTATTCTGGTATCTTTATTCCGGTATCTTTATTCCGGTATCTTTATTCCGGTATCTTTATTCTGTTATCTTTATTGTTATCTTTATTCCGGTATCTGTTATCTTTATTCCGGTATCTTTATCTTTATTCCGGTATCTTTGTTATCTTTATTCCGGTATCTTTGTTATCTTTATTCTGTTATCTTTATTGTTATCTTTATTCTGTTATCTTTATTCGGTTATCTTTATTCCAGTATCTTTATTCTGTTATCTTTATTCCGGTATCTTTATTTCGGAATAAAGATATTTAACTGTTGCACAGGTATCATGTTTTTTTTTATTTCTGTTTTTACGGTATTTTTGCTGTGTTTTTTCTTAATTTTTTACGGAAAATCTTACCTATAAGACAGGTTTATGGTTAAAAATATTTTTTCATATATATTTCCAATTGCATTTTTCTTCGTATATTTAGCAATTCACTAATAAAGACAATTCACATTACTCTTAGACCCTCTTAAGGCTAATTAATTTAGCTATAATAATTAATATATGGAAAATGTAACGGTACTTAGCAATAGAGTTGTAAATGTGTGAGCAGACTTGTACGAGAGTTAAGCATGCATCAGTAGGTCTACTGCAGTGCATCTTTCCCGCGTATACAAGGGCTATCAACTGACTTATTATTTCGTGAAAATGGTCTCTAAGTCGAAAATATAATCGACGATATGTTGCACAGTGTATAATTTACAAAGGTGTATCATACACTATATATGTCGTGCCGAATAGGTAAAGTTGGTCATTTAGCAAGAACTCTTTCATAACTAAATATTTTTAAAATTTTCTCTTATACGTTTAAAGATATATTATTTTTTCATTGACGTAATGTAAAAATTGATAATTTTGTACCAAAAGAACCCTAGAAAACTTACCTAACCTTATTATAACAAAAGCAATTTAATTTAGCCTAATCCAACTAAATCTATTTTAGATAAGTTAATTTAAAAATAAACTAACACAGTGAAATATATTTTTTTTTCGTTAGGTTCAGAATGATTTTTACGAGATTATTGCATACACAATTTTTCACTTTCCTTATTCGGCAAGAAAAGCGTTGTTATTTAAGCCAAAATAGCAAGTTTTACCTATTTGGCACGACACACACACATGCAAGCATGCATGCAAGTCAAGCCACTGGGATAGAACTCTTTAGCTTAAGATCTTTCATACGTCTCTCTGCGTCATCAGGAGCTATGCAATGTTACAAGAATAGCAACAGGTGTGCCGAGTGTCTTCTCAAAGATAGCACTACCTTACTCTGAGAGAACTTCGTTTCATTCCACCTGTTGCTGCTCTTGTAACATTGCATAGCTCCTGATGACGCACAGACGTGTAAAAGATCCTGAGCTAAAGATTTCCATCTCCCGTGTCTCGTCTTGCATTGTTAAAATCACACGTCTGCGATTGTATTTCACATATATAAATATATTATTGAGGGTATCGCCCTGGCTTTAATTCAGCTTAAGATGGTTACCCCTTAAAAAAAAAATCCAATTTTTTTTTAGGCAGAACACCCTTAGAAAATGGGTAAAGTGAGGAGGGGTGGAAGAGGCATAATAAAGGAATGTAAGGAGGGGCTTTCGTTTTTATATTGCTGTTGCAGTGTGTAACAGTGACTAGAGAGCTGATAAATGGCCTCTTTGGTGAAGATTTAATTTTTGGTGTGTGTGTATATATATACTGATATGCAGTGTGTATATACACATCCGTGTGTGTGTATGCACACTGAAAGATGCACATCATCATGCATCTAAGCGTACATATACAGAGATATTCGTCTGTTGGTGAATATATAGTGATATAACCGAAGTACATATACTCTGGGATAACATACGTCGGTGTATATGCACCGGTGAATATGCTCAGAAATACACACCTCTCGGTGTATATACACACCACTCGACGTAAATACAGATACACTTCATTGAATGTATCCCGATATACCCTTCTAAGTGCATATACCCTAAGATACCCACGTCTCGGTGTATATACACTGTATATTGTACATGGTGTATGTATATTATACATACACCGATACTGATTTCTCCGCGTATGTACAGAGATATAAGTATCTTAGAGTAGATATACACAGATATACTCATCTCTGGGTGTATGTACACAGATATATACATGTGGGTTTATATTAAGAGAAAGATAAACAAGGGCAATGATCCACCCACCACACTAACAACCATCTTAGTGACGCCACCCACCACACTAACAACCATCTTAGTGACGCCACCCACCACACTAACAACCATCTTAGTGACGCCACCCACCACACTAACAACCATCTTAGTGACGCCACCCACCACACTAACAACCATCTTAGTGACGCCACCCACCACACTAACAACCATCTTAGTGACGCCACCCACCACACTAACAACCATCTTAGTGACGCCACCCACTACACTAACAATAACCATCTTAGCGACGCCACCCACCACACTAACAACCATCTTAGCGACGCCACCCACCACACTAACAATAACCATCTTAGCGACGCCACCCACCACACTAACAACCATCTTAGCGACGCCACCCACCACACTAACAACCATCTTAGCGACGCCACCCACCACACTAACAATAACCATCTTAGCGACGCCACCCACCACACTAACAATAACCATCTTAGCGACGCCACCCACCACACTAACAACCATCTTAGTGACGCCACCCACCACACTAACAACCATCTTAGTGACGCCACCCACCACACTAGCAACCATCTTAGTGACGCCACCCACAACACTAACAACCATCTTAGTGACGCCACCCACCACACTAACAACCATCTTAGTGACGCCACCCACCACACTAACAACCATCTTAGTGACGCCACCCACCACACTACCAACCATCTTAGTGACGCCACCCACTACACTAACAATAACCATCTTAGCGACGCCACCCACCACACTAACAACCATCTTAGCGACGCCACCCACCACACTAACAATAACCATCTTAGCGACGCCACCCACCACACTAACAACCATCTTAGCGACGCCACCCACCACACTAACAACCATCTTAGCGACGCCACCCACCACACTAACAATAACCATCTTAGCGACGCCACCCACCACACTAACAATAACCATCTTAGCGACGCCACCCACCACACTAACAACCATCTTAGTGACGCCACCCACCACACTAACAACCATCTTAGTGACGCCACCCACCACACTAACAACCATCTTAGTGACGCCACCCACCACACTAACAACCATCTTAGTGACGCCACCCACTACACTAACAATAACCATCTTAGCGACGCCACCCACCACACTAACAACCATCTTAGCGACGCCACCCACCACACTAACAATAACCATCTTAGCGACGCCACCCACCACACTAACAACCATCTTAGAGACGCCACCCACCACACTAACAACCATCTTAGCGACGCCACCCACCACACTAACAATAACCATCTTAGCGACGCCACCCACCACACTAACAATAACCATCTTAGCGACGCCACCCACCACACTAACAACCATCTTAGTGACGCCACCCACCACACTAACAACCATCTTAGTGACGCCACCCACCACACTAACAACCATCTTAGTGACGCCACCCACCACACTAACAACCATCTTAGTGACGCCACCCACCACACTAACAACCATCTTAGTGACGCCACCCACCACACTAACAACCATCTTAGTGACGCCACCCACCACACTAACAACCATCTTAGTGACGCCACCCACTACACTAACAATAACCATCTTAGCGACGCCACCCACCACACTAACAACCATCTTAGCGACGCCACCCACCACACTAACAATAACCATCTTAGCGACGCCACCCACCACACTAACAACCATCTTAGCGACGCCACCCACCACACTAACAACCATCTTAGCGACGCCACCCACCACACTAACAATAACCATCTTAGCGACGCCACCCACCACACTAACAATAACCATCTTAGCGACGCCACCCACCACACTAACAATAACCATCTTAGCGACGCCACCCACCACACTAACAATAACCATCTTAGCGACGCCACCCACCACACTAACAACCATCTTAGCGACGCCACCCACCACACTAACAATAACCATCTTAGCGACGCCACCCACCACACTAACAATAACCATCTTAGCGACGCCACCCACCACACTAACAATAACCATCTTAGCAACGCCACCCACCACACTAACAATAGACCATCTTAGCGACGCCACCCACCACACTAACAACCATCTTAGCGACGCCACCCACCACACTAACAACCATCTTAGCGACGCCACCCACCACACTAACAATAACCATCTTAGCGACGCCACCCACCACACTAACAATAACCATCTTAGCGACGCCACCCACCACACTAACAATAGACCATCTTAGCGACGCCACCCACCACACTAACAACCATCTTAGCGACGCCACCCACCACACTAACAATAACGATCTTAGCGACGCCACCCACCACACTAACAATAGACCATCTTAGCGACGCCACCCACCACACTAACAATAACCATCTTAGCGACGCCACCCACCACACTAACAATAGACCATCTTAGCGACGCCACCCACCACACTAACAATAGATCATCTTAGCGACGCCACCCACCACACTAACAATAACCATCTTAGCGACGCCACCCACCACACTAACAATAGACCATCTTAGCGACGCCACCCACCACACTAACAATAACCATCTTAGCGACGCCACCCACCACACTAACAACCATCTTAGCGACGCCACCCACCACACTAACAATAGACCATCTTAGCGACGCCACCCACCACACTAACAATAGACCATCTTAGCGACGCCACCCACCACACTAACAATAGACCATCTTAGCGACGCCACCCACCACACTAACAATAGACCATCTTAGCGACGCCACCCACCACACTAACAATAACCATCTTAGCGACGCCACCCACCACACTAACAATAACCATCTTAGCGACGCCACCCACCACACTAACAATAACCATCTTAGCGACGCCACCCACCACACTAACAATAGACCATCTTAGCGACGCCACCCACCACACTAACAATAGACCATCTTAGCGACGCCACCCACCACACTAACAATAGACCATCTTAGCGACGCCACCCACCACACTAACAATAGACCATCTTAGCGACGCCACCCACCACACTAACAATAACCATCTTAGCGACGCCACCCACCACACTAACAATAACCATCTTAGCGACGCCACCCACCACACTAACAATAACCATCTTAGCGACGCCACCCACCACACTAACAATAACCCTCTTAGCGACGCCACCCACCACACTAACAATAACCATCTTAGCGACGCCACCCACCACACTAACAATAACCATCTTAGCGACGCCACCCACCACACTAACAATAACCATCTTAGCGACGCCACCCACCACACTAACAATAACCATCTTAGCGACGCCACCCACCACACTAACAATAACCATCTTAGCGACGCCACCCACCACACTAACAATAGACCATCTTAGCGACGCCACCCACCACACTAACAATAGACCATCTTAGCGACGCCACCCACCACACTAACAATAACCATCTTAGCGACGCCACCCACCACACTAACAATAACCATCTTAGCGACGCCACCCACCACACTAACAATAACCATCTTAGCGACGCCACCCACTACACTAACAATAGACCATCTTAGCGACGCCACCCACCACACTAACAATAGACCACCCAATTAACATTACTTCCTCAATTTCCAGCAGTCAATCAGACTCCCACACTAAATGTAAAGAGTTATTGACCATCCAGCGCCGCCGCCACTCAGAACTACCTCCTACCCCACTCTGTATGGACACTCTAGGCCCCTCAGAACCCCCCTCCATCACTGTGTATGGACACACTAGACACCTTAACTACTGGGAACGCTTCGAAGCACTTGACTTGTACTCGTTGAAACGCAGGAGAGAGATGTATCATAATCTACACTTGGAAAATCCTGGAAGGAATGGTCCCGAATCTGCACACAGAAATCACTCCCTACGAAGGTAAAAGACTGGGCAGGGGATGCAAAATACCCCCAATTAAAAGTAGGAGCGCCATTGGTACACAAAGAGAAAACACCATAAGTGTCCGGGGCCCAAGACTGTTCAACAGCCTCCCACCAAGCATTAGGGGAATTACCAATAAACCCCTGGCTGCCTTCAAAAGAGAGCTGGACAGATACCTAAAGTCAGTGCCGGATCAGCCGGGCTGTGGTTCGTACGTTGGACTGCGTGCGGCCAGCAGTAACAGCCTGGTTGATTAGGCCCTGATCCACCGGGAGGCCTGGTCGTGGACCGGGCCGCGGGGGCGTTGATCCCCGGAATAACCTCCAGGTTGGTAGACTCCAGGCCCCTCAGAACTCCTCCCCTACTGTGTATGGACACTCTAGGCCACTTAGAACCCCTCTCCCCTACTGTGTATGGACACTAGACCCCTCAGAACCCCTCCCTCACTGTGTTGGACACTACTTGATTGCTATTTGATAATTTCTGCTAATTAGCTCTAATAATTCATTAAGAATCGCTAAATCCATAAGGTTCGAACCTGGAATATCCATCTGCCACTTCGGCAGCGATCAGTCCTCTTTCGTAAGTGGATTATTTACTATGTACGCCATGTATTGATATTAGGACCTATACATTGTAACCAACGTACAGGTCCCATTGGGACCTGATTCAGGGTCATGCTGCTGGAGAATGGGATTCAATCGGCATTAGGGAATGAGACACATGTGCGACACCTGCCTCCCAGCAGGTTTCTTTAGTAGAAGGCAGAGTGGATTTAACACTGGAAGCAGTGGATGAAGTGGGGAGGTAATTTTGTAGTGGTCAGTCTCTCAGCCTTGTTGTAAGCTTGTCAGTCTGTCAGCCTTGTTGTAAGCTTGTCAGTCTGTCAGCCTTGTTGTAAGGTTGTCAGTCTCTCAGCCTTGATTTAAGGTTGTCAGTCTCTCAGCCTTGTTGTAAGGTTGTCAGTCTCTCAGCCTTGTTGTAAGGTTGTCAGTCTCTCAGCCTTGATTTAAGGTTGTCAGTCTCTCAGCCTTGTTGTAAGGTTGTCAGTCTCTCAGCCTTGATTTAAGGTTGTCAGTCTCTCAGCCTTGATGTAAGGTTGTCAGTCTCTCAGCCTTGTTGTAAGGTTGTCAGTCTCTCAGCCTTGTTGTAAGGTTGTCAGTCTCTCAGCCTTGATGTAAGGTTGTCAGTCTCTCAGCCTTGTTGTAAGGTTGTCAGTCTCTCAGCCTTGTTGTAAGGTTGTCAGTCTCTCAGCCTTGTTGTAAGGTTGTCAGTCTGTCAGCCTTGTTGTAAGGTTGTCAGTCTCTCAGCCTTGATTTAAGGTTGTCAGTCTCTCAGCCTTGATGTAAGGTTGTCAGTCTCTCAGCCTTGTTGTAAGGTTGTCAGTCTCTCAGCCTTGTTGTAAGGTTGTCAGTCTCTCAGCCTTGATGTAAGGTTGTCAGTCTCTCAGCCTTGTTGTAAGGTTGTCAGTCTCTCAGCCTTGTTGTAAGGTTGTCAGTCTCTCAGCCTTGTTGTAAGGTTGTCAGTCTCTCAGCCTTGATGTAAGGTTGTCAGTCTCTCAGCCTTGTTGTAAGGTTGTCAGTCTCTCAGCCTTGTTGTAAGGTTGTCAGTCTCTCAGCCTTGATGTAAGGTTGTCAGTCTCTCAGCCTTGATTTAAGGTTGTCAGTCTCTCAGCCTTGTTGTAAGGTTGTCAGTCTCTCAGCCTTGATGTAAGGTTGTCAGTCTCTCAGCCTTGTTGTAAGGTTGTCAGTCTCTCAGCCTTGTTGTAAGGTTCTCAGTCTCTCAGCCTTGTTGTAAGGTTGTCAGTCTCTCAGCCTTGTTGTAAGGTTGTCAGTCTCTCAGCCTTGTTGTAAGGTTGTCAGTCTCTCAGCCTTGTTGTAAGGTTGTCAGTCTGTCAGCCTTGTTGTAAGGTTGTCAGTCTCTCAGCCTTGATTTAAGGTTGTCAGTCTCTCAGCCTTGATGTAAGGTTGTCAGTCTCTCAGCCTTGTTGTAAGGTTGTCAGTCTCTCAGCCTTGTTGTAAGGTTGTCAGTCTCTCAGCCTTGTTGTAAGGTTGTCAGTCTCTCAGCCTTGTTGTAAGGTTGTCAGTCTGTCAGCCTTGTTGTAAGGTTGTCAGTCTCTCAGCCCTGATGTAAGGTTGTCAGTCTCTCAGCCTTGATTTAAGGTTGTCAGTCTCTCAGCCTTGATGTAAGGTTGTCAGTCTCTCAGCCTTGTTGTAAGGTTGTCAGTCTCTCAGCCTTGTTGTAAGGTTGTCAGTCTCTCAGCCTTGATGTAAGGTTGTCAGTCTCTCAGCCTTGATTTAAGGTTGTCAGTCTCTCAGCCTTGTTGTAAGGTTGTCAGTCTCTCAGCCTTGATGTAAGGTTGTCAGTCTCTCAGCCTTGTTGTAAGGTTGTCAGTCTCTCAGCCTTGTTGTAAGGTTGTCAGTCTGTCAGCCTTGTTGTAAGGTTGTCAGTCTCTCAGCCTTGATTTAAGGTTGTCAGTCTCTCAGCCTTGTTGTAAGGTTGTCAGTCTCTCAGCCTTGATGTAAGGTTGTCAGTCTGTCAGCCTTGATGTAAGGTTGTCAGTCTGTCAGCCTTGTTGTAAGGTTGTCAGTCTCTCAGCCTTGTTGTAAGGTTGTCAGTCTCTCAGCCTTGTTGTAAGGTTGTCAGTCTCTCAGCCTTGTTGTAAGGTTGTCAGTCTCTCAGCCTTGATGTAAGGTTGTCAGTCTCTCAGCCTTGATGTAAGGTTGTCAGTCTCTCAGCCTTGATTTAAGGTTGTCAGTCTCTCAGCCTTGATGTAAGGTTGTCAGTCTCTCAGCCTTGTTGTAAGGTTGTCAGTCTCTCAGCCTTGTTGTAAGGTTGTCAGTCTCAGCCTTGATTTAAGGTTGTCAGTCTCTCAGCCTTGATGTAAGGTTGTCAGTCTCTCAGCCTTGTTGTAAGGTTGTCAGTCTCTCAGCCTTGTTGTAAGGTTGTCAGTCTCTCAGCCTTGATGTAAGGTTGTCAGTCTCTCAGCCTTGTTGTAAGGTTGTCAGTCTCTCAGCCTTGTTGTAAGGTTGTCAGTCTCTCAGCCTTGTTGTAAGGTTGTCAGTCTCTCAGCCTTGATTTAAGGTTGTCAGTCTCTCAGCCTTGATGTAAGGTTGTCAGTCTCTCAGCCTTGTTGTAAGGTTGTCAGTCTCTCAGCCTTGTTGTAAGGTTGTCAGTCTCTCAGCCTTGATGTAAGGTTGTCAGTCTCTCAGCCTTGATGTAAGGTTGTCAGTCTCTCAGCCTTGTTGTAAGGTTGTCAGTCTCTCAGCCTTGTTGTAAGGTTGTCAGTCTCTCAGCCTTGATGTAAGGTTGTCAGTCTCTCAGCCTTGTTGTAAGGTTGTCAGTCTGTCAGCCTTGTTGTAAGGTTGTCAGTCTCTCAGCCTTGATGTAAGGTTGTCAGTCTCTCAGCCTTGTTGTAAGGTTGTCAGTCTCTCAGCCTTGATGTAAGGTTGTCAGTCTCTCAGCCTTGTTGTAAGGTTGTCAGTCTGTCAGCCTTGTTGTAAGGTTGTCAGTCTCTCAGCCTTGATGTAAGGTTGTCAGTCTCTCAGCCTTGATTTAAGGTTGTCAGTCTCTCAGCCTTGATGTAAGGTTGTCAGTCTCTCAGCCTTGTTGTAAGGTTGTCAGTCTCTCAGCCTTGTTGTAAGGTTGTCAGTCTCTCAGCCTTGATTTAAGGTTGTCAGTCTCTCAGCCTTGATGTAAGGTTGTCAGTCTCTCAGCCTTGTTGTAAGGTTGTCAGTCTGTCAGCCTTGTTGTAAGGTTGTCAGTCTCTCAGCCTTGTTGTAAGGTTGTCAGTCTGTCAGCCTTGATGTAAGGTTGTCAGTCTCTCAGCCTTGTTGTAAGGTTGTCAGTCTCTCAGCCTTGATGTAAGGTGGTCAGTCTCTCAGCCTTGATGTAAGGTGGTCAGTCTCTCAGCCTTGATGTAAGGTGGTCAGTCTCTCAGCCTTGATGTAAGGTGGTCAGTCTCTCAGCCTTGATGTAAGGTGGTCAGTCTCTCAGCCTTGATGTAAGGTGGTCAGTCTCTCAGCCTTGTTGTAAGGTTGTCAGTCTCTCAGCCTTGATGTAAGGTTGTCAGTCTCTCAGCCTTGATGTAAGGTTGTCAGTCTCTCAGCCTTGTTGTAAGGTTGTCAGTCTCTCAGCCTTGATGTAAGGTTGTCAGTCTCTCAGCCTTGATGTAAGGTTGTCAGTCTCTCAGCCTTGATGTAAGGTTGTCAGTCTCTCAGCCTTGATGTAAGGTGGTCAGTCTCTCAGCCTTGATGTAAGGTGGTCAGTCTCTCAGCCTTGATGTAAGGTGGTCAGTCTCTCAGCCTTGATGTAAGGTGGTCAGTCTCTCAGCCTTGATGTAAGGTGGTCAGTCTCTCAGCCTTGATGTAAGGTTGTCAGTCTCTCAGCCTTGATGTAAGGTTGTCAGTCTCTCAGCCTTGATGTAAGGTTGTCAGTCTCTCAGCCTTGATGTAAGGTTGTCAGTCTCTCAGCCTTGTTGTAAGGTTGTCAGTCTCTCAGCCTTGTTGTAAGGTTGTCAGTCTCTCAGCCTTGATGTAAGGTTGTCAGTCTCTCAGCCTTGATGTAAGGTTGTCAGTCTCTCAGCCTTGATGTAAGGTGGTCAGTCTCTCAGCCTTGATGTAAGGTGGTCAGTCTCTCAGCCTTGATGTAAGGTTGTCAGTCTCTCAGCCTTGTTGTAAGGTTGTCAGTCTCTCAGCCTTGATGTAAGGTTGTCAGTCTCTCAGCCTTGTTGTAAGGTTGTCAGTCTCTCAGCCTTGTTGTAAGGTTGTCAGTCTCTCAGCCTTGATGTAAGGTTGTCAGTCTCTCAGCCTTGTTGTAAGGTTGTCAGTCTCTCAGCCTTGTTGTAAGGTTGTCAGTCTCTCAGCCTTGTTGTAAGGTTGTCAGTCTCTCAGCCTTGTTGTAAGGTTGTCAGTCTCTCAGCCTTGATGTAAGGTTGTCAGTCTCTCAGCCTTGTTGTAAGGTTGTCAGTCTCTCAGCCTTGATGTAAGGTGGTCAGTCTCTCAGCCTTGATGTAAGGTGGTCAGTCTCTCAGCCTTGATGTAAGGTGGTCAGTCTCTCAGCCTTGATGTAAGGTGGTCAGTCTCTCAGCCTTGATGTAAGGTGGTCAGTCTCTCAGCCTTGTTGTAAGGTTGTCAGTCTCTCAGCCTTGATGTAAGGTTGTCAGTCTCTCAGCCTTGATGTAAGGTTGTCAGTCTCTCAGCCTTGTTGTAAGGTTGTCAGTCTCTCAGCCTTGATGTAAGGTTGTCAGTCTCTCAGCCTTGATGTAAGGTTGTCAGTCTCTCAGCCTTGTTGTAAGGTTGTCAGTCTCTCAGCCTTGATGTAAGGTTGTCAGTCTCTCAGCCTTGTTGTAAGGTTGTCAGTCTCTCAGCCTTGATGTAAGGTTGTCAGTCTCTCAGCCTTGTTGTAAGGTTGTCAGTCTCTCAGCCTTGATGTAAGGTTGTCAGTCTCTCAGCCTTGATGTAAGGTTGTCAGTCTCTCAGCCTTGTTGTAAGGTTGTCAGTCTCTCAGCCTTGATGTAAGGTTGTCAGTCTCTCAGCCTTGATGTAAGGTTGTCAGTCTCTCAGCCTTGTTGTAAGGTTGTCAGTCTCTCAGCCTTGATGTAAGGTTGTCAGTCTCTCAGCCTTGTTGTAAGGTTGTCAGTCTCTCAGCCTTGTTGTAAGGTTGTCAGTCTCTCAGCCTTGATGTAAGGTTGTCAGTCTCTCAGCCTTGATGTAAGGTTGTCAGTCTCTCAGCCTTGTTGTAAGGTTGTCAGTCTCTCAGCCTTGATGTAAGGTTGTCAGTCTCTCAGCCTTGTTGTAAGGTTGTCAGTCTCTCAGCCTTGATGTAAGGTTGTCAGTCTCTCAGCCTTGATGTAAGGTTGTCAGTCTCTCAGCCTTGTTGTAAGGTTGTCAGTCTCTCAGCCTTGTTGTAAGGTTGTCAGTCTCTCAGCCTTGATGTAAGGTTGTCAGTCTCTCAGCCTTGTTGTAAGGTTGTCAGTCTCTCAGCCTTGTTGTAAGGTTGTCAGTCTCTCAGCCTTGTTGTAAGGTTGTCAGTCTCTCAGCCTTGATGTAAGGTTGTCAGTCTCTCAGCCTTGATGTAAGGTTGTCAGTCTCTCAGCCTTGATGTAAGGTTGTCAGTCTCTCAGCCTTGTTGTAAGGTTGTCAGTCTCTCAGCCTTGTTGTAAGGTTGTCAGTCTCTCAGCCTTGATGTAAGGTTGTCAGTCTCTCAGCCTTGTTGTAAGGTTGTCAGTCTCTCAGCCTTGTTGTAAGGTTGTCAGTCTCTCAGCCTTGATGTAAGGTTGTCAGTCTCTCAGCCTTGATGTAAGGTTGTCAGTCTCTCAGCCTTGTTGTAAGGTTGTCAGTCTCTCAGCCTTGATGTAAGGTTGTCAGTCTCTCAGCCTTGATGTAAGGTTGTCAGTCTCTCAGCCTTGTTGTAAGGTTGTCAGTCTCTCAGCCTTGATGTAAGGTTGTCAGTCTCTCAGCCTTGATGTAAGGTTGTCAGTCTCTCAGCCTTGATGTAAGGTTGTCAGTCTCTCAGCCTTGTTGTAAGGTTGTCAGTCTCTCAGCCTTGATGTAAGGTTGTCAGTCTCTCAGCCTTGATGTAAGGTTGTCAGTCTCTCAGCCTTGTTGTAAGGTTGTCAGTCTCTCAGCCTTGATGTAAGGTTGTCAGTCTCTCAGCCTTGTTGTAAGGTTGTCAGTCTGTCAGCCTTGATGTAAGGTTGTCAGTCTGTCAGCCTTGTTGTAAGGTTGTCAGTCTGTCAGCCTTGATGTAAGGTTGTCAGTCTCTCAGCCTTGTTGTAAGGTTGTCAGTCTCTCAGCCTTGATGTAAGGTTGTCAGTCTGTCAGCCTTGTTGTAAGGTTGTCAGTCTCTCAGCCTTGTTGTAAGGTTGTCAGTCTGTCAGCCTTGATGTAAGGTTGTCAGTCTCTCAGCCTTGTTGTAAGGTTGTCAGTCTCTCAGCCTTGATGTAAGGTTGTCAGTCTCTCAGCCTTGATGTAAGGTTGTCAGTCTCTCAGCCTTGTTGTAAGGTTGTCAGTCTGTCAGCCTTGTTGTAAGGTTGTCAGTCTCTCAGACTTGTTGTAAGGTTGTCAGTCTCTCAGCCTTGTTGTAAGGTTGTCAGTCTGTCAGCCTTGTTGTAAGGTTGTCAGTCTCTCAGCCTTGTTGTAAGGTTGTCAGTCTCTCAGCCTTGATGTAAGGTTGTCAGTCTCTCAGCCTTGTTGTAAGGTTGTCAGTCTCTCAGCCTTGTTGTAAGGTTGTCAGTCTGTCAGCCTTGTTGTAAGGTTGTCAGTCTCTCAGCCTTGATGTAAGGTTGTCAGTCTCTCAGCCTTGATGTAAGGTTGTCAGTCTGTCAGCCTTGTTGTAAGGTTGTCAGTCTCTCAGCCTTGTTGTAAGGTTGTCAGTCTCTCAGCCTTGATGTAAGGTTGTCAGTCTCTCAGCCTTGTTGTAAGGTTGTCAGTCTCTCAGCCTTGTTGTAAGGTTGTCAGTCTGTCAGCCTTGTTGTAAGGTTGTCAGTCTCTCAGCCTTGATGTAAGGTTGTCAGTCTCTCAGCCTTGATGTAAGGTTGTCAGTCTGTCAGCCTTGTTGTAAGGTTGTCAGTCTCTCAGCCTTGTTGTAAGGTTGTCAGTCTCTCAGCCTTGATGTAAGGTTGTCAGTCTCTCAGCCTTGTTGTAAGGTTGTCAGTCTCTCAGCCTTGTTGTAAGGTTGTCAGTCTGTCAGCCTTGTTGTAAGGTTGTCAGTCTCTCAGCCTTGATGTAAGGTTGTCAGTCTCTCAGCCTTGATGTAAGGTTGTCAGTCTGTCAGCCTTGTTGTAAGGTTGTCAGTCTCTCAGCCTTGTTGTAAGGTTGTCAGTCTCTCAGCCTTGATGTAAGGTTGTCAGTCTCTCAGCCTTGTTGTAAGGTTGTCAGTCTCTCAGCCTTGTTGTAAGGTTGTCAGTCTCTCAGCCTTGATGTAAGGTTGTCAGTCTCTCAGCCTTGATGTAAGGTTGTCAGTCTCTCAGCCTTGTTGTAAGGTTGTCAGTCTCTCAGCCTTGTTGTAAGGTTGTCAGTCTGTCAGCCTTGTTGTAAGGTTGTCAGTCTCTCAGCCTTGATGTAAGGTTGTCAGTCTCTCAGCCTTGATTTAAGGTTGTCAGTCTCTCAGCCTTGATGTAAGGTTGTCAGTCTCTCAGCCTTGATTTAAGGTTGTCAGTCTCTCAGCCTTGTTGTAAGGTTGTCAGTCTCTCAGCCTTGATGTAAGGTTGTCAGTCTCTCAGCCTTGATGTAAGGTTGTCAGTCTCTCAGCCTTGATGTAAGGTTGTCAGTCTCTCAGCCTTGATTTAAGGTTGTCAGTCTCTCAGCCTTGATGTAAGGTTGTCAGTCTCTCAGCCTTGTTGTAAGGTTGTCAGTCTGTCAGCCTTGTTGTAAGGTTGTCAGTCTCTCAGCCTTGATGTAAGGTTGTCAGTCTCTCAGCCTTGATGTAAGGTTGTCAGTCTCTCAGCCTTGATTTAAGGTTGTCAGTCTCTCTGCCTTGATGTAAGGTTGTCAGTCTCTCAGCCTTGATTTAAGGTTGTCAGTCTCTCAGCCTTGATTTAAGGTTGTCAGTCTCTCAGCCTTGATTTAAGGTTGTCAGTCTCTCAGCCTTGATGTAAGGTTGTCAGTCTCTCAGCCTTGTTGTAAGGTTGTCAGTCTGTCAGCCTTGTTGTAAGGTTGTCAGTCTCTCAGCCTTGATGTAAGGTTGTCAGTCTCTCAGCCTTGATGTAAGGTTGTCAGTCTCTCAGCCTTGATTTAAGGTTGTCAGTCTCTCAGCCTTGATGTAAGGTTGTCAGTCTCTCAGCCTTGATTTAAGGTTGTCAGTCTCTCAGCCTTGATTTAAGGTTGTCAGTCTCTCAGCCTTGATTTAAGGTTGTCAGTCTCTCAGCCTTGATGTAAGGTTGTCAGTCTCTCAGCCTTGATGTAAGGTTGTCAGTCTCTCAGCCTTGATTTAAGGTTGTCAGTCTCTCAGCCTTGATGTAAGGTTGTCAGTCTCTCAGCCTTGATTTAAGGTTGTCAGTCTCTCAGCCTTGATTTAAGGTTGTCAGTCTCTCAGCCTTGATTTAAGGTTGTCAGTCTCTCAGCCTTGATTTAAGGTTGTCAGTCTCTCAGCCTTGATTTAAGGTTGTCAGTCTCTCAGCCTTGATGTAAGATGGTCAGTCTCTCAGCCTTGATGTAAGGTTGTCAGTCAACCTTGATGTAAGATTGTCACTAGTCAGTCCCTCATTACCAACGTTCACAGCCTGTGTCATTACCAACGTTCACAGCCTGTGTCATTACCAACGTTCACAGCCTGTGTCATTACCAACGTTCACAGCCTGTGTCATTACCAACGTTGACATCATCTGTCATTACCAACGTTGACAGCCTGTGTCATTACCAACGTTCACAGCCTGTGTCATTACCAACGTTGACAGCCTGTGTCATTACCAACGTTGACAGCATCTGTCATTACCAACGTTGACAGCATCTGTCATTACCAACGTTCACAGCCTGTGTCATTACCAACGTTGACAGCATCTGTCATTACCAACGTTGACAGCATCTGTCATTACCAACGTTGACAGCATCTGTCATTACCAACGTTGACAGCATCTGTCATTACCAACGTTGACAGCATCTGTCATTACCAACGTTGACAGCATCTGTCATTACCAACGTTCACAGCCTGTGTCATTACCAACGTTCACAGCCTGTGTCATTACCAACGTTCACAGCCTGTGTCATTACCAACGTTCACAGCCTGTGTCATTACCAACGTTCACAGCCTGTGTCATTACCAACGTTCACAGCCTGTGTCATTACCAACGTTCACAGCCTGTGTCATTACCAACGTTCACAGCCTGTGTCATTACCAACGTTCACAGCCTGTGTCATTACCAGCGTTTAGAGCATCTGTCATTACCAACGTTCACAACATCTGTCATCAGCGTTCAGAGCATCTCTCTCATCGCCAATTTGTGTGTGTGTGTGTGTGTGTGTGTGTGTGTGTGTGTGTGTGTGTGTGTGTGTGTGTGTGTGTGTAGCAGGTGCGTGTGCAGCAGGTGCGTGTGCGTGAGCCTCCCAGGAGCTCGTTACGAGCACCCTCGACAAAAAACGCACCTTGTGGTCGGAGCTCTCACAGATGTTATGGAACACTAGTGGGGAGGATACTGGGGTTCCTACTGCCTTGCCTGCCCACTCATCAACACTAGTGGGGAGGATGCCGGGGTTCCTGCTGCCTCACCTGCCCATTCACCCACGCTAGTGGGGAGGATGCCGGGGTTCCTGCTGCCTCGCCTACCCTCTCACCAACACTGGGGAGGATCCCAAGGTTCCTGCTGCCTCGCCTGCCCTCTCACCAACACTAGTGGGGAGGATCCCAGGGTTCCTGCTGCCTCGCCTGCCCTCTCACCAACACTACTGGGGAGGATCCCTAGGTTCTTGCTGTCTCGCCTGCCTTCTCGCCAACACTAGTGAGGAGGATCTCAGGGTTCCTGCTGCCTCGCCTGCCCTCTCACCAACACTACTGGGGAGGATAAGATAAGATTTCGTTCGGATTTTTAACCCCGGAGGGTTAGCCACCCAGGATAACCCAAGAAAGTCAGTGCGTCATCGAGGACTGTCTAACTTATTTCCATTGGGGTCCTTAATCTTGTCCCCCAGGATGCGACCCACACCAGTCGACTAACACCCAGGTACCTATTTGCTGCTAGGTGAACAGGACAACAGGTGTAAGGAAACGTGTCGAAATGTTTCCACCCGCCGGGAATCGAACCCGGGCCCTCCGTGTGTGAAGCGGGAGCTTTAGCCACCAGGCCACCGGGCCACTTAAGGATCCCAGGGTTGTTGCTGCTTCGCCTGCCCTCTCACCAACACTAGTGGGGAGGATCCTAGGGTTGTTGCTGCCTCGCCTGCCCTCTCACCAACACTAGTGGGGAGGATCCCGGGGTTGTTGCTGCCTCGCCTACCCTCTCACCAACACTAGTGAGGAGGATCCCAGGGTTCCTGCTGCTTCTCCTGCCCACTCACCAACACTAGTGAGGAGGATCCCAGGGTTCCTGCTGCTTCTCCTGCCCACTCACCAACACTAGTGAGGAGGATCCCAGGGTTCCTGCTGCTTCTCCTGCCCACTCACCAACACTAGTGAGGAGGATCCCAGGGTTCCTGCTGCTTCTCCTGCCCACTCACCAACACTAGTGAGGAGGATCCCAGGGTTCCTGCTGCTTCTCCTGCCCACTCACCAACACTAGTGAGGAGGATCCCAGGGTTCCTGCTGCTTCTCCTGCCCACTCACCAACACTAGTGAGGAGGATCCCAGGGTTCCTGCTGCCTCGCCTGCCCACTCACCAACACTAGTGAGGAGGATCCCAGGGTTCCTGCTGCTTCTCCTGCCCACTCACCAACACTAGTGAGGAGGATCCCAGGGTTCCTGCTGCTTCTCCTGCCCACTCACCAACACTAGTGAGGAGGATCCCAGGGTTCCTGCTGTCTCGCCTGCCCACTCACCAACACTAGTGAGGAGGATCCCAGGGTTCCTTCTGCTTCTCCTGCCCACTCACCAACACTAGTGAGGAGGATCCCAGGGTTCCTGCTGCTTCTCCTGCCCACTCACCAACACTAGTGAGGAGGATCCCAGGGTTCCTGCTGCTTCTCCTGCCCACTCACCAACACTAGTGAGGAGGATCCCAGGGTTCCTGCTGCCTCGCCTGCCCACTCACCAACACTAGTGAGGAGGATCCCAGGGTTCCTGCTGCCTCGCCTGCCCACTCACCAACGCTAGTGAGGAGGATCCCAGGGTTCCTGCTGCTTCTCCTGCCCACTCACCAACACTAGTGAGGAGGATCCCAGGGTTCCTGCTGCTTCTCCTGCCCACTCACCAACACTAGTGAGGAGGATCCCAGGGTTCCTGCTGCTTCTCCTGCCCTCTCACCAACACTAGTGCGGAGGATCCCAGGGTTCCTGTTGTCTCGCCTGCCCACTCACCCACTCGCCTCAAGCACTTTTTTTTTCCATCTGCCGCTGCTGTTTGCGTCTGTGAATACCGCTGCTGCTGTTACTGCTGCTGTTACTGCTTCTGCTACTGCTTCTGCTACTGCAGTTGCTTGGACTCGCGTTGTTGGTAATGTATTTTCTGCTGCTGCAGTTGTAGCTGCTGCTGTTGATGGGCTGCAGTTGTTGTTGAGGTTGTCGCGACTGTTTTTGCTGATTGTGCTGCTGCTGTTACTGCTGTAACGCTGTTGCTGTTTCTGAGGTTACTGATACCACAGCCTTGCTGCTGGTGCTGCTGCTGTTAATGCTGCTGGTGCTGCTGCTGTTAATGCTGCTGGTGCTGCTGCTGTTAATGCTGCTGGTGCTGCTGCTGTTACTGCTGTAACGCTGTTGCTGTTTCTGAGGTTACTGATACCACAGCCTTGCTGCTGTTGCAGCTCCTGTTAATGCTGCTGGTGCTGCTGCTGTTAATGCTGCTGGTGCTGCTGCTGTTACTGCTGCTGGTGCTGCTGCTGTTACTGCTGTAACGCTGTTGCTGTTTCTGAGGTTACTGATACCACAGCCTTGCTGCTGTTGCAGCTCCTGTTAATGCTACTGTTGCAGCTCCTGTTAATGCTGCTGGTGCTGCTGCTGTTAATGCTGCTGGTGCTGCTGCTGTTAATGCTGCTGGTGCTGCTGCTGTTACTGCTGTAACGCTGTTGCTGTTTCTGAGGTTACTGATACCACAGCCTTGCTGCTGGTGCTGCTGCTGTTAATGCTGCTGGTGCTGCTGCTGTTAATGCTGCTGGTGCTGCTGCTGTTAATGCCGCTGGTGCTGCTGCTGTTAATGCTGCTGGTGCTGCTGCTGTTACTGCTGTAACGCTGTTGCTGTTTCTGAGGTTACTGATACCACAGCCTTGCTGGTGGTGCTGCTGCTGTTAATGCTGCTGGTGCTGCTGCTGTTAATGCTGCTGGTGCTGCTGCTGTTAATGCTGCTGTTAATGCTGCTGGTGCTAATGCTGCTGGTGCTGCTGCTGTTAATGCTGCTGGTGCTGCTGCTGTTAATGCTGCTGGTGCTGCTGCTGTTAATGCTGCTGGTGCTGCTGCTGTTACTGCTGTAACGCTGTTGCTGTTTCTGAGGTTACTGATACCACAGCCTTGCTGGTGGTGCTGCTGCTGTTAATGCTGCTGGTGCTGCTGCTGTTAATGCTGCTGGTGCTGCTGCTGTTAATGCTGCTGGTGCTGCTGCTGTTAATGCTGCTGGTGCTGCTGTTAATGCTGCTGGTGCAGCTCCTGTTAATGCTACTGTTGCTGCTGCTGTTAATGCTGCTGGTGCTGCTGCTGTTAATGCTGCTGGTGCTGCTGCTGTTAATGCTGCTGGTGCTGCTGCTGTTAATGCTGCTGGTGCTGCTGCTGCTGTTAATGCCGCTGGTGCTGCTGCTGTTAATGCTGCTGGTGCTGCTGCTGTTAATGCTGCTGGTGCTGCTGCTGTTAATGCTGCTGGTGCTGCTGCTGTTAATGCTACTGTTGCAGCTCCTGTTAATGCTGCTGGTGCTGCTGCTGTTAATGCTGCTGGTGCTGCTGCTGTTAATGCTGCTGGTGCTGCTGCTGTTAATGCCGCTGGTGCTGCTGCTGTTAATGCTGCTGGTGCTGCTGCTGTTAATGCTGCTGGTGCTGCTGCTGTTAATGCTGCTGGTGCTGCTGTTACTGCTGCTGGTGCTGCTGCTGTTAATGCTGCTGGTGCTGCTGCTGTTAATGCTGCTGGTGCTGCTGCTGTTAATGCTGCTGGTGCTGCTGCTGTTAATGCTGCTGCTGTTAATGCTGCTGGTGCTGCTGCTGTTAATGCTGCTGGTGCTGCTGCTGTTAATGCTGCTGGTGCTGCTGCTGTTAATGCTGCTGCTGTTACTGCTGCTGGTGCTGCTGCTGTTAATGCTGTTGGTGCTGCTGCTGTTAATGCTGCTGTTAATGCTGCTGCTGTTAATGCTGCTGGTGCTGTTAATGCTGCTGTGCTGCTGCTGCTGTTAATGCCGCTGGTGCTGCTGCTGTTAATGCTGCTGGTGCTGCTGCTGTTAATGCTGCTGCTGGTGCTGCTGCTGTTAATGCTGCTGCTGCTGCTGCTGCTGTTAATGCTGCTGGTGCTGCTGCTGTTAATGCTGCTGGTGCTGCTGCTGTTAATGCTGCTGGTGCTGCTGCTGTTAATGCTGCTGCTGCTGCTAATGCTGCTGCTGCTGTTAATGCTGCTGGTGCTGCTGCTGTTAATGCTGCTGGTGCTGCTGCTGTTAATGCTGCTGGTGCTGCTGCTGTTAATGCTGCTGCTGCTGCTGCTGCTGCTGCTGCTGTTAATGCTGCTGCTGCTGCTGTTAATGCTGCTGCTGCTGCTGTTAATGCTGCTGCTGCTGCTGCTGCTGTTAATGCTGCTGCTGCTGCTGTTAATGCTGCTGCTGCTGCTGTTAATGCTGCTGCTGCTGCTGCTGTTACTGCCGCTGGTGCTGCTGCTGTTAATGCTGCTGGTGCTGCTGCTGTTAATGCTGCTGGTGCTGCTGCTGTTAATGCTGCTGGTGCTGCTGCTGTTAATGCTGCTGCTGTTACTGCTGCTGGTGCTGCTGCTGTTAATGCTGCTGGTGCTGCTGCTGTTAATGCTGCTGGTGCTGCTGCTGTTAATGCTGCTGGTGCTGCTGCTGTTAATGCTGCTGGTGCTGCTGCTGTTAATGCCGCTGGTGCTGCTGCTGTTAATGCTGCTGGTGCTGCTGCTGTTAATGCTGCTGGTGCTGCTGCTGTTAATGCTGCTGGTGCTGCTGCTGTTAATGCTGCTGGTGCTGCTGCTGTTAATGCTGCTGGTGCTGCTGCTGTTAATGCTGCTGGTGCTGCTGCTGTTAATGCTGCTGGTGCTGCTGCTGTTAATGCTGCTGGTGCTGCTGCTGTTACTGCTGCTGGTGCTGCTGCTGTTAATGCTGCTGGTGCTGCTGCTGTTAATGCTGCTGGTGCTGCTGCTGTTAATGCTGCTGGTGCTGCTGCTGTTAATGCCGCTGGTGCTGCTGCTGTTAATGCTGCTGGTGCTGCTGCTGTTAATGCTGCTGCTGCTGCTGTTAATGCCGCTGGTGCTGCTGCTGTTAATGCTGCTGGTGCTGCTGCTGTTAATGCTGCTGGTGCTGCTGCTGTTAATGCTGCTGGTGCTGCTGTTAATGCCCTGGTGCTGCTGTTAATGCTGGTGCTGCTGCTGTTAATGCCGCTGGTGCTGCTGCTGTTAATGCTGCTGGTGCTGCTGCTGTTAATGCTGCTGGTGCTGCTGCTGTTAATGCTGCTGGTGCTGCTGCTGTTAATGCTGCTGGTGCTGCTGCTGTTACTGCCGCTGGTGCTGCTGCTGTTAATGCTGCTGGTGCTGCTGCTGTTAATGCTGCTGCTGCTGCTGTTAATGCCGCTGGTGCTGCTGCTGTTAATGCTGCTGGTGCTGCTGCTGTTAATGCTGCTGGTGCTGCTGCTGTTAATGCTGCTGGTGTTGCTGCTGTTAATGCTGCTGGTGCTGCTGCTGTTAATGCTGCTGGTGCTGCTGCTGTTAATGCTGCTGGTGCTGCTGCTGTTAATGCTGCTGCTGCTGTTAATGCTGCTGCTGCTGCTGTTAATGCTGCTGTGCTGCTGCTGCTACTGGTGCTGCTGCTAATGCTGCTGGTGCTGCTGCTGTTAATGCTGCTGGTGCTGCTGCTGTTAATGCTGCTGGTGCTGCTGCTGTTAATGCCGCTGGTGCTGCTGCTGTTAATGCTGCTGGTGCTGCTGCTGTTAATGCTGCTGGTGCTGCTGCTGTTAATGCTGCTGGTGCTGCTGCTGTTAATGCTGCTGGTGCTGCTGCTGTTAATGCCGCTGGTGCTGCTGCTGTTAATGCTGCTGGTGCTGCTGCTGTTAATGCTGCTGGTGCTGCTGCTGTTAATGCTGCTGGTGCTGCTGCTGTTAATGCCGCTGGTGCTGCTGCTGTTAATGCTGCTGGTGCTGCTGCTGTTAATGCTGCTGGTGCTGCTGCTGTTAATGCTGCTGGTGCTGCTGCTGTTAATGCTGCTGGTGCTGCTGCTGTTAATGCCGCTGGTGCTGCTGCTGTTAATGCTGCTGGTGCTGCTGCTGTTACTGCTGTAACGCTGTTGCTGTTTCTGAGGTTACTGATACCACAGCCTTGCTGCTGTTGCAGCTCCTGTTAATGCTGCTGGTGCTGCTGCTGTTAATGCTGCTGGTGCTGCTGCTGTTAATGCTGCTGGTGCTGTTGCTGTTAATGCTGCTGGTGCTGTTGCTGTTAATGCTGCTGGTGCTGCTGCTGTTAATGCTGCTGGTGCTGCTGCTGTTAATGCTGCTGGTGCTGCTGCTGTTAATGCCGCTGGTGCTGCTGCTGTTACTGCTGCTGGTGCTGCTGCTGTTAATGCCGCTGGTGCTGCTGTTAATGCCGCTGGTGCTGCTGCTGTTAATGCTGCTGGTGCTGCTGTTAATGCCGCTGGTGCTGCTATTAATGCCGCTGGTGCTGCTGCTGTTAATGCCGCTGGTGCTGCTGCTGTTAATGCTGCTGGTGCTGCTGTTAATGCCGCTGGTGCTGCTGTTAATGCCGCTGGTGCTGCTGCTGTTAATGCCGCTGGTGCTGCTGTTAATGCCGCTGGTGCTGCTGCTGTTAATGCTGCTGGTGCTGCTGCTGTTAATGCTGCTGGTGCTGCTGCTGTTAATGCTGCTGGTGCTGCTGCTGTTAATGCCGCTGGTGCTGCTGCTGTTAATGCTGCTGGTGCTGCTGCTGTTAATGCTGCTGGTGCTGCTGCTGTTAATGCCGCTGGTGCTGCTGCTGTTACTGCTGCTGGTGCTGCTGCTGTTAATGCCGCTGGTGCTGCTGTTAATGCCGCTGGTGCTGCTGCTGTTAATGCTGCTGGTGCTGCTGTTAATGCCGCTGGTGCTGCTGTTAATGCCGCTGGTGCTGCTGCTGTTAATGCCGCTGGTGCTGCTGCTGTTAATGCTGCTGGTGCTGCTGTTAATTCCGCTGGTGCTGCTGTTAATGCCGCTGGTGCTGCTGCTGTTAATGCTGCTGGTGCTGCTGTTAATGCCGCTGGTGCTGCTGCTGTTAATGCTGCTGGTGCTGCTGCTGTTAATGCCGCTGGTGCTGCTGCTGTTAATGCTGCTGGTGCTGCTGCTGTTAATGCTGCTGGTGCTGCTGTTAATGCCGCTGGTGCTGCTGCTGTTAATGCTGCTGGTGCTGCTGCTGTTAATGCTGCTAGTGCTGCTGCTGTTAATGCTGCTGGTGCTGCTGCTGTTAATGCTGCTGGTGCTGCTGCTGTTAATGCTGCTGGTGCTGCTGCTGTTAATGCTGCTGGTGCTGCTGCTGTTAATGCTGCTGGTGCTGCTGCTGTTAATGCTGCTAGTGCTGCTGCTGTTAATGCTGCTGGTGCTGCTGCTGTTAATGCTGCTGGTGCTGCTGCTGTTAATGCTGCTGGTGCTGCTGCTGTTAATGCTGCTGGTGCTGCTGCTGTTAATGCTGCTGGTGCTGCTGCTGTTAATGCTGCTGGTGCTGCTGCTGTTAATGCTGCTGGTGCTGCTGCTGTTAATGCTGCTGGTGCTGCTGCTGTTAATGCTGCTGGTGCTGCTGCTGTTAATGCTGCTGGTGCTGCTGCTGTTACTGCTGCTGGTGCTGCTGCTGTTAATGCCGCTGGTGCTGCTGTTAATGCCGCTGGTGCTGCTGCTGTTAATGCTGCTGGTGCTGCTGCTGTTAATGCTGCTAGTGCTGCTGCTGTTAATGCCGCTGGTGCTGCTGCTGTTAATGCTGCTGGTGCTGCTGCTGTTAATGCCGCTGGTGCTGCTGTTAATGCCGCTGGTGCTGCTGCTGTTAATGCCGCTGGTGCTGCTGCTGTTAATGCTGCTGGTGCTGCTGCTGTTAATGCTGCTGGTGCTGCTGCTGTTAATGCTGCTGGTGCTGCTGCTGTTAATGCTGCTGGTGCTGCTGCTGTTAATGCTGCTGGTGCTGCTGCTGTTAATGCCGCTGGTGCTGCTGCTGTTAATGCTGCTGGTGCTGCTGCTGTTAATGCTGCTGGTGCTGCTGCTGTTAATGCTGCTGGTGCTGCTGCTGTTAATGCTGCTGGTGCTGCTGCTGTTAATGCTGCTGGTGCTGCTGCTGTTAATGCCGCTGGTGCTGCTGCTGTTAATGCTGCTGGTGCTGCTGCTGTTAATGCTGCTGGTGCTGCTGCTGTTAATGCTGCTGGTGCTGCTGCTGTTAATGGTGCTGCTGCTGTTAATGCCGCTGGTGCTGCTGCTGTTAATGCTGCTGGTGCTGCTGCTGTTAATGCTGCTGGTGCTGCTGCTGTTAATGCCGCTGGTGCTGCTGCTGTTAATGCTGTTGGTGCTGCTGCTGTTAATGCCGCTGGTGCTGCTGCTGTTAATGCTGCTGGTGCTGCTGCTGTTAATGCTGCTGGTGCTGCTGCTGTTAATGCCGCTGGTGCTGCTGCTGTTAATGCTGTTGGTGCTGCTGCTGTTAATGCCGCTGGTGCTGCTGCTGTTAATGCTGCTGGTGCTGCTGCTGTTAATGCTGCTGGTGCTGCTGCTGTTAATGCTGCTGGTGCTGCTGCTGTTAATGCTGCTGGTGCTGCTGCTGTTAATGCCGCTGGTGCTGCTGCTGTTAATGCTGCTGGTGCTGCTGCTGTTAATGCTGCTGGTGCTGCTGCTGTTAACCTTGTTATCGTTCTTGACTCTTAAGTTAGTTTATAAATACTCTTTATTGATTATTATCGTTATTATTATTACTACAAATTTTATTACCAGCTCGACACACATGCTGTACATGTGTTGAGGTGACACATGTGCTGTACATGTGTTGAGGTGACACATGTGCTGTACATGTGTTGAGGTGACACATGTGTGTACTGTATACTTGAGGTGACACTTGTACATGTGTGATCACACTTCAGGGGGAGTGAGATTAAACTTCAGGCATAGCGACACTGTACTTCAGGGATAGTGACACTATACTTCAGGGACAGCGACACTATATGAGGCCTGGTCACAGACCGAGCCGCGGGGGCGTTGACCCCAGGAACCCTCTACAGGTATACTCAAGGTAATACTTCAGGGATAGTGACACTATACTTCAGGGACAGCGACACTACTTCAAGGATAGTGACACAGGGATAGTGACACTGTACTTCAGGGATAGTGTCACTATACTTCAAGGTTAACGACACTACAGGGATAGTGACACTATACTTCAGGGTTAACGACACTACAGGGATAGTGTCACTATACTTCAGGAATAGCGACACTACAGGGATAGTGTCACTATACTTCAGGAATAGCGACACTACAGGGATAGTGTCACTATACTTCAGGGATAATGTCACTATACTTCAGGGTTAACGACACTACAGGGATAGTGTCACTATACTTCAGGAATAGCGATACTACAGGGATAGTGTTACTATACTTCGTGGATAACGACACTACAGGGATAATGACACTATACTTCAGGGATAGTAACACTACAGGAATAGTGACACTATACTTCCGGGATAGTGACACTACAAGGATAGTGTCACTATACTTCAGGGATAGCGACACTACGGGGATAGTGACACTATACTTCAGGGATAGCGACACTACAGGGATAGCATCACTAACATCAGGGATAGCATCTCTATACATCAAGAATAGTGACACTACAGGGATAGTGACACTATACTTCATGGATAGCAACATTACAGGGATACACTACAGGGATAGTGACACTATACTTCAGGGATAGTGTCACTATACAGGGATAGCGACACTATGCTTCAGGGATAGCGACACTATACTTCAGGGATAGTGACACTATATTTCAGGGATAGTGTCACTATACTTCAGGGATAGTGTCACCATACTTCAGGAATAGTGACACTGTAATTCATGACTGTTAGGGTAGGACAACCCTCAAGACAGGTCAAAGGTACATTTGTAGGTCGTACATCACGGAGCTTTAATTCCTTATATCAAGAGCCCTTCAGTCAGAGCCATCATTCCTTCAACGTCGTCTCCTTACTCTTTTTTTTTTTTACTCTCCTTCCCTCTCCCTCTTTCCCTTCGTCTGGGTTTTCAGTGTGTGTGTGTGTGTGTGTGTGTGTGTGTGTGTGTGTGTGTGTGGATGTGTGTGTGTGTGGATGTGTGTGTGTGTGGATGTGTGTGTGTGTGGATGTGTGTGTGTGGATGTGTGTGTGTTACCATTTGGTCCTAGGCACATGTGTGGATGTGTGTGTGTGGATGTGTGTGTGTTAGTTACCATTTGGTCCTAGGCACATGTGTGGATGTGTGTGTGGATGTGTGTGTGTGTGTGTGTGTGGATGTGTGTGTGTGTGTGTGTGTGTGTGTGTGTGTTTGTGTGAATGTGTGTGTGTGTGTGTGTGTGTGGCTGTGTGTGTGTGGCTGTGTGTGTGTGTTACCATTTGGTCCTAGGCACATGTGTGGATGTGTGTGTGTGTGGATGTGTGTGTGTGTGGATGTGTGTGTGTGTGGATGTGTGTGTGTGTGGATGTGTGTGTGTGTGGATGTGTGTGTGTGTGGATGTGTGTGTGTGTGGATGTGTGTGTGTGTGGATGTGTGTGTGTGGATGTGTGTGTGTTAGTTACCATTTGGTCCTAGGCACATGTGTGGATGTGTGTGTGTGTGTGTGGATATGTGTGTGGATTGTGTGTGTGTGGATTGTGTGTGTGTGTGTGTGTGTGTGTGGATGTGTGTGGGGATGTGTGTGTGTGTGTGTGGGGATATGTGTGTGGATGTGTGTGGGGATGTGTGTGTGGATGTGTGTGTGTGTGGATGTGTGTGTGTGTGTGTGTACCAGGAATAAATTAGTTTTGTTTACATAAAAGTTCCTTTAATATATATACTTACGTACACACTGGCACGCGCAGTAACCCAGGAGGTATTTATATACACACTGGAATGTGTATTAACACGTGCACTGGAATGTGTATTAAGACGTATATACTGGAATGTGTATTAATCCGGGAGATATATACACACTGGAATGTGTATTAACCCAGGAGATACTTGTATACACACTGGAATGTGTATTAACCCAGGAGATACTTGTATACACACTGGAATGTGTATTAACCCGGGAGATACTTGTATACACACTGGAATGTGTATTAACCCAGGAGATACTTGTATACACACTGGAATGTGTATTAACCCAGGAGATACTTGTATACACACTGGAATGTGTATTAACCCAGGAGATACTTGTATACACACTGGAATGTGTATTAACCCAGGAGATACTTGTATACACACTGGAATGTGTATTAACCCAGGAGATACTTGTATACACACTGGAATGTGTATTAACCCAGGAGATACTTGTATACACACTGGAATGTGTATTAACCCAGGAGATACTTGTATACACACTGGAATGTGTATTAACCCAGGAGATACTTGTATACACACTGGAATGTGTATTAACCCAGGAGATACTTGTATACACACTGGAATGTGTATTAACCCAGGAGATACTTGTATACACACTGGAATGTGTATTAACCCAGGAGATACTTGTATACACACTGGAATGTGTATTAACCCAGGAGATACTTGTATACACACTGGAATGTGTATTAACCCAGGAGATACTTGTATACACACTGGAATGTGTATTAACCCAGGAGATACTTGTATACACACTGGATGTGTATTAACCCAGGAGATACTTGTATACACACTGGAATGTGTATTAAGAGCAACATTTCCCTGTAAGTTCCTCGTCATCGTGTCAACAAATCCTTCGCAAAGCTTTAACAAGCTCTAATTATTTTAGAACTTTTATTTTCCGGGAGCTTTACCGTTTGGAATTTTTTTATGAGATGAATATTGATGTCACCAGAGTCTTACTCGAAATGCCGTGCGTTGATGTCTCCTCAAACATTAAAATGTTTGGGGATGCTGGGGAGGAGTCTGACATCAGAGCAACTTGTAAAGCAGTTGATGTCACCACAAGCCTGTGTTAGTGTGGTTAATGTCACCATGAACTTTGATGTGGGTAACTGGCAGAATGCCCTGGCGCTACCCGGGTATGCTTCGTATTTCGTAAGTTAAGTTATAATTGCAAAAGTTTATGAAAAATTTTCTTTAGTTCTTTCAGTGGTTTCAAGATGTTTTCTTGCACCTGCCTTGTCAGGAGGTGGGTGTGGAGGTCTCACACCCCTGCACCTGCCTTGTCAGGAGGTGGGTGTGGAGGTCTTGCACCCCTGCACCTGCCTTGTCAGGAGGTGGGTGTGGAGGTTATGCACCCCTGCACCTGCTTTGTCAGGAGGTGGGTGTGGAGATCTCACACCCTTGCTCCTGCCTTGTCAGGAAGTGGGTGTGGAGATCTCACACCCCTGCACCTGCCTTGTCAGGAGGTGGGTGTGGAGGTCTTGCACCCCTGCACCTGCCTTGTCAGGAGGTGGGTGTGGAGGTCTTGCACCCCTGCACCTGCCTTGTCAGGAGGTGGGTGTGGAGATCTCACACCCTTGCTCCTGCCTTGTCAGGAAGTGGGTGTGGAGATCTCACACCCTTGCACCTGCCTTGTCAGGAAGTGGGTGTGGAGATCTCACACCCCTGCACCTACCTTGTCAGGAAGTGGGTGTGGAGGTCTCGCACCCCTGCACCTGCCTTGTCAGGAAGTGGGTGTGGAGATCTCACACCCTTGCACCTGCCTTGTCAGGAAGTGGGTGTGGAGGTCTCACACCCTTGCACCTGCCTTGTCAGGAAGTGGGTGTGGAGATCTCACACCTTTGCACCTGCCTTGTCAGGAGGTGGGTGTGGAGGTCTCGCACCCCTGCACCTGCCTTGTCAGGAGGTGGGTGTGGAGGTCTCGCACCCCTGCACCTGCCTTGTCAGGACGTGGGTGTGAAGGTCTCGCACCCCTGCACCTGTCTTGTCAGGAGGTGGGTGTGGGGGACTCACACCCCAGCACCTGTCTTGTCAGGAGGTGGGTGTGGGGGACTCACACCCCAGCACCTGTCTTGTCAGGAGGTGGGTGTGGAGGACTCACACCCCAGCACCTGTCTTGTCAGGAGGTGGGTGTGGAGGACTCACACCCCTGCACCTGTCTTGTCAGGAGGTGGGTGTGGAGGACTCACACCCCTGCACCTGTCTTGTCAGGAGGTGGGTGTGGAGGACTCACACCCCTGCACCTGTCTTGTCAGGAGGTGGGTGTGGAGGTCTCGCACCCCTGCACCTGTCTTGTCAGGCGGTGGGTGTGGAGGACTCACACCCCTGCACCTGTCTTGTCAGGAGGTGGGTGTGGAGGACTCACACCCCTTCACCTGTCTTGTCAGGAGGTGGGTGTTAGGGACTCACCCAAGCACCTGTCTCTTCAGGTGGGTGTGGGGGACTCACACCCCAGCACCTGTCTTGTCAGGAGGTGGGTGTGGAGGACTCACACCCCAGCACCTGTCTTATCAGGAGGTGGGTGTGGAGGACTCACACCCCTGCACCTGTCTTGTCAGGAGGTGGGTGTGGAGGACTCACACCCCTGCACCTGTCTTGTCAGGAGGTGGGTGTGGAGGACTCACACCCCAGCACCTGTCTTGTCAGGAGGTGGGTGTGGAGGACTCACACCCCTGCACCTGTCTTGTCAGGAGGTGGGTGTGGAGGACTCGCACACCTGCACCTGCCTTGTCAGGAGGTGGGTGTGGAGGTCTCGCACCCCTGCACCTGCCTTGTCAGGAGGTGGGTGTGGAGGTCTCACACCCCTGCACCTGCCTTGTCAGGAGGTGGGTGTGGAGGTCTCGCACCCCTGCACCTGCCTTGTCAGGAGGTGGGTGTGGAGGTCTCGCACCCCTGCACCTGCCTTGTCAGGAGGTGGGTGTGGAGGTCTCGCACCCCTGCACCTGCCTTGTCAGGAGGTGGGTGTGGAGGTCTCGCACCCCTGCACCTGCCTTGTCAGGAGGTGGGTGTGGAGGTCTCGCACCCCTGCACCTGCCTTGTCAGGAGGTGGTGCAGTATTTTCATTTTAGTTCTTAAGAAATAATATAACCAAAAATGTCCTTAAGGTGCATTGTCTGTATAAAATAAAATTGTTTCTCATCCCACTGCAACCAAAAGAAAAAATCTCAGCAAGGTGCATGCGCTGGACTTGTACCAACAGCCTGCTGCCGCGGGGGTGTTGACCTTCTGAACACATACCAGGTAGACTCCAGGTTGATAAGGGCGCTGCCCCTCAAATTCTTGGGAAAGCTGAATTTTTTGAAATCCGAGTAAAAAAAAAAAATTCCCCCCCCTCCCTCAAAGGCGCCGCCCCCATACAAAATTTGAGAGATGAGTGAGAGGGGCATGTGAGTACATATGGAGAGAATTAACCGTCATGAAAAGGAGGTGGATGTTACAGCACTAAACGAAACAGAGAAATGAGAGAGAGAGAATTATATGCTTCTGTGTACACTTGGTTATGTGATGCTTATTACTGTCTTGCTATGTTAAGTTTACACCGCAAGGTGCTCTGTCACCTTGACGGGTTTAGCGCCTCTTCATGAATGCTACACAGAACTGATCGTTTGTTCCCTTGGTGCCCTGATGCTCGTAAACAGCTCTTGATCCAGGGACTAGTTACCGCCTCCCCTCTTTGCTCCGTTCGAACTAGATTATCTCCCATTTTCCAGAGGCTGTACGAGCTCTTTGGAGTTTAGTGCTTCCCGAGGAATATGGGAGCATTCGGTGTTTGGCAATGTTGCCTGAAAGGTGTGTGTGTGTGTGTGTGTGTGTGTGTGTGTGTGTGTGTGTGTGTGTGTACTCATTTGTACTCGCCTGTTTGTTTTTTGCGGGAGTCGAGATTCAGCTCTTGGCCCCGCCTCTTCACTGATCGCTACTAGGTCCTCTCTCTCCCTGTTCCATGAGCTTTATCATACCTCGTATTAAAGCTATGTATAGTTCCTGCCTCCACTACATCACTCGCCACACTATTTCACTTCCTGACAACTCTGTAGCTGAAGAAATACTTCCTAACATCCCTTTGATTCATCTGAGTCTTCAGCTTTCAATTGTGACCCCTTGTTTCTGTGTCCCATCTCTGGAACATCCTGTCTCTGTCCACCTTGTCTATTCCTCGCAGTATTTTGTATATCGTTATCATGTCTCCTCTAACCCTCCTGTCCTCCAGAGTCGTCAGGCCGATTTCCATTAACCTGTCTTCGTAGGACATTCCCCTTAGCTCTGGAACTAACCTTGTCGCAAACCTTCGCACTTTCTCTAATTTCTTGACGTGTTTGATCAAGTGTGGGTTCCAAACTGGTGCTGCATACTCCAGTATAGGCCTGACGTACACGGTGTACAGAGTCTTGAACGATTCCTTGTGTGTGTGTGTGTGTGTGTGTGTGTGTGTATGTATGTATGTATGTATGTACATATATATATATATATATATATATATATATATATATATATATATATATATATAAATATAAACACACCGGCTGTATCCCACCAAGCCAGGGTCTACCTGGAGGGTATTCCGGAGATCAACGCCCCCGCGGCCCGGTCCACGACCAGGCCTTCCGGTGGATCAGGGCCTGATCAACTAGGCTGTTTCAGCTGGTCGCACGTAATCCAACGTATGAACCACAGCCCGGCTGATCTGGCACCGACTTGAAGTATCTATCCAGTTCCCTCTTGAAGGCAGCCAGGGGCCTATTGGTAATTCCCTTTATGCATGGTGGGACGCTGTTGAACAGTCTTGAGCCCCGGATACTTATGGTGTTTTCTCTTAGTGTACCAATGGTGCCCGTACTTTCACTGAGGGTATTTTGTACCCCCTGCCCAGTCTTCTACTTTCGTAGAGAGTGATTTCTTTGTGCAGATTCGGGTGGCTCAAAATGAAAAACGAATGTTTCTCCTTTTAAACTTAGTAATACATACAGGAGAAGGGGTTACTAGCCCCTTGCTCCCGGCATTTTAGTCATGACTTACGACACGCACGGTTCACGGAGGAAGAATTCTGTTCCACTTCCCCATGAATATGTATACATCTTACTGAGGGAGTTTAACGAGATTCATCTATTTTCTTCATCATTAAAGGCACTAACACGTTACAAAGGTTAAATATACGATACCAAACGAGAGGAAACGTGGGCCATAAATCCACTAAATCAAATGCCACTATGGTGATAATCACAACAAAACACCATTGTAACCCTGGGTGGCCACCGCTCAATCACACAACACCTGTATGTGCGCCTGTAATGCCACTATGTTATCCGCCCAAAACAACCATTGTGTGTGTGTATGACAAGGAGCCGCTTTACTACCTCCACCGACGGATATATATATATATATATATATATATATATATATATATATATATATATATATATATATATATATATATATATATATGTATTATATATGTCGTGCCGAATAGGCAGAACTTGCGATCTTGGCTTAAATAGCAACGCTCATCTTGCCATATAGGACAAGTGAAAATATGTGTATGCAATAATTTCGCCAAAATCATTCTGAACCTAACGAAAAAAATATATTTCACTGTGTTTGTTTAGTATTAAATTACTGTAAACAAATCTAAAATATATTTAGTTGGGTTAGGCTAAAATAAATTGTTCTTGTTATAATAAGGTTAGGTAAGTTTTCTAAGATACTTTTGGTGCAAAATTGTAATTTTTTACATCACCATTAATAAAAAAAAGTGTATCTTTAGTCGTATAAGAGAAAATTTTAGAAAGGACTTAATTTTAAATGAGTTATTGCTAATTGACCAGTTTTACATATTCGGCACGACATGGAGTTAAAAGATAAAGAATCACACATAAAGTGGGAGTTGTCACAGTTGCTCTTTTGCTGATGACACTGTGCTCTTGGGAGATTCTGAAGAGAAGTTGCAGAAATTGGTGGATGAATTTGGTAGGGTGTGCAAAAGAAAATTAAAAGTGAATACAGGAAAGAGTAAGGTTATGAGGATAAAAATATTAGGTGATGAAAGATTGGATATCAGATTGGAGGGAGAGAGTATGGAGGAGGTGAATGTATTCAGATATTTGGGAGTGGACGTGTCAGCGGATGGGTCTATGAAAGATGAGGTGAAAAGGGTGAGTGGTGCACTTAGGAGTCTGTGGAGACAAAGAACTTTGTCCTTGGAGGCAAAGAGGGGAATGTATGAGAGTATAGTTTTACCAACGCTCTTGTATGGGTGTGAAGCATGGGTGATGAATGTTGCAGCGAGGAGAAGGCTGGAGGCAGTGGAGATGTCATGTCTGAGGGCAATGTGTGGTGTGAATATAATGCAGAGAATTCGTAGTTTGGAAGTTAGGAGGAGGTGCGGGATTACCAAAACTGTTGTCCAGAGGGCTGAGGAAGGGTTGTTGAGGTGGTTCGGACATGTAGATAGAATGGAGCGAAACAGAATGACTTCAAGAGTGTATCAGTCTGTAGTGGAAGGAAGGCGGGGAAGGGGTCGGACTAGGAAAGGTTGGAGGGAGAGGGTAAAGGAGGTTTTGTGTGCGAGGGGCTTGGACTTCCAGCAGGCGTGCGTGAGCGTGTTTGATAGGAGTGAATGGAGACGAATGATTTTTAATACTTGAAGTGCTGTTGGAGTGTGAGCAAAGTAACATTTATGAAGGGGTTCAGGGAAACCGGCAGGCCGGACTTGAGTCCTGGAGATGGGAAGTACAGTGCCTGCACTCTGAAGGAGGGGTGTTAATGTTGCAGTTTAAAAACTGTAGTGTAAAGCACCCTTCTGGCAAGACAGTGATGGAGTGAATGATGGTGAAAGTTTTTCTTTTTCGGGCCACCCTGCCTTGGTGGGAATAATAAAAAATAAATTATATATATATATATATATATATATATATATATATATATATATATAAATATATAAATATATATATATATATAAATATAATGTATAATTTCTTGACGTGCAATACAACTAGTGAACAGTAGTAAAATTGCAAGAGTCACATTATTAAGGAAGAGTAAAGTTAATAGAGTAACAGAAGTCTTAGAGTGGACGAGTGTCCTCACTTGTACAGTTAGTGAATTGTTAGTTACCTCAGTGGGTGTTGAGGTGTGAGAGATTTAACATGCCTGTCGTCTCCCACCATGGTAGGGTGACATCTGATAGAAGAAACACATTGAGTAGTATTCATGCAATAGCTGTCTTGAAAATTTACAGACATCGCGAGTCATATGACCCGTCTGAGCTGCGACATCCCCCCCTCTCCTCCTTCAGAGTGTTGACACTTCTTTCCGCCTCCAGGACTCATGTCCGGCAAATATGTTATCCCTGGATCCTATCATAAATGTTACTTTGATCAACCTCCAACAGTTCACTAACGAAACGTCTACGGTGGGGATGCCCGGGTGTTGTGCGTGTGTCATTTCATCCTGTCGGTATTATATACAATTCTTGTACTACTACTACTACTACTACTACTACTACTACCACTACTACTACCTCCACCTCTTCCTGCCTATATATAGCCGTCCTGCTCCTCCTCTGTTAGTGTGACTTTGTCAATGGTCCAAGTCGGACCGAAACGTCGTCGTAAGCTTCTGTCTTTTATGTGCGGGTTATTTGTGTATTGTGTAAGAAAATCACCTGTACATTGATCTAATATGTTTACACAAGCCTGTTGGATATTCAAGTCTCTAACACTCAAAACCTTCTTCACCCCATCCTCCAAACTTTTTTAGGACGAATCCCCCCGCTCTATCCCGGATTTACACCCTCCTAGTCATTCTATTTAGCTTTATCCTCTCTGAGTGCCCAAACCATACTAACACATCTTCAGTCGTCTGAATTCTTTTTGGTACGCCTAAACCTCCTTGCCTCCACAATCTTGATTCTCAGCATATGATTCACACCACACATTGCCCTCAAAAACGACATCTCAACTGCCATCGGTGTTCTCCTCGCTGCAACCTTTAAAACCCATGCCTTAAATAAACGGACCTTCCTACATTTCCTACTCTATTTCTGCAACACAGCAAGCTCCTGATGAGTTAATTGCAGCACGAAAGGCCTAGAGCTATCTTTCAACTCCCCCTGTGGTTGTTTTTTGCATCTTGTACCGCTTGTTCTCGATTATTGCGCGCGCATGTATATATGTATATATATATATATATATATATATATATATATATATATATATATATATATATATATATATATATATATATATATATATATATTATATATATATATATATATATATATATATATATATTTATATATTTATATATTTATTACACACACACACACAAAACAACCACTATGAAAGAGTAGTGAAATTCAACGCGTTTTCGTGACTACTTACATTGTCAAGGACCAGTGAGTAGTCACGAAAGCGCTTGGAATTTCACTACTCTTTCATAGTGGTTGTTTTGCATATTTTAAAATCACCTGTTTACTGTGATCTTATTGCGCGCGCGCGCGCGCGCACACACACACACACACACACACACACACACACACACACACACACACACACACACACACACACACACACACACACACACACACACACACACACACATATATATATATATATATATATATTGGAGGGAGAGAGTATGGAGGAGGTGAATGTGTTCAGATGTTTAGGAGTGGACTTGTCAGCAGATGAGTCTATGAAAGATGAGGTGACTCAGAATTGACGAGGGAAAAAAGGCGAGTGGTGTACTGAGGAGTCTGTGGAGACAAAGAACTTTGTCCATGGAAGCAAAGAGGGGAATGTATGAGAGTATAGTTATACCAGTGCTCTTTTATGGGTGTGAAGCATGGGTGATGAATGTTGCAACAAGGAGAAGGTTGGAGGCAATGGAGATGTCATGTCTGAGGGTAATGTGTAGTGTGAATAAAATGCAGAGAATTTGTAGTTTGAAAATTAGGAAGAGGTGCAGGATTAGTAAAACTATTATCCAGAGGGCTGAGGAGGGGTTGTTGAGGTGGTTCAGACATGTAGAGAGGATGGAAGGAAATAGGATGACTTCGAGAACGTATAAATCTGTAGTGGAGGGAAGGTAGGGTAGAGGTCGGCCTAGGAAAGGTTGGAGGTAGGGGGTAAAGGAGGTTTTGTGTGCGAGGGCTTGGACTAACAGCAAGCACGCTTGAGCGTGTTTGGAGCGAATGGAGACAAATGGTTTTTAGGACTTGACGTGCTGTTGGAGTGTGAGCAAAGTAACATTTATGAAGGGGTTCAGGGAAACCGGCAGGCCAGACTTGAGTCCTGGAGATGGGAAGTACAGTGCCTGCACTCTGAAGGAGGGGTGTTAATGTTGCAGTTTTATAACTGTAGTGTAAGCATGCCTCTGGCAAGACAGTGATGGAGTGAATGATGGTGATAGTTTTTCTTTTTCGGGCCACCCTGCCTTGGTGGGCGACGGCCGATGTCAAAATGTGTATATATATATATGTGTGTGGGGGGGGGAAGGGTTATGAAAAAATGTTGGTTGTACTTGTAAATAAAAGCATGGTAATTACGTGAAGAAATATGACTGTTGGAATGTACAGTTTACAGCATGTGTCGTGTAGAAGTTGTGTTCCATGAATCATTTATGACTGTGTGCGTGTGTGTACGTGTGTTTGTGTGCGTGTGTTTGTGTGCGTGTGTGTACGTGTGTTTGTGTGCGTGTGTTTGTGTACGTGTGTGTACGGGTGTTTGTGTGCGTGTGTGTACGGGTGTTTGTGTGCGTGTGTTTGTGTGCGTGTGTGTACGTGTGTTTGTGTGCGTGTGTTTGTGTACGTGTGTGTACGGGTGTTTGTGTGCGTGTGTTTGTGTACGTGTTTGTGTACGTGTGTTTGTGTACGTGTTTGTGTACGTGTGTTTGTGTACGTGTTTGTGTACGTGTGTTTGTGTACGTGTGTTTGTGTACGTGTGTTTGTGTACGTGTGTTTGTGTACGTGTGTTTGTGTACGTGTTTGTGTGCGTGTGTTTGTGCGCATGTTTGTGTGTCTGTCTACTCGCCTATTACTCACCTTTATATGGTTACAGCTGTCGAGTCATAGCTCCTGGCCCTGTGTGTGGGGGTTGCATGAACATCAATAAGGTTGCCTGCCTGACCTGCCTGAATGGGGGGTAGACAGAGGGGGGTAGACAGGAAGAGAATGGTAAGACAGGGGAGATAGACAGGAAGAGAGAGGTAACGCAGGGGGAAAGAACAAGAAGAAAGATATGAGACAGGGGAGACAGGAAGAGAGAGGTAAGGCGGGGGGGGACAGACAGGAAGAAAGGGGGGTAAGACAAGGGGGGATAGAGAGGGGGTAAGATAGGGGGGATAGACAGGAAGAGAGAAGTAACAAATGCTGTAGACAGTCAAGAAGAGGCAAGAACGGATGTTGATAAACAGGAAAAGAGAAGGAAAAAAATATAGGATAGACAGGAAAAGAGAGGGCAAGAAACAGTAGATATGAAGTAGGTAGGAAATATCATGAATAAAGAGAGGAAGAGGAAATAAAGGCCGTGTACAGACAGGGGGAGAGAGAGAGAGAGAGAGAGAGAGAGAGAGAGAGAGGTAACTAAGATCTGAATGATGATTAAAATAATTTGTTACATAGTAACGAGTGAAATAATAATAGTAATAATAATAATAGTATTAATAGTAATAATAGTAATAATTATTTTACCCGTGTAATTTTCTATGGTGGCTAAATTATCATGTACAAATGAGGAAGCAACAGCTTGAGTGATCAGGATTATAATTAGTGTAATTAGCAAGGGAACTGTAGTAGATTCTAGAGTACGTGACCGGAAGTGATGTACGTGAAGTTACTTTGAAGTGCGTGGTGAATGTCGCTAATTAGTAAGTTGTTATGCATGTCGTGTGTGTGTGGGTGCGTTTGTGTGTGTGTGTGTGTGTGTGTGTGGGTGGGTGGGGTGTGTGTGTGGGTGGGTGCGTTTGTGTGTGTGTGTGGGGGGGGGGGTGTGGGGGTGTGTGTGGGGTGTGGGTGGGGTGGGTGTGTGGGGTGTGCGTGGTGTGTGTGTGTGTGTGGGTGCGTTTGTGTGTGTGTGTGTGTGTGGGGTGTGTGTGGGGTGTGTGTGTGGGTGGGGTGTGTGTGTGAGTGGTGTATGTGGGTGGTGTGTGTGTTACCATTTTGTCCTAGGTGTGTGTGTGTGTGTGTGTGTGTGTGTGTGTGTGTGTGTGTGTGTCTGTCTGTCTGTGTCTGTCTGTCTGTCTGGGAGTGTACTCACCATATCACTTCCTCATTACCCAGAGGCTAAGAAATACGCTCTGGTATTCATCTGATTTGTCTTAAGCTAGCAGCTGTGCCCTTGTATACTTGTTTCTCGCCGCTCAGTCTGGTTCTACACATTTATCTTTCGCTTGTGCTTTCTCCTTCTCTAGTTCTCCTTGTTTAATCTGCTCTTACTTGTCCATTCAATTCATCTCATAATTAATACTGTTGTTAGTGGGCTGGATTTGTGAAAGACCTGCCCAGTATGGGCCAACAGGCCTATTGCGGTGTTCCTTCTATCTTATGGCTCTCTCCTATTCCTTCTCATCATGTTAGCTGTACAACCTGTTCTCACGGTCAGTCTCGGTTCTAGGACCAGTTTGATAGCAGACTTTTAGACCATTTTTCAGTCTTCAAGCCTTTTTTTTTTTTTTTTTGAGCTTTTGCATATGCTTGACCAGTCACTGCAGTGGGACCACGCACTGACTGGCCAATTATGTCGTGCATAAAGTTCTGAAGAATTCCTTGTTGAAGTTCCTGAATGCTGTGTCATCGGAGTGCCAGTGATTCTTGTGGCACCCTCCTAGTGGCACTGTATCAAAACCACTGGTTCTTCTAATGACCTTCGCCGTCTTTCTTTCATGGAAAAGAATCCCATTCAACACCTTCCACGTTATTAAATTTTTTTCTTATTTTTAAGATTTTTTTTAGTGCCTCATAAAATAATCTTAATCTATTTCCTGTACTAATTCTATTGTCAATACCACAGCCCAATTCTTTTGTAAAATAGTACATTATTTCCTGTATGGTTGGGTGGATGTAATGGTGGGTGGAATGGGTGGATGTGATGAGTGGGATGGGTGGGTGTAATGGGTGGATCCGTAAGGTTTAAGGTGACATGTCATCTGTATACTGCCAGTTACTTCACAAGGATCATTAAGGTTACTTGTCACTTGTACACTTCCTGTTAACGATATTTTAACCCGAATTAAATATACGTTCAGTGTATACTTACTGAGATATACTTCCGTCTCCCCTCTGTGTATACCGCCCCTTCCCCTGTGTGTGTGTGGGGGGGGGGTAATTAAAAATTCTAAGCATCGTTATCAGTATTATCAGTAAGAGGATCAGTATATTCAAATTTGATTGAGGAGATGGCAGAAAATATCAACACATACGCAGTTTCAAGAGCAGGTACAGCAGTGCCAAAGAGATGGAACCAAATCTCTCTCATGTTTACAAGGCGACGCCAGGAGCCGAGGCTCGACCCCCCACAATCGCAACTTAGTGAGTGCACGCGATCGTATACACACGCATTTATACATGTACGTGTTTGCACACAAACGCACGTACACGAATAGACTCGCTCACCCACACTACGTATACGAATAGACACGCATCCACACGTACATAAATCTCTCTCTCTCTCTCTCTCTCTCTCTCTCTCTCTCTCTCTCTCTCTCTCTCTCTCTCTCTCTCTCTCTCTCTCTCTCTCTCTCTCTCTCTCACTCTCTCTCTCTCTCTCTCTCTCTCTCTCTCTCTCTCACACACACACACACACACACACACACACACACACACACACACACACACAATTATAACTTTTGCTCTCACCGCTCGCTTGGTTGTACCTGATTGGCAAAACGTTCTGATTCGTTATGGATTATCCATGAATTATAGAGCTGGAAATCACATTTAATTAGGGCAGAAAAGGTTTGTTTAGTCACAGAACGAAGGTTAATGAGAGGTTGGTTTAAAACGCCACTGTACACAGGTGTAATTAACCTAATGTATTGGCTACTTTAATTACTAATTACGGAAGGAACAGCAATTAATACTTTCGTATACTCAGTCGCCTTGGTTTCGAGCCACTCAGGTACTGAGGAGGGACATTCAGAACGTCGCTAGTTTTCGGAATGCCGGAGACGCGGATCCGTCTAGACTAGAGGAAGATGTGTGGGGTGGGGATGGTGCCTTGTTGCTTGGTGACAGGTTTTTGATGCGAGGAATTGGAGCTGTCCTTGTATTAAAGCTGATTGCCTTCCCATTGCCCAGGCGATGTGTGACACGGTTTTAGCGCTTTCCGTGAGTATAATGGAACAGTATGCTTAACGGAAGGGGGAACTTGTCTAAGGTAAGAGGGAACCTGTTCAAGGTATGGGAAGAACCTGTCTGAGGGAAAGGGGAACTTGTCTAAGGGAAAAGGGAACCTGTCTAAGGAAAGGGGGACTTGTCTAAGGGAAAAGGGAACCTGTCTAAGGAAAGGGGGACTTGTCTAAGGGAAAAGGGAACCTGTCTAAGGAAAGGGGAACTTGTCTAAGGGAAAAGGGAACCTGTCTAAGGAAAGGGGAACTTGTCTAAGGGAAAAGGGAACCTGTCTAAGGAAAGGGGGACTTGTCTAAACGGAGGGCTGGAATTGTTTGATAGACTTAGCCTAGAGGAAAGAGGCACATTTACCTAACGAGGATGAAGCGATATCCCCCCCCTCTCTCTCTCTCTCTCGTATGAATCTTCCGGAAATGGACAATAACGTATGAAATGGAGATCAGTCCCCGTGTGGGGACTCGCCGTGTGTGGGGGGTCGCTGTGTGTAGAGTCACCGTGTGCCGACTCATACATAGACTACACTAGGGTCGATAAACCACGATACAGGAGGGGATTGAACTCGCGGATAGTCGTAAAACTCCATCCCGGCGCGATAGCCGCAGGTTCAAACCCTACCCGTACCGTGGTTTGTTTGCAATCGTGTCATTACGATTTCGTGAGTCATTAGGGTCAATAAGGCTGAATTTCACTTGTACAATTAGTCAAAACAGCTTTAATCCAAAAAACAAAGTATATACACAGATATACCCCTCTCGGTGTATATACCCTATAAAAAAAATACTTTTGATGCCATTGTTCTTTGGTGTAAGTGATTTTGACTTCAAAACAAGAACAGAATTAGAATTAGAAATTAATAGTTTTGATGCAGTCGTTAGAAATAGTAAAATTTAATAATATAATCAAATAAGGTATGAGGTTACGTCCTTTATGCATTGTTTACATTTTGCCTCTCAGCTGGGAGGGGGGGGGGGTTCCAACACCTGTTGAGTGAACGTGTTGACACTTGTTCCAACACCTGTTGAGTGAACGTGTTGACACTTGTTCCAACACCTGTTGAGTGACCATATTTATACTTTAAAATATATACACAAGCAAGACAGAATATACCTACGTAATAATGCAAAGGATTTACCTACGTTATCATACACACGACTTAATACGTACGTTAATAATACCCAGGACATTACATTATCGTATACAGGATATACGTGCTTACAGCGAGGTCTTCACTTACAATATAAGCCGTTCTCTCTCCAGGATGCAGGCACACCATGCGCACATTCACTGCATTTCGTGGGGACACTTGTCCACACGAATCATGCACTGTCTTCCCGTATCGGTAACCTGATCATCATTAAGTACGCCTTCGTTGCTGATTGTTCCCGCGATGATGATGAGCTGGTAATCTCCGCCATCCAGACACTCCAAATAAACCATTTGGATGTTGTCTTCGGGGCCACAGTTCGGGCGAAGAAGTAAATCTTCATGAAGGAACACTACCAGGATGTCACTAGCCTTTTCCCTGATGACCTCCGCAAGTCTGTTGAGGAACAGATAACTGGGCTAAGGTAGAAGAAGAAACCAAAATCGTTACTGCCTCCTCAATGTTGGAACTAAGATTTACAGACATCTGGATAGTTTCCACTGTTATTAACTACGGACTACACATCTACCATTATATCACCCAATGATAGTGGATCTATTGTGCATACACCCACGCCACCAGACTGCTCTCTCAAGAACAATAATTTCTTAATCTGTTGTATTGAAGGCTACACTTATACTTACTATCCCAACATCGATCAACCTTCATAAACTGCACAGGCGACCTGCCAACGCCGACTCCCAAAAGAAATATCAGGACTCGCGTGGACGGTCACACACCTACAAGCCGACACTGAAGATACTACAAGTATGTTAGGCAAAAGGACACGTGTATAATTAATGCGATTTTTTTATTGTGGCAAGGTTTAGCTCTCCAGAAGCTTTGCAAAACCGGTAACGGCTTAAAAAAGCTCCTGGAGAGCGAAACGTTGCTACATTAAAGTTGGTTGTGCAGGCACACGTGTCCTTTTACCTAACATATTATCGGTAATTCTACCAACATTAATACTACAAGTAACCTAACAACCAACCTCCCCCACCTACACTACAATGGACTCCTCATCTATCATTCAGAACTACATCGCCCCAAAAAAAATTCCTCTCGTCTCGTGTTTACCCAACTGAACACCTCCAACCCAGAAAACATATAACAGGACCGCCAATGGTATCTTCAAGCTTAACAACCCTCCAGAAATGAAGATTCCTGAAGTCGACTCTACAAGAACGTCCAGGATCGTCAACCACCAGCCATCCAGTGTACACATCCTGGAATCACTCGCGCCTGTGGACAGATGTCCTCATCCCGTGGACACCGATGTACTCATCCCTTGAGAATGAGGCGTCATATCTGATCAGAGGAAACAGAAGGGTAGCTCCATTTCACTGGACTAAGAGCACTTCACCAGCATCAAGGTCCCGCAACCTTGAAGGGCTAAACTCTTTCGAGGGCGACTGTAGACGACCAGGTCCTCCGTCTTGACTTTAAAAGATGAAAGTTCAAGTAGCATTTTTTATGAGGGCTCTTTAGAGTTCTGAGGGCTCTTTAGAGCTCTGAGGGCTCTTTAGAACTCTGAAGCTCGCTAACCTCAGCGATGAATTTTTACGGGATAAGACTTTTTTCATAATTTTCACCAACAGTTTTTTTTTTTACTATTTTTCCTTTAACAGAAGGCTTAGCATGTTGCCAGCTGTTTGCCAACAGAGAACAGTACACATTTGCCAACAAAAAACGGTGCACTTAGTTCTGTTTGCCAATACAAAAAAAAATTGTTACCTGTTGTATATCAACAAAACATTATGTAAGACTCCCAACAGAAGACGTCGACTGCTGTCCCTTTACCAACAGGAAGTGTGTCAACGAAAAATGTCGAGGGATGTCTTCTGTTTGCCAACAGAGGACAGGTGAGGACACTAGTTGCGTTACTACAGCTGCCACACACTCCTTTTTCTCGTCTTCCTTTTTCTCCCATCTACGTACCTACCTTCCTCCTCTTCCTCCTCTTCCTCTTCCTCCTCTTCCTCTTCCTCCTCCTCTTCCTCTTCCTCCTCTTCCTCCTCCTCCTCCTCGCGTCACACCGGAACTTCAGTACCGTCCTCAACCCACCAGTGACTTCATTATAATTAATATAATTAACCAGACTAAATAACCATCACCAGGACCATCAATCACTTGCTTCACCATTATAACAAATCACTGCCTTAAAAACGCTTCCTATTTCAACATACCCCAATTAAAATAGGTAAAAGATATTTACACCATTTAACAATTTAAAGCTCTATAATTTGACCTCTATAACTCTAAATAATTTTCCCATATGTTTCTACATGGTAATTACTACGCTGAATAAGTCACATATTGCAGTGAAGAAATGGGTAGCAAGAACTATGTACTCGTATATTAAGCTCTTTGGTACTCGTTCACGCGACTCTAGGAAGAGCTCTGTTGGGAGGTTAAGAGGAGGGGTAGATGTTAGTGGTACGATAGTGGGTATTGGTGGTAGTTATATTGGTGGTAGTTATTGTGGTGCTGATGGTAGATGGTACAGGGTGGTGACCCGATTGTGGTTGGTGGTGTTGGGGTGAGCTCTAGCGCCACCAGCAAGTGGTACTGGTGGTGTGTAAACCCCAGCACCACCACGTGCTGGTGGTGTGTAAACCCCAGCACCACCACTTGCTGGTGGTGTGTAAACCCCAGCACCACCACGTGCTGGTGGTGTGTAAACCCCAGCACCACCACGTGCTGGTGGTGTGTAAACCCCAGCACCACCACGTGCTGGTGGTGTGTAAACCCCAGCACCACCACGTGCTGGTGGTGTGTAAACCCCAGCACCACCTGCAGGTGGTGCTGCCGCTCCTACTATCAACACGGGCCACAATGAATGAACCTTTCCCGTGTTTGCATAATTGATCGTTCAGAAATCGATCAATTTCACGAGCCGCCAGTTGTGGAGGACAGAGACAGTTGATCCTGGGGAGACCAGTGGTTGTAGGAGGCTTGGGTAGCAGACCAGTGGTTGTAGGAGGCTTGGGTAGGAGACCAGTGGTTGTAGGAGGCTTGGGTAGGAGACCAGTGGTTGTAGGAGGCTTGGGTAGCAGACCAGTGGTTGTAGGAGGCTTGGGTAGCAGACCAGTGGTTGTAGGAGGCTTGGGTAGGAGACCAGTGGTTGTAGGAGGCTTGGGTAGGAGACCAGTGGTTGTAGGAGGCTTGGGTAGCAGACCAGTGGTTGTAGGAGGCTTGGGTAGCAGACCAGTGGTTGTAGGAGGCTTGGGTAGGAGACCAGTGGTTGTAGGAGGCTTGGGTAGCAGATCAGTGCTTGTAGGAGGCTTGGGTAGGGAGATCAGTGCTTGTAGGAGGCTTGGGTAGCAGACCAGTGGTTGTAGGAGGCTTGGGTAGCAGACCAGTGGTTGTAGGAGGCTTGGGTAGGAGATCAGTGCTTGTAGGAGGCTTGGGTAGCAGACCAGTGGTTGTAGGAGGCTTGGGTAGCAGACCAGTGGTTGTAGGAGGGCTTGGGTAGCAGACCAGTGGTTGTAGGAGGCTTGGGTAGCAGACCAGTGGTTGTAGGAGGCTTGGGTAGGAGATCAGTGCTTGTAGGAGGCTTGGGTAGCAGACCAGTGGTTGTAGGAGGCTTGGGTAGCAGACCAGTGGTTGTAGGAGGCTTGGGTAGCAGACCAGTGGTTGTAGGAGGCTTGGGTAGGAGACCAGTGGTTGTAGGAGGCTTGGGTAGCAGACCAGTGGTTGTAGGAGGCTTGGGTAGGAGATCAGTGCTTGTAGGAGGCTTGGGTAGCAGACCAGTGGTTGTAGGAGGCTTGGGTAGGAGACCAGTGGTTGTAGGAGGCTTGGGTAGCAGACCAGTGGTTGTAGGAGGCTTGGGTAGGAGACCAGTGGTTGTAGGAGGCTTGGGTAGCAGACCAGTGGTTGTAGGAGGCTTGGGTAGGAGACCAGTGGTTGTAGGAGGCTTGGGTAGCAGACCAGTGGTTGTAGGAGGCTTGGGTAGGAGACCAGTGGTTGTAGGAGGCTTGGGTAGGAGACCAGTGGTTGTAGGAGGCTTGGGTAGGAGACCAGTGGTTGTAGGAGGCTTGGGTAGGAGACCAGTGGTTGTAGGAGGCTTGGGTAGGAGACCAGTGGTTGTAGGAGGCTTGGGTAGCAGACCAGTGGTTGTAGGAGGCTTGGGTAGGAGACCAGTGGTTGTAGGAGGCTTGGGTAGGAGACCAGTGGTTGTAGGAGGCTTGGGTAGGAGATCAGTGCTTGTAGGAGGCTTGGGTAGGAGACCAGTGGTTGTAGGAGGCTTGGGTAGGAGACCAGTGCTTGTAGGAGGCTTGAGTAGGAGACCAGTGGTTGTAGGAGGCTTGGGTAGGAGACTAGTTGTTGTAGGAGGCTTGGGTAGGAGATCAGTGGTTGTAGGAGGATTGGGTAGGAGACCAGAGTATGTGTGCATGTACGCGTGCGTGTACTCACCTAATTGTACTCGCCTAATTATGGTTGCAGGGGTCGAGACTCAGCTCCTGGCCCCACCTCTTCACTGATCGCTACTAGGTCCTCTCTCTCTCTCTATCTCTCTGCTTCCTGAGCTTTGTCATACCTCGTCTTAAAGCTATGTATGGTTCCTGCCTCCACTACATCACTTGCTAGGCTATTCCACTTCCTGACGACTCCGAAGAAATACTTCCTAACTTCCCTGTGACTCGTCTGAGTCTTCAGCTTACAATTGTGACCCCTTGTTTCTGTGTCCCCTCTCTGGAACAACCTGTCTCTGTCCACCTTATCTATTCCACACAGTATTTTGTATGTCGTTATCATGTCTCCCCTGACCCTCCTGTCCTCCAGTGTTGTCAGTCCGATTTCCCTCAACCTTTCTTCGTAGGACATACCCCTGAGCTCCGGAACTAGCCTTGTTGCAAACCTTTGGAAAGTGTGTGTGTGTGTGTGTGTGTGTGTGTGTGTGTGTGTGTGTGTGTGTGTGTGTGCGTGCGCGCGCGCGCGTGCGTGCGTACGTGTACTCGCCTAGCTGTGGTTAAGAGGGATCGAGACTATTGGCCCCGCGTCTCTGTAACTCACCAGTGGTCACACACAATTCTTGGTCTCGTTGCTCCCTGTCATACCTGCTTTGAAAACTCTGCATACAGTCAGCGTCCCCAGCGGTGTTTACGTATGACTGGACAACAAGACTTGTGAAAAATCTTGATTCACATGTTGCAGACGAAATAGCTAGTTTATTGTGCACTCCATATGTATCCTGTGGACGGTAGTGGCTAGTTTATTGTGCTCTCCATATGCATCCTGAGGACGGTAGTGGCTAGTTTATTGTGCTCTCCATATGCATCCTGTGGACGGTAGTGGCTAGTTTATTGTGCTCTCCATATGCATCCTGAGGACGGTAGTGGCTAGTTTATTGTGCTCTCCATATGCATCCTGAGGACGGTAGTGGCTAGTTTATTGTGCTCTCCATATGCATCCTGAGGACGGTAGTGGCTAGTTTATTGTGCTCTCCATATGCATCCTGTGGACGGTAGTGGCTAGTTTGTGCATTCCATATCCATCCTGTGGACGGTAGTGGCTAGTTTATTATGCTCTCCATATGCATCCTGTGGACGGTAGTGGCTAGTTTATTGTGCACTCCATATGTATCCTGTGGACGGCAGCTCAAGAACAATGGATGCACAAAAGGCCTAGAAACTAGGCCTCAAAAGGGATATGAGTACATCTGAATATTTTACAGTTTGTATCTTAACAAGTCTATTTCGCAGTTACCTGCTGGATATATGTGGCAGGGACTCAGTAACTCGTTCTTACGTGACAGACATCACTTAAAACAATCCCAAAGTGGTTAGGCCACTTAACCCTTTCAACCACTCTCTTCCTGTCTACCAACAACCTTTTTCGCTGCTCTGTCTCGTTCCTCCAGTCTTTTCCACTCCCTATTCTCTCCATCTTTATATCGGGTAGGTGTAGCGAGAGAGAGAGGAAAGACGATTTAAAGTGTGGAGGGAGAGGGATGGAAGGAGGTTGAGAGAGGGAGGGGGAGGTTAAAGGGAGGGAAGATAGGGGGTGAGGTAATAAAGTCGCCGGTATTGCAAGACGCTTCGATCTAACACAACACACATCAACACCTAACATTAAAAATACGTGGAAAAGCGAATGAAAAAAGAGCTCTTCCCGCGGCAGACAGAGCGGAGCATCCAGGGCTCTAAATTATGGGATATCACTGCACAAAAACCCCTATTACGAGGGTTCACTGCTGCTGGCGGTGATACACCGCTCTCTCTCGTCCTCCAAGTCTGCTGTGGCAGACGTCTGAATCGCGCAGACTGTCTGCAGTGAAGCCTTTATGACCACGCTTCCTTCAGGGCTTCCCTTTATCAAGCTTTGTCATGGGCGAAATGTTGCCTGAAAGTTTTCACTGCAAAAGCAATGTTTTTCTCACTGCCTGTCGTCTTGCACTATCCTTCAACTATATATCTGAAGCCTCGACTTTTTTTTGGGTTCCTCTCCCGGAGGTTCGAATTGACGGTAATTCCTACGCTTTCTTCACCTCAAAAACATGTAGCAACGCTTGTCAAGCGGTTCTCCGGTGGTGTTTATTTGCTTGACTGCTGATAGCTACCTTGACGGGTGAATAATTCTGAGTGCGGGGAGACTCACGGATGAGTGGGTTCGCTAACGTGGCCCACCGTTACGTTACGACCGTGTCGTAGCCACACTCCGTCATCGTTGTTGCAGCATCTCTACTTTTATCTCTTGCAATATCTCCTCATTAACCCCCCACCCCCATCTCTCTTTACTTCTGCCATCTTTTAGTTGCAGAATCGATACGTACGTGTGTGTGTGTGTGTGTGTGTGTGTGTGTGTGTGTGTGTGTGTGTGTGTGTTTGTTTTGATTCTAGTGTCTCTCTCCTTGAATCTATCTCGCTTGAATTCGGAATCTCTCTCCTTCTTGATTTATCTCGCTTCCGTTCAGCATCTCTCCCTTGATCCATCTCGCTTTCGTTCAGCATTCTATCTTCTCTCTCTCTCTCTCTCTCTCTCTCCCTCTCTCTCTCTCTCTCTCTCTCTCTCTCTCTCTCTCTCTCTCCCCTCCCCCTCCCCTCCCCCTCTCCCTCCCTCCCTCCCTCCCTCCCTCCCTCCCTCCCTCGATCTGTCTAGAGTCCAACCTCTCCCTTGCTCCTTCTCATCCATCTCGCTGCAGCCTCCCCTTCCATGGCTGTCGCTTAGTCCAGCATCTCTCCCATAAAGTATCTCGTCATGGTTTTAATCCACCATTCCTCTCCCATATTTATCTGTCCATATTCACTATTGTTTTGTTTAGTTTACGTTCCTGTCTGTTGTTATTAGCGTAATTAATGACTACTGCACTTCCTAGGTTGCATGTTACTTTCTTTTCTCGAGTAAGTTGAGTTAATCTTTGAGATTTCATCTCTGGAAAAGCAAGTACTTACCGGTACCAGTAGACACATACAGCCACTAACAGGAGTGTTTAAGCACCAGCTGGAACAACCTGGCACCAGCAGCAATCTAATGGCACCAACAGACACATACGGGCACCAGCAGAAATCTCCTGGCACAGGCAGGTTCCAATAGGCCCCTGCATGTGATGAGTGAGGTCAGGGTGTAGATGAGATCCCTGAGGGAGGTCAGGGTGTAGATGAGATCCCTGAGGGAGGTCAGGGTGTAGATGAGATCCCTGAGGGAGATCAGGGTGTAGATGAGATCCCTGAGGGAGGTCAGGGTGTAGATGAGATCCCTGAGGGAGGTCAGGGTGTAGATGAGATCCCTGAGGGAGGTCAGGGTGTAGATGAGATCCCTGAGGGAGGTCAGGGTGTAGATGAGATCCCTGAGGGAGGTCAGGGTGTAGATGAGATCCCTGAGGGAGGTCAGGGTGTAGAGGTCCCTGAGTATTCGTCAGGGCTCATGTAATTAGCCCTGGCGGCCCCGCCTGCGAGAAGTCATCTCCGTCGTCACCTCAGCGTGAAGCCCTCCAAGCGGAACTGGGATGCGGCCGTGGCTTCCCGCAGTGGTGGTAGTTGTGGTGGTAGGAAGTGGTGGTAGTTGTAGTGGTAGTGGACCGTAGTGGTGTGTGGTGGGGGGGATAGGACTCTTTTACACAGGTCTTAGAGGGTCTCTTCTCTGAGAAGAGGACACTGTATATACCGTAATAGTCACTGTGTCGTACTTAGCAACAAAACAGTAGTAGACGCACCTGCTGCTGCTGCTGTTGCTACTGTTGTTGCTGCTGCTACTGCTGCTGTTATGGCTGCTACTGCTGTTGCTGCCGCCGCTGTTGCTGCTGTTGCTGCCGCCGCTGTTGCTGCCGCCGCTGCTGCTGTTGCTGCTGCTACTGCTGTTGTTATGGCTGCTACTGCTGTTGCTGTTGTTGCTGCTGCTGCTGCTGCTGCTGCCGCCGCCGCTGCTGCCGCCGCTACTACTGCTGTTGTTATGGCTGCTACTGCTGCTGTTGCTACTGCTGCTGTTTGTTCTACGTAATATATAGTCTTTGTTTATATTATACACCACACTGCTTATAAAAAAAAATACTGTCGACCAACTACAACTATCACTACTAGCTAGACCCCTCAAGGAAGGTTCCTTGATGTTGGTGAGGGGCTCTTGATTTAGGGAATTGGATCTGTGCTCCAATTCCCCGAATTAAGCCTGAATGCCTTCCACATCCCCCCCCCAGGCGCTGTATAATCCTCCGGGTTTAGCGCTTCCCCCTTGATTATAATAATAATAACTACTAGCTAGACTCTCCTCCCTCACAACTAGAGCCTCCAGATAGAACTGTAGTGTTCTCACACATCACAGTTCCTTGTTTTCTGCACCAGTCAAACTACAGTAATTCTGTGGCTGGTAAAGTAATGTTCACATTGTAGACGCTTAACATATTCTCTAGATGTGTTTTAAAAAAAATTCATCGTTTTTCATATATTTCTTTATCTTTCTCATTTTCTCTTTTTTCCCTTTTCT
>NC_091365.1:11314694-11324694 GCF_038502225.1 Cherax quadricarinatus | reverse complement strand
TCTTCTCTGTGTTGGACTGATGAAGCCACTGTGTGGCGAAACGTTTCCACAGTAAAGATACCCAAGTGTTGCACATGTGTCTAATTTATCAATATGGATGAAAGAACACTAGTGCAAACTAGTCGCTCGTGGGGCGACTAGCGCATACTGGATACGCATAATTCCGAAACGTATCCATACTGGATGCGTTTCAGAATTAGAGTCAAGATTGTGGTCTGTCTTCCAGTCAGTCCGAGGCTGTTCCATACACCATTAATTCCAGCAACCCGTGCAACCACTGTTGTCTTTGGCACAATGTTGCAAGTTTACGGGATCACGAGGACATCAATAATTCAAAGAAACAATTGGAGTGTATATTAGTAAGAAACAAGGGAAGCATTGCTCCTCCCCCCCCCCTCTCCCTTTTTTCAAAATTCTTCCTTGCAAAATCAGATTCTTTTTGTTTATTAATATTGTATTAAAGTGTATACAACACTTTGAATTTTTTTTACGTCTCAGTAAATGAAATCCTGACGTGACACGAATCCAGACTGTTGAATTTTGCAAGCCAGGAGCGTTTGTTGCTTGATAATTGAGTTTGCAATACACACCAGTGGATGTGCAGAACGACATCGTTCACCTTCCTTAGGGGTAAAATAAATGTCACTGCCAGACGTAGAATAATTATTAAATTGTATTAGCCTTCTCATACCCCCTCCCCCACCCGAATTCATGTTAATTGGATTCAGATCATTCTAATATACTGAGAAAAGTAATCTGAAGGTGGAATTAACACCTCAGTGATGTTTTCCTCATCATTACTGAGTAAAATTCGCATTGCTGGAGATTTGGGCGAGAAGTAAGCAAACAGTCCTGCTAGTTGGGTATCCTCTTCCCTTTCCCTCTCTTCTGCTTCCTTTCCTTTCCCTTCCCTTCCTCACCATACAACTGCTGCTGCTTTAGTTTCTCTGCTTTAAAACAAATTAAAGTGTATCCTCACGGTGGACGAAGGTTATAAAGCCTCGCCTGCTTGTATACCCCCACAATTTTTTTAGCCAAATCTTCAGATGAAAAAAATTTAGAAGCAGTTATTATTTTGATCGAAAGCAAAGAGGAATGGAATTTAAAATGGAAAGTTAAGTAATATTTTCTTTGATTTTTTTAAACACATCCATGAACCAAGAATTAATGTTCATGCTTCAGCTTAATCAAAATAATTATTTGTATTATTTGTTTAGTCTGGCATTTTTTTCTTCACGAGAAGCCACAGGAAAAAAAATCGTGTCGGGGGAATTAAATTGAGGCCTGCCTGTGGCTCTGTGATTCATTCTCTCTCTCTCTCTCTCTCTCTCTCTCTCTCTCTCTCTCTCTCTCTCTCTCTCTCTCACACACACACACACACACACACACACACACACACAGGGACGGGTGGATGCAGATATTCTACTGTAGTATACACTATAGGTCTATGAGGGCCATTATTGATGGTAATGATTTTAGTGATTTGGATAATGATCATTAATAACGAGGGTGGTGATAATTATGTATCGTGCTCATGACGATGACTGAATGATAGTGATTAATCGTAATGATCGTGGCTGTGATGGTGATCGTAATTTCTGTGGTTATACGAGTAGTTTAACCATAGAACAAGTAGCTGTGATAAAACTTGTCCCATGAATGAAATTACGTCACATCGCTGGCCATATCAACAAATATGTCTTTGAGAACTAGCGGGCCCGGTGGGCCCTGGAGACGTGCAGCAAGTTATGCAAAGTTCTGAAGGACGTGGGTGGTGCTTGCTCCTCCGTCAACAAGAACCTTCGCTTTGAGACGAATCTCCGTCGACTGAGGATCGAGTATACGCACACATCTCGCCCATAACGCCTGTTTTCAGGTGATCCTGCGCGCCTCTGTGCAGCCTGTGACGTGTCATTGACTGCGGAATATATTGCATCTATGCCCGTGGCTTGAGCCTTCGGCCTTTGTGGTTTTGTAAATTGCCAGCGAGCCAGTGGGCCACACTGGAGTTACTGATAATTTAATATCATCGACAAATTTCATTTACTCCGTTATCAAACATTCTCCTTACTCCGTTATAAAAGATATAATGAAATAAAAGCTAAAATGAAGTATACAACTCTACACAATGGAGGAAATAATCGTGAGGGACTTGAGTGATAATGTCAAAGGATCTTACCTGCTACTGCTCCTGCTACTCCCGCTTCTGTTGCTGCTGGAGCTCGTGTTCCTCCAGCTCCTGCTACTGATCCTGCTCCTCCTCATCCTCCTGCTCATCACTCACCATCATTTCCACTCCTAAACCTTTCGATCCCCCAAACCCAGCACCCACCACCAGCAGCAGCAGCAGCAGCGGCGGCAGCAGGCGTGGTGTGTAGTTATCATATCACGTGATGTACTTAGCAGTAATCCTATATTCATCTACAGCAAATGTGTCATGTTTACACTAGAGGGACAGGTAGCAGAGTGAACCTCAGACACCCGTTCATTAGATGCCTGTCCTAGCTAACCCGTTCCACTGGTCCACCGAAGCCGGTCCACCGAACCCGGGAAACCGGACCAGCCTCGCACAACACGACGTCCTGAACACACTACCGACCCTGGCCCACTTTACCCGGCCCACCGAACCCGGCCCACCGAACCCGGGCCACCGATAGGAATATAATTCCATCGAATATAATAATCGCGCTGCGTAAACACGGCCGACTGGCGTATAATTCACGGGGGGATATAATTGAGCAGACATAGCGCGGTGACCGGTCCCGTGAGAAGGTGATTTAAATTGTCTTAAATGCTATGATGAGAAATAATCTACCTAATTACCTGGGCGGGTGGTCATAACTCACCCGGAGATCATTATTGTTTATATACAAATTGAAGTAATTTGGCCTCCTGGTCTCCCTTGATGACTGATGACCTTGTGGATAATGTGCGGCGGACCGGTGATGAATACTCCAGTGGCGCTCATGTTAGGTTGACCAGAAAACATGACCGCGCGCCCAGACATGGTATGTACACCTGCCCAGAGATGGTGTGTATATCCCCCAAGACATCGTGTATATCCCCCAAGAGATCCTGTATACCCTCGCAGAGGCTGTGTATATTCACTCAGACGCCGAGTATAGCCGCTCAGACGGCAATATACGCTGCATACCCGCCCAGATATCGGGTATACCCGCCCAGACATCAACCAGACACCGTTCACACACTACTTTGAGAGAGAGTTGAATACAGGGCCAGTATAAACAACAGCAATTGCATTTGAAACAAAAATAAGGAAATCAAGAATGAAACTGACAGTGACACTCAATGGCACACTTGACACTGGCATCACATAAGAGCGCCAAGAGTGATAAGAGATCACAAGCAGCCTCGTATGCGAGGTCATCTCTGTCCACTGACTCGCATGTTGGGAATCTCCAGGCTGCGCCAGATTAACCTTAATTACCAGCAGTAGTGTAATTAGTCGAGATAGGTATTACTAATTGACTCAGTGATGTGAAGGCTCTAGCGTGTGATGTGAAGGTTCTAGCGTGTGATGTGAAGGCTCTAGCGTGTGATGTGAAGGTTCTAGCGTGTGATGTGAAGGTTCTAGCGTGTGATGTGAAGGTTCTAGCGTGTGATGTGAAGGCTCTAGCGTGTGATGTGAAGGTTCTAGCTTGTGATGTGAAGATTCTAGCTTGTGATGTGAAGGCTCTAGCGTGTGATGTGAAGGCTCTAGCGTGTGATGTGAAGGCTCTAGCGTGTGATGTGAAGGCTCTAGCGTGTGATGTGAAGGCTCTAGCGTGTGATGTGAAGGCTCTAGCGTGTGATGTGAATGCTCTAGCGTGTGGTGTGAATGCTCTAGCGTGTGATGTGAAGGTTCTAGCGTGTGATGTGAAGGTTCTAGCGTGTGATGTGAAGGCTCTAGCGTGTGATGTGAAGGTTCTAGCGTGTGATGTGAAGGTTCTAGCGTGTGATGTGAAGGTTCTAGCGTGTGATGTGAAGGCTCTAGCGTGTGATGTGAAGGTTCTAGCTTGTGATGTGAAGATTCTAGCTTGTGATGTGAAGGCTCTAGCGTGTGATGTGAAGGCTCTAGCGTGTGATGTGAAGGCTCTAGCGTGTGATGTGAAGGCTCTAGCGTGTGATGTGAAGGCTCTAGCGTGTGATGTGAAGGCTCTAGCGTGTGATGTGAATGCTCTAGCGTGTGGTGTGAATGCTCTAGCGTGTGATGTGAATGCTCTAGCGTGTGATGTGAAGGCTCTAGCGTGTGATGTGAAGGCTCTAGCGTGTGATGTGAAGGCTCTAGCGTGTGATGTGAAGGCTCTAGCCTTCTATGTACTGTACATCACTAGTTTTTTTTTTTTTATTCGCCGGTATTCTCCCGGCCCGAGTCTTTTCCAAGGGTAGTGACCCGCCCTTGGCTCCCTATCTGAGGAGTGTCTCGAGACCTAAGTCTCCCATGGGAGGAGGTACAAGTACCCCCTCAACTTTGGGACCAAGTGTCCCTAGGCCTAGCCACAGTCCCCGCCCTCACGGGGCTCGCAGGGAGAAGCTAGGCCTCTGGTCTGCCATCTGCCCCGCCCCAAAGGGGCTCGTGGGGATGGCAGTCTTGTGAGCTGCAGGTACAGTAACACAGTAACACATCACTGGTGTTACTGTACATCACAGTGGTATGCTGTATATCACTTAAATCTTTAATGTAAAATTAAAATCATAAGAGGATATAAGTATACTGGGATATACACTTCTTTTGTGTGTGTGTGTGTGTGTGTGTGTGTGTGTGTGTGTGTGTGTGTGTAGGTTTATTAGGCTTGAACCCCTATCAAGTACAGACGGTCGGTCCTATCAGGTATATCAGTCAGGAGTACTTTAATGTAAACTAAAGATTAAAGTAAACTTTCCGGGTATATACACTGAGAAATAAACACCTCGTGGTGTATATACCCTTTCTGAAAAGGGATAGATCCCTCAGTATGCAATAAGATCACAGTAATCAGGTGTTACCACAGTATGCAGAACAACCACTGTGAAAATATGTTGAACTTCCAAGCACTTTCGTGATTTCTCACATTATCAAGTGTGATGCAGTTCAGATGGGCTTGTGAGGTCTCTAGGGAGACCTAATTATATGGTCACACCTGCCTTAGCAAATGTCGGGTAGTCACGCCCACGTCTGAGGTCTTTTGTTCTTAACAGCGTCAGACCTCGGCGTCAGGTCGTAACACGTGGTACATACACCATTGGGGAGGGGGTACTTTGACTACGATATAAGCCCATGGAACAGCGGGGCAAAGAGGTTGTTGGTGACAGGTCCGTCGAGCGAGAGCTCTGGACAGCCGCGTGTGTAGTGGACCACGCATTGGGAGTCTCGGGTCAGCTGGTCGGTGAATTAAGAGTGAGTACTAGTCCGTGTTACTGATAACTTCTACCCTTCCCCCTGGTAATAAGTCTCATAGGTCAATAGTTATATTGTGTAAATTTCCATCAGGATATGTTGTATTCTAGCCCTTTTATGTTATTAAGTAAACTATAGCCATAGTTCCCATTTTTATTTGTACCTTCATATGCTATTCCCTATTTTGTTAAGCACTGGGATATACAGGAGACGTGCTCACTCGCTGGGATACCTCCGGTAGAGTGGGTAGAGGTCTCACACAAGGACCTGTTCCTTGATAATGTGTGAAATGACGAAAGCTCTTGGAATTTCACTTTTTTCACAGTGAATGTTCAGCAGCCTCCCAGTATATATATATATATATATATATATATATATATATATATATATATATATATATATATATATATATATATATATATATATATATATATATATATATTACACAAATTGCCAGCCATGGTTTAGAGTACTGACATTTTCACCCGCACACAAAGGCGAGTAAACATAGTCTGAACTGCTCGGGGTAGTTACAGGTCATCCTGGAGTTCCGCTTGGCCCGACTGGTTACTGCTGGGTTTCTGATTGAGCCAGAAGGTGCGTGGACGGGCACATCAGGGTAGATCAGGAACGCCTCGCCAAACATGTTTGAGTTAGTTGTTAGAGCTCTTCCGCCGGTGATAGTCGCTTGTACGTTGATCTGCTTTTGTTGAGTTCAACTACTCTTCCAGAGCAGTTACGTTACAGAACATGCACCGTAAAACGTTTGGATAAATGGTTGACAGAACCGACAAACTGATAAATTAGACACATGTGCAACACTTGGGTATCTTTATTGAGGAAACGTTTCGCCACACAGTGGCTTCATCAGTCTTATACAAAGAAGAATGGTGAAGATCAGGAGTTTGAGGCAATCATTCCCTCAGCCTAGAGTCGATGTAATCTATTGTTTGGGTAGTTATTGTTAAATATTTTTATTGTTCCTTTTGTGGTGCCTTGATTTTCAAGGTTGTGGCTCAGTCGTTTGTGTGGTTCAGTGTGAAAGATTTTATTGTAGTCAAGGAAAATGCAGTCAACCTCCTGTTTATTTTTTCGTATCTTATTTTCATGAGCTTGTCAGATTTAGATCAGGTTTCTGAAGTAAGACTTAACGTTCCTGAAGCCATGATTATATGTCTGTCTTTTTTTTTTTTTTAAGGTTAACTGGAATGAATTTTGTTAGCTTATCCAGTCTCACACGTATGTATTAACTCGGCCAACATCCCATCATCCACCTATCCATCTATTCAGCCGTTTATTCACCCTCATACTCGTCTCAGTGCTCCCATCTGTCAAAATCTGTCTATAGCGTCCATCCACCCATGCATGCACTTACGAAGTTGTCCAATCTATCCATCAACACCAATGCATTTATCCACCTACCCACCGCACTACCCACCATCCAGGGTCTCGACTGATCCATCGCAACACCCGAGCTTCGTCCAGCTCACCTCGACTGCCCATGTCATTCAGGAGTCGTCAGGAACGAGATTATGAAAATCTGCCTTCAGTGTGTGTGGTCAACAGTGGGTCCTGGCGAATAGTAAGACTCTGAAAACGAATCACAGGTTAGTCACAGATAAAGTAATGTTTGTTGAAAGAGGGATGGTGAGAGGGGGACGAGGGGTGTTGGGTGGGGACGAGTGGGGAGGGGATGAACTACAGCTGTCCTTGGGTGGTGAAGATCACGTGTGAGTGAACACAGAATTACATGAGTGCTCAGATAATCACTTGACAGCACAGTCACCTGAGAGCACAGGTGATCGCCCAAGAAGACAAGTGACCATCTGAGAACGCAGACGATCACACGAGACCCATATGCGTGACTCCTTGAGGCAGTGATGGACTCTCAAATACATGGCTTGTCAGTCAATGATTATGATTGTACGAGTCAATACCATGCAGAATGGCTTTATAAGGAAGATTCAGGGGCCAGTGTATCATAATTCTCTGCAGCGGTGGTAACAAAAGTATTGATCAGAAGCGGACATGATTTGACCAGGTGTAGTGATCGACTTAATTCGAGGGAGCAGGTGCTCCCTACACCAGCACATAACATGGGCAGGTGTTAGGGGTGCTAACATCTATGTATGACTGACAGGTAGAAAGGTGTTTGCACCTGTGCTTGAACAGCTGTGAAAGAGAAGTGATCAACCCTCACACAGAAATATGGGAATTTTTTTTTTAAAGGAAACGCGACCGATTTCTGCAGAATGTGCAAAAATCAATCAAGTTTTCCTCGTGTGTGCATCTGCAGGTAGCAACAAGTTGGTGGATAAGGCATCAGGAATTTTTCAACTATCTTCAAACTGGTCACAGGTAAATTTAGGTGAATGGGAAAGACGTAGTTGCAGTTGTTCATGACGTAGAAAGTCGATTTCGTCTTAAGATGACGCAAAAAATTGAAGCAGTCTCTAACATCAGGATGGCCCTTCGAATATTAACACCTGGATGGCCCTTCGAATATTAACACCTGGATGGCCCTTCGAATATTAACACCTGGATGGCCCTTTGAATATTAACACCTGGATGGCCCTTCGAATATTAACACCTGGATGGCCCTTCGAATATTAACACCTGGATGGCCCTTCGAATATTAACACCTGGATGGCCCTTCGAATATTAACACCTGGATGGCCCTTCGAATATTAACACCTGGATGGCCCTTCGAATATTAACACCTGGATGGCCCTTCGAATATTAACACCTGGATGGCCCTTCGAATATTAACACCTGGATGGCCCTTCGAATATTAACACCTGGATGGCCCTTCGAATATTAACACCTGGATGGCCCTTCGAATATTAACACCTGGATGGCCCTTCGAATATTAACACCTGGATGGCCCTTCGAATATTAACACCTGGATGGCCCTTCGAATATTAACACCTGGATGGCCCTTCGAATATTAACACCTGGATGGCCCTTCGAATATTAACACCTGGATGGCCCTTCGAATATTAACACCTGGATGGCCCTTCGAATATTAACACCTGGATGGCCCTTCGAATATTAACACCTGGATGGCCCTTCGAATATTAACACCTGGATGGCCCTTCGAATATTAACACCTGGATGGCCCTTCGAATATTAACACCTGGATGGCCCTTCGAATATTAACACCTGGATGGCCCTTCGAATATTAACACCTGGATGGCCCTTCGAATATTAACACATGGATGGCCCTTCGAATATTAACACATGGATGGCCCTTCGAATATTAACACCTGGATGGCCCTTCGAATATTAACACCTGGATGGCCCTTCGAATATTAACACCTGGATGGCCCTTCAAATTGGATATTGAGAAAGCAATGTAATGTTTTATTGAGAACATGCAGTGATGTACTGGCAGAAGCTACCAAGGCTCTGACACCTCCAGTCCATTACAGCAGAAAATGAGGAGCTTCTAAAACTTTCGTTCGGTTTATCGCAAAAGTGAAGTCACACACCTTGCACTGATGATTTTGTAGAACCAGCATTGAAGATGTCACTGAACGTACATGGATAGCACTGAACCTTGTGTTGATGACTTCAGGGAATCTGCACTGACATCACTGAACCTGAAATTAAGACACATGTGCAACATCTGGGTATCTTTATTGTAGACGTTTCGCCATCAAGTGGCTTTACGTGGCGAAACGTCTACAATAAAGATACCCAGATGTTGCATGTGTGTCTTAATTTCATCTTGTCGGTATTATATACCATTCTTACACATCACTGAACCTACATTGATGACACCCAACCCACACTGATGACATCACCCAACCCACACTGATGACATCACCCAACCCACACTGATGACATCACCCAACCTACACTGATGACATCACCCAACCTACACTGATGACATCACCCAACCTACACTGATGACATCACCCAACCTACACTGATGGCATCACCCAACCTACACTGATGGCATCACCCAACCCACACTGATGGCATCACCCAACCCACACTGATGGCATCACCCAACCTACACTGATGACATCGCCCAACCCACACTGATGGCATCGCCCAACCTACACTGATGACATCACCCAACCTACACTGATGACATCACCCAACCTACACTGATGACATCACACAACCTACACTGATGACATCACACAACCTACACTGATGACATCACACAACCTACACTGATGACATCACCCAACCTACACTGATGACATCACTCAACCTACACTGATGACATCACTCAACCTACACTGATGACATCACCCAACCTACACTGATGACATCACCCAACCTACACTGATGACATCACCCAACCTACACTGATGACATCACCCAACCTACACTGATGACATCACCCAACCTACACTGATGACATCACCCAACCTACACTGATGACATCACCCAACTACACTGATGACATCACACAATCTACTCTGATGACATCACACAAACTACACTGATGACATCACACAACCTACACTGATGACATCACACAACCTACACTGATGACATCACACAACCTACACTGATGACATCACACAATCTACACTGATTACATCACCCAATCCACACTGATTACATCACACAACCTACACTGATGACATCACACAACCTACACTG
>NC_091365.1:11272194-11312194 GCF_038502225.1 Cherax quadricarinatus | reverse complement strand
TATATATATATATATATATATATATATATATATATATATATATATATATATAACAACTCAAAGATTAGTTTGATACACATCGTTTATACAATATTTTCTGGTACGGTACATGGGTTGTCAGGTCAAACGAGGTCATTTGACTAAACAGGTGTTGTTTATGGAGTTATTAATCTGTTGTCTGGAGTAGCGTCACTAATCTGTTGACATGATTCATAAATCTGGGACCTGTGTGTGTGTTCCCCCGAGTTTCATATCGTAATTGTATGTTTAACTTGGTTAATAAGCGAGGAGCTGATGACTGCTGCAGTGATTGGTGCTGACGCAGTTGTTGCAGCAGTGATTGGTGCTGACGCAGTTGTTGCTGCAGTAATTGGTGCTGACGCAGTTGTTGCTGCAGTAATTGGTGCTGACGCAGTTGCTGCAGTGGTGCTGACGCAGTTGTTGCTGCAATGACTGGTGCTGACGCAGTTGTTGCTGCAGTAATTGGCGCTGACGCAGTTGTTGCTGCAGTAATTGGTGCTGACGCAGTTGTTGCTGGAGTAATTGGTGCTGACGCAGTTGTTGCTGCAATGACTGGTGCTGACGCAGTTGTTGCTGCAGTAATTGGTGCTGACGCAGTTGTTGCTGGAGTAATTGGTGCTGACGCAGTTGCTGCAGTGGTGCTGACGCAGCTGTTGCTGCAATGACTGGTGCTGACGCAGTTGTTGCTGCAGTGACAGGTGCTGACGCAGTTGTTGCTGCTGCAGTGACTCGTGCTGATACTGTCCTCGTACCATGAGTTATATTCGTGAAGTTTTAAACGTTTCCTAGATCTTCTGGTCCACTGCGTTGCCAGACGTATCACAGCCTTTTTTTTCGTATTGAGGAAAAAAATCCATTTCTATTGTTTTTCTTTGTAATTTAATGTTAAATACAGACATGTATGTAAATTTTAACCTCATAAGAATATTATCGTTCTAAACTCGTGTTAACTAAGCACCAACAGCCTGGTTGGTCAGTTTATAAAGCAGGAGGTTTGGTAACCTGACCACTGGTTTCGGATCAGGCAACTCGGGGGTAATGGGGGGTTGGAGACCCCCTTAAATTTGTCCTCAGGTGAGTTTTCAAATTGTAGGAACTGGATAGTTCCTCTGAATGTAGTGTTTTATTAAGCGGTGTGCACCGTGCACAAGTGTTCGCAGTGCACACACCAGTAACGAATAATTAACATCGTTTTTCATCATAACGTTTCCCTATAATTTAGCCACGTTGGGCGTCAAAATTTCAATTTTTAATCTACGTTCATCTACGTTCAGTTCACTGCATCAATACATTTGACCCAACACTTGAACGTATTGTAGCTGGAGTAGATCTCTCGTTCACTATAATATGAACGTAGATAAGCATATTTATGAAGTAATTTGAAATGTAAACTAACGTTGTAGCAGCCATTATCAATGTCTGGCAGACAGATAATGATCAAACTAAATGCAGAGTATATGGTCAGCCTTATGTTCACTGTCTTGAACACTGTTCTTGACTGTTCACTTGTTCATAAACAAAGAAATAGTTCAATAACGTATGTGTTTAGTCGGAAAAATCTCATAAGAAACCAGACATTTTGAGCAATGTCTTTAAATTTGTAAATATATATGCAGATAAACCCAGATTAAGCTGTAATGAGCAAATGTCAATGAATAAACAGAAGAATGGACCGGGGGTGCGCACCGCTGTCCCCATGTGATTCTGTTAACGATTAACCCTTTTTGGGGGGACCTGGAACCTATGCCTCGTGTGTGTCCATGTGTTCTTTCACTACCATCCACACGATGGATATGGGATGCACAGTAAACTAGCCACTACCGTCCACAGGATGGATATGGGATACACAATAAACTAGCCACTACCGTCCCCAGGATGGATTAGGAGTGCACAATAAACTAGCCACTACCGTCCCCAGGATGGATTAGGAGTGCACAATAAACTAGCCACTACCGTCCCCAGGATGGATTAGGAGTGCACAATAAACTAGCCACTTCTGCGGGCAAAAATCTCGTATATAAAAGTGTACAAATAAGCCGCGCATACAAGAAACTTTATGAAGACGTTTCGGATGACTTGGCCCATTAACTATTCACACAGAAAGCTTCCTGACGTGTTTGGAGCTTTCTCTGAGCAGCTGGTCTGTCTGTGACTGCTGTCTTCTTAGCGCCCTCACCTGCAAGAGTGATCACTGTCTCGCAGACAGTTGCTAGGTACTGCTGCTATAGCACTGCCTGGTGACTGGTCTGGCTACTTACTCTGGTCACCATACTACTTGCGTTTGGCTGCCGTATTTGTTGGTTAAGTCTGTTTTAGTAACTTCTCTGTTAGATCTGTTGATGACCTTGATGATGAGGAGGCTGCTGGACTTGATGAGTCACCTGGTGAGTTCCTGCAAGGTCCTCGTAAGGTGTGGAAGGTGACCTTATCCAGGCAAGAACTTCTACAGGTAGTGACCCTCCTTACTGCTAGGACTGGAAGCTGACTCTCTCTCTCCCTCCCTGCTTGGCCATTCCCATCACCCCTCTCCATAACAGCTATAATTACAGCTGTAAAGGCTATAATCATCCGCTCAGTGTACCTCTTATAGCTTCAGATAAAACTCACCTTAACAGGTGAAGCCAAATTGAGCCTCACCACCTGATAGCGTCTGGAGTGAACCTTGTTGCCCACCCACGCACCTTAGCCTCCAACCCTCGTCAGCCACGTTTCAGACGCACCAGTGGGATACCTGTGCCCTATGTTCGAGGGACGGGGGGGTATTATCCACCCTTTACAGTACGGTCTGACGCCACCCCACATTCGAAACCACGACATGTCGCCGCCCACTGAGAGGACACTGCCACCCACTGAGAAGACGCTGCCACCCCACCGAGAAGAGACCGCTGCACAGTAAGAAGACACTGTCGCCCACTGAGAGGACACCGCCGCGCACAGAGTGGACACCGCTGCCCACTGAGAAAACACCACTGACAACACCACCGGCCTATTGAAAAAACACCCACTGCCGAAAAAACACCCATTGAGAAGGCACCACCACCCACCGAAAACACCACCCCAACTGCTCTAATCACACAATAGAGCGGAAAAGTAATGTGAGAGACCTGGGTGTGGTAATGTCTGAAGACCTCACTTCAAGGACCACAATAATGCCACTATCACATCTGCGAGGAAACTGATAGGATGGATAATGAGAACATTCAAGACAAGAGATGCTAAGTCAATGATGATCCTTTTTAAATCACTTGTTCTCTCTAGGCTGGAATACTGCTGTACATTAACATCCCCATTCAAGGCAGGTGAAATTGCAGAACTAGAGAATGTACAGAGAACCTTTACTGCACGTATAAGTTCCATCAAACACCTTAACTACTGGGAGCGCCTGGAAGCACTTGACTTGTACTCACTGGAGCGCAGGCGAGAGAGATGTATCATAATCTACACCTGGAAGATTCTGGAGGGACTGGTCCCCAATATGCACACAGCAATCACTCCATACGAAAGCAAAAGACTTGGCAGGCGATGCAACATACCCCCAGTGAAAAGTAGGAGCGTCACTGGTACACTAAGAGAAAACGCAATAAGTGTCCGGGGCCCAAGACTGTTCAACAGCCTCCCACAAGCAGATACCTAAAGACGGTGCCGGATCAGCCGGGCTGTGGTTCGTACGTTGGATTGCGTGCGGCCAGCAGTAACAGCCTCGTTGATCAGGCCCTGATCCACCGAGAGGCCTGGTCGTGGACCGGGCCGCGGGGGCGTCGATCCCCGGAATGCCCTTTAGGTAGACTGCAAACACCTCCCACCCACTGAGAAAATACCATCCACTGACATAACACTACCCACTGAGACGTCTATGGAGTGGAAAGTAAATATTCTTCACACTGTATATATATATACATTGTCGCTGTCTTCCGAACAGCCAAAGACAGCAGCCAAATGACAACCACAACAGCCTGGCTGATCAGTAACTGGGCAGCACTGAGCGGACGGAGGACCGAGCCTCAACCAGCACAGTATACCAGTGCATTATACATCAACAGCAGTGTTCCTCCTCCTGCTCTCAAGGACATCAGTTTCCACAGCTATGATATTCTGTAGTTCCGTAGATATACAACAGCTCCCCCACAGCTATGTTGTAGATCTGCAGCTATATATCACTCATCACAGCTATACAGAGACTTCCAGCTATACACATAGTTAGCCTTATGGTTAAGACCACCAGCTGTCAGGGGTCCACAAACTTTTCAAACCCTCGACCCCTTTATCAAGTTTCAGATCGTTCATTAACCCCCTTCCCTAATAATTTTATGAAAATTACTTAATAAATTGTACGTTAACTAATTGTACTACTAATATTAATAGATAATGACTTCCTAAAATTAGTTAATACTTAAATTATGAAAATATAAGATTTAACATACACTTTTCTTAGTCAAATTGTTGATATTAATGGGAAGACTGCATCTGATGATCGTCAACAAGGGCACCGATATTTAGTTGGTGATTGGTGAGTTTTAGTGGTAAGTCTGTTCCTTTGCTTAGAATTGCATTTGCATGGCTAAAACCTGCTTCTGACTCAGCTATATATCGACCCCCTTCTGACTCCCAGCTATATATCGACTCACCCTTCTGACTCCCAGCTATATATCGACTCACCCTTCTGACTCCCAGCTATATATCGACTCGCCCTTCTGACTCTCAGCTATATATCGACTCACCCTTCTGACTCTCAGCTATATATCGACTCCCTTCTGACTCCCAGCTATATATCGACTCACCCTTCTGACTCCCAGCTATATATCGACTCCCTTCTGACTCCCAGCTATATATCGACTCGCCCTTCTGACTCTCAGCTATATATCGACTCCCTTCTGACTCCCAGCTATATATCGACCCCCTTCTGACTCCCAGCTATATATCGACTCACCCTTCTGACTCTCAGCTATATATCGACTCCCCCTTCTGACTCTCAGCTATATATCGACTCACCCTTCTGACTCTCAGCTATATATCGACTCCCCCTTCTGACTCTCAGCTATATATCGACTCCCCCTTCTGACTCTCAGCTATATATCGACTCACCCTTCTGACTCTCAGCTATATATCGACTCGCCCTTCTGACTCTCAGCTATATATCGACTCCCCCTTCTGACTCTCAGCTATATATCGACCCCCTTCTGACTCCCAGCTATATATCGACTCACCCTTCTGACTCCCAGCTATATATCGACTCCCCCTTCTGACTCCCAGCTATATATCGACCCCCCTTCTGACTCCCAGCTATATATCGACCCCCCTTCTGACTCCCAGCTATATATTGACTCCCCCTTCTGACTCCCAGCTATATATCGACCCCCTTCTGACTCCCAGCTATATATCGACCCCCTTCTGACTCCCAGCTATATATCGACTCGCCCTTCTGACTCTCAGCTATATATCGACTCCCCCTTCTGACTCCCAGCTATATATCGACCCCCTTCTGACTCCCAGCTATATATCGACCCCCTTCTGACTCTCAGCTATATATCGACCCCCCTTCTGACTCCCAGCTATACACCGACCCCTTCTGACTCCCAGCTATATATCGACCCCCTTCTGACTCTCAGCTATATATCGACCCCCTTCTGACTCTCAGCTATATATCGACCCCCCTTCTGACTCCCAGCTATATATCGACCCCCTTCTGACTTCCAGCTATATATCGACCCCCTTCTGACTCTCAGCTATATATCGACCCCCTTCTGATTCACAGCTATATATCGACCCCCCTTCTGACTCCGTTATATATCGACCCCCCTTCTGACTCCCAGCTATATATCGACCCCCCTTCTGACTCCCAGCTATATATCGACCCCCCTTCTCTCAGATATATATCGACCCCCTTCTGACTCCCAGCTATATATCGACCCCCTTTTGACTCCTAGCTATATATCGACCCCCTAAGGGGTTGATATATAGATGATTCACAATAAGCTATAGCGACTCTTCAAGATCGATACTGACCACTTTGGGGAACCCTGATGCTATATATACATACCTCCACTGTTAGTTAACTTTGCAGAAGGCCAACAGCAGACCTCCCAGCAGTGGCAGCAGCAACAACAGGATGGAAGACCTTTGCTGGCAGGTGGCTGGTCCGGCTGGAAGATTGAAGAGTGTAGGCGATGACCAGCAGACCGGAGGACGGACGGATGGGCGGTCGGTCAGGCGGACGGAAGACTAAACTCACCCCAGTCTCCTTCACACCGTCGGAGGCATGCCCTTGGTGACCGGCCGTATGATCAGCGGGGTTAAGGGTGATATTGGCTGGTACTCTTGGTTGCCATCCATCAGGAGGAACGGCCACTCGGCGGGCGTAATGTGATACTTGACTGCCACCAAGACCCATAAGTTTCTTGACGGCAGGAATCATGAGCGGGCAACCCGCCTCTTGGCCCGAGTGTTATGGCTCGAAATTGTAGGGGCGTCACTTAATGCATTCTTTCATATTCGATCTTAATATTTACACGTAACTTCCTGGGCGTGACGGCTTGGGCACATTTTTTTTTTAAATAGAGATTTACAGCTAAACACATTCACCTTCTGATACAAAAAATGGAGCAGGACAAATGGTAAGAATGGATTTAAAATAAATTAGAAAATTCTGCCTGGAAAAAATGTGTTAATTATGCGGCGGCTGTGAGTTGATCCAGGGATAATAAGTATCCACTACTGGACACTGGCTGTCACGTATCCTGATGTCTACTCTGTCATGAACATTTACGAAAGGGTTGATAATGGTGATAGACGAGCAGGTGCTAGTTCAAAGTGTTCACATTTTTTGATATGAGCTTAACACCAGTCCCAGTCTCTTGAGAATATACAGTCCATTCAACCCATTTTTCTCCTATCTAAAGTTCTGTTTTGACTTAGAACTTTAGCAGGTTTGCGAGACGATGTTTGCCATCTTTAAACCCGTGCTGGTTATTGGTTATAAAGTCAGTTGTTTACAGGCGCTCCACTGCTCTTTCCTGATTACCTTCTCCGTCACTTTACATCACATTGGTGTCAGTGATGCTGACCTGCAGTTTAATGCTTGTTGATTGTCTCCTTAAATATTTGAATTATATTTGCTGTCTTCTCGATCTCTGGAAATTGGTCCATTTCCATTGGCTTGTTTTATATTTTAGCATCTGGTACCTTTGTACCCTTGAGCACACTCCATGGCGATACCTTATCCAGTACCATTGTTTTTGATGTACCCCCCCCTACACACACACATTTACGTACACACGTAGACACATATGTACACACGCAGACATACATACGTACACACACACACAACGTACACACAACGTACACACACGTACACACACAGCTTTCTCTGTTGTTTGTGACATTTAAGACTTAATAACGTAGTCTTCTCATCGATGCTCTGCTGTTTCGGTTTCCACTGAGAGGAACTATTTAAATTACTATTTAGCTCTTTATGATTATAATAATCTAAATCATTTATTTACCTCTTGGTTATAATTATAATCTAAATCATTTACGCAGCTCCTCACATACCTCCTTGTCATTTCTCGTGACCTTTTCTTTTGCCTGGCCTTTTATTTTAGTACTTATTATATTGATAATAGTCTTTTATTATCTCTTTCTGATATGGCTGCGTAACAATTTATGTGTCAATCTTAAACTTCCTGTTCTGTTTCTTCTCTTAAGCCCTTGAATATTCATTTTTTTTGTCCCTTTGCTTCTCTGTTTATTTCTCTCCTTTTCTATACTTTTTTTCGCGTTCTTGAAGTTGCTGGTTTTCCCTCTTACATCTCTGGATAAATAGTGGTTGTTATTCTTACTGTTGCTTCTTCCTTTGGTTATGGAGTTCTCTGCCTTAAAGCATTTTCTGAGTATTATTATCTAGTTCATTGTTTATCTTTTCTGTTCTCGTATCCTTCCTTAAAGAAGAAAGTCGCAATACCGTGACTGGAACAGTACACAACCTGCATATAGACTGAAACCTAGGACGATGTTTCGGTCCGACTTGGACCATTAACTAGTTAATGGTCCAAGTCAGACTGGAATGTTGTCATACGTGCGGGTAATTTGTGTATATATCCTTGCTTAGTTTTCTCTTATGAATTTTGGTGTCTCCTGTTCCCTGCCTATCATTTTCCCCACAATGTAACCTCCCAAAGGTATTGGAAACCCAGGACTGCATGGTTGTTGGTACCCAGAAGCCTTTCACATTCTATTCTGCCTACGTACTGATTCCCTTCCCTCTTTCTTGTTGTCCCTGGTTCGGCAGTTTCCATCATCTTAGCCCACCACGTTTCTGGTCTCCAAAGTGAGTCCCAGGTGCCCCTCTCTGTGGCTGAAGTCACCCATGATTATTAACTTGGATTGATCATATGGGTTCCTCTCGTTCCAGCTTCTATGTTGTCACTCATTCCATTGTTAGTATCTTCCTGTTCTGTCATGGTTTCCTACTATTTGGTGATGGGTTGTACCAAGATTCCATGATGCTGCAACACCATGGAATACTTTCTTCAATTTCTGGCTTAAATCTTGGACATATTTCCAGTAGTGAGTCCCGCCCACCGGTGGTGATGCTTTCAACTGCTGCACCTCAAATGACTCATATATAGCCGAAAATCTTCCTGCCTGTGCTTCAGATTCATCAAGACCATGTTGGTGAACACCTGTGTCTAGGCTGAGGGACTGATTACCTCGTCTTCTACTCTCCCCAGTTTCAACACCTTCAAATAACCTCTGTATTGAATTGATAAAGCCACAGGTTGGCGAAATGTCTTCAGAATAAACATACCCAATGTGTGTGTGCGTGCGTGTGCCTGCTGTGTACATACGTGCGTGAGTGTTTTTCCTCCTCACACACCAGTGTTATGCGTGGGTTAGCAATAAATGACTAATTCATATTGAGCTTCCATCGTGCATTCACTTTTACAGCCTTGGTATTTACGAGTCTCTGACACGCGCTACTCTGACGCTGTGTCAGACCCGTCGACCACACCACCACTGGTCAAACCACCACTGGTCAAACCACCACTGGTCCCACCACTGGCCACACCACCACTGGCCACACCACCACTGGTCAAACCACCACTGGCCACACCACCACTGGTCACACCACCACTGGTCACACCACCACTACACTATCTTACAAAATGACTCGGGAAACGAGTACTGCAAGAGCCTACTGACCCATACTAGGCAGGTACATTTTATGGATTTCAGGAGTGTTTCTACTCCTGCAGCCCGGCCGTAGGCCAGGTTTGTCTGGCAGTTACTTGATTCACCAGACTTTTGCTGCTGGCGGCCCTCTGGCTCCCACACCCATCACAGCCTAGTTGAGCCGGCACTTGTTGATATTTCTCTTCAACACTTTGACATTTGTTTCAGCAGTGTTTTCTGATATTTTCTACTAAGATGTTAAATAGTTTGGAACACCACGGATGTTGATGCAGTGTTCTATAATTGTGCTCATGGCGCCCTTACTTTTCACTGGGCTTATTTGCATTTTCTCTCTCATCTCTCACTCCAGTATGTTATGGCAATGTGTAGATTTGGAATTGGGCCTTCAAATTCCTTCTGTGAACATACTGTGTATCTAGTCTGTTCCGGTAAGCATATATTTAGGAATCTGAGGAGTTCCAGCCATTTAAATTCTTTAATGATCTCTGTATCTGTTCCAGCTCTGATATATCTCCTGCTTTGAAAGGAGCCGTCGACACTGAATAGTACTCTAAGCGAGAGAACACAAGTGATTTATGTAGTCACCACTGGCATTATTTTCCTTGCTTTGAAAACTCATTATCCACCCCGCCATTTTTCTGCCTGTCATATAGCTTTGCCTTCTTGTGTTCTATGAATGAATGGCCAGCTGGCATTATTACTCCCAGGTCTTTCACGTGTTCCTTTCCTTAGTTTTGATCTTGAGTTTACTGGCTACAAACATCCTAACACTGGTCACACATCACAACACTGGTCACAACACTGGTCACAACACTGGTCACAACAAAAGCTTGTTTTTTCTAATGAATAGTTAACAAAAATTCCTCGTGCAAGGTTCCCTTTGCATTGTTTTACTTAAGTTAATGTGTCAAAATTAAGACAACCCAGCGTCTTCCTAAGACAACCCAGCGTCTTCCTAAGACAACCCAGCGTCTTCCTAAGACAACCCAGCGTCTTCCTAAGACAACCCAGTGTCTTCCTAAGACAACCCAGTGTCTTCCTAAGACAACCCAGCGTCTTCCTAAGACAACCCAGCGTCTTCCTAAGACAACCCAGCGTCAAGACAACCCAGCGTCTTCCTAAGACAACCCAGTGTCTTCCTAAGACAACCCAGTGTCTTCCTAAGACAACCCAGCGTCTTCCTAAGACAACCCAGTGTCTTCCTAAGACAACCCAGCGTCTTCCTAAGACAACCCAGCGTCTTCCTAAGACAACCCAGCGTCTTCCTAAGACAACCCAGCGTCTTCCTAAGACAACCCAGCGTCTTCCTAAGACAACCCAGCGTCTTCCTAAGACAACCTAGCGTCTTCCTAAGACAACCCAGCGCCTTCCTAAGACAACCCAGCGTCTTCCTAAGACAACTCAGCGTCTTCCTAAGACAACTCAGCGTCTTCCTAAGACAACCCAGCGTCTTCCTAAGACAACCCAGCGTCTTCCTAAGACAACCCAGCGTCATCCAAAGACAACCCAGCGTCATCCAAAGACAACCCAGCGTCATCCAAAGACAACCCAGCGTCTTCCAAAGACAACCCAGCGTCTTCCAAAGACAACCCAGCGTCTTCCTAAGACAACCCAGCGTCTTCCTAAGACAACCTAGCGTCTTCCAAAGACAACCCAGCGCCTTCCTAAGACAACTCAGCGTCTTCCTAAGACAACTCAGCGTCTTCCTAAGACAACCCAGCGTCTTCCTAAGACAACCTAGCGTCTTCCTAAGACAACCTAGCGTCTTCCAAAGACAACCCAGCGTCTTCCAAAGACAACCCAGCGTCTTCCAAAGACAACCCAGCGTCTTCCAAAGACAACCCAGCGTCTTCCAAAGACAACCCAGCGTCTTCCTAAGACAACTCAACGTCTTCCTAAGACAACCCAGCGTCTTCCTAAGACAACCCAGCATCTTCCTAAGACAACCTAGCGTCTTTTAACCTAAAATAGGAAAAGGGAAAGAAAAGATGGAGAGTGAAGGGAAGAAAGAAGAAAGGGAGGGAGAGAGGGGAAAGAGGGAGAGAAAAGAGCGATGGGAGGGAGGAGGGGGAGAAAGGAAGGATAAGAGGGAGGGAAAAGAGAGAAGAATGAGAGAAATAAGAAAGGAATTATACGGAGGAGAGAAGACAGAGGTCATGGAGATGAGATGTACATGAATCATTTCCTGACGCAGGAAGTTCGGGCACTGACGCAGAAATATCGGGAAACTGACGCAGAGAGGTCAGGGAGTGACGCAGAAATGTTAATTACTAGACTTGAGTAATTACGTAGCGATCGTCGCGTTAATTACTGACGTAATGACTCATTTGCCTCTTAATAAGTAAATTGTCATAATGTCAGCTGATGACTCAGTACACCAGTGACGTCACTACACAGCTGATAGTTTGTAAACAAATGACGTCATGACTCAGCTGATAATTTGTAAACAAATGACGTCACTAAGATTGCGACAACTGCCACCATCCATAAGATGAAACCCTAACAACCACCATCCATAGAATATAACCCTAATAACCACCATGATTAGGATTTATCCTAACCACCACTGAAGATGATGATGCTGCTGCTGCTGCTGCTGCTGCTGCTGCTGCTACCGCCGCCGCCGCCGCCCCACTACTATTATTACAACTGCATTATTTCTAACTCTCTTAATATTACTATGACTACCACTACTACTAATAATTATAATTAAAAATAATCAGTATTTCTGCTCAGTCATCAAAGAAACTAGATTTCGCATTTATATATTTTTTCAACTCGAGGGAAGTTGGACGCGGTGGTCACATTCTGAGAGTCGCTACCATGATTACGGAGACAGAGCCAGGGTAATTAGGGAAGCACAGTGCCGGATCATCTTCGCTGTGTGGGTCAGCGTACCGCCTGTGGCAGCAGCCTGGTTGTTGAACTGGCAGGGAAGCCTGGTCTCAAGCCGGGCTGCGTGGGTATGAAAGTGCTCGAAACCTTGTGCTCAATGATCTACTAGGATTTAGTTCGAATAAAACGAACTGAACACACACACACACACACACACACACACACACACACGTGTGTGTCCGTCTTCCTGCCTGTCTATGGGTACTCGCCTACATGTGGTTGCACAGGTCAAGTCACAGCTCCTGTCTCCGCCTGTGTGTGTGTGTACTCGCCTGTGTGTGATTGCAGGGGTCGATACTCGGCTCCTGACCCCGCCTCTTCACTGACCGCTACTGGTCCTCTCTCTCCCTGCTCCATCAGCTTTATCATACCTCGTCTTAAAACTATATATGGATCCTGCATCCACTACATCACTTGCCAGACTATTCCACTTCCTGACAACTCTATGGCTGAAGAAATACTTCCTAACATCCCTTTGAGTCATCCGAGTCTTCAACTTCCAGTTGTGATCCCTTGTTTGTGTCCCATCTTTGGAGCATCCTGTCTGTCCACCTTGTTTATTCCTCGCAGTATTTCGTCGTTATTATGTCTCCCCTGACCCTCCTGTCCTCCAGTGTCGTCAGACCGATTTCCCTTAGCTCTGGAACTAGTCTTATTGCAAACCTTTGCACTTTCTCTAATTTCTTTACGTGCTTGACCAGGTGTGGGTTCCAAACAGGTGCTGCGTACTCCAGTATGGGCCTGATGTACACGGTGTACAGTGTCTTGAAAGATTCCTTACTGAGGTATTGGAACGCTGTTCTCAGGTTTGCCAGGCGCCCATATGCTGCAGCAGTTATCTGGTTAATGTGTGCTTCCGGAGACGTGCTCGGTGTTATACTCACCTCAAGATCTTTCTCCTTGAGTGAGGTTTGCAGTCTTTGGCCACCTAGCCTATACTCTGTCTGCGGTCTTCTTTGCCCTTCCCCGATCTTCGTGACTTTGCATCTGGCGGGGTTAAATTCTAGGAGCCAGTTGCTGGACCATGCGTCTAGCCTGTCCAGGTCTCTCTGTAGTCCTGCGTTATCCTCATCTGATTTAATTCTCGTTAACTTCACATCATGTGCAGACAGGGACACTTCTGAGTCTATCCCTTCCGTCATGTCATTCACATATACCAAAAATAGCACTGGTTCTAGGACTGACACCTGTGGGACCATACAAGTCAGTGACACTGGTCTATAGTGCCTCACTAATCTCTTGTGAGGAACTGTGTCGAAGGCCTTCTTGTAGTCCAAGAAAATGCAGTCAACCCACCCCTCTCTCGTGTCTTCTGTTACCTTGTCATAAAACTCCAGTAGGTTTTTGACACAGGATTTGCCTTCCATGAATCCGTGCTGGCTATCGTTTATAATCTTGTTCCGTTCCAGGTGCTCCACCACTCTCCTGATAATCTTCTCCATGACTTTGCATGCAAGTCAGTGACACTGGTCTATAGTGCCTCGTTTCTGTCTCCTTAAAAATTGAGACTACATTTGCCGTCTTCCATACCTCAGGTAGTTGCCCAGTTTCAAGGGATGTGGTGAAAATTGTGGATAGTGGCACACACAGCGTCTCTGCTCCCTCTCTAAGGACCCACGGAGAGATGTCCGGTCCCACCGCCTTGGAGGTATCAAGTTCACATAGCTTTTTCACCTCTTCGTCGGTTGTGTGTATTTCATCCAACACTTGTTGGTATATCCATTGCTGGTGTACCCCTCTGTTTTGTCTTCCCAGTGCCCTTTCTGTCTCCACTCTAAATACTTAAATCTCGTGTTGAGCTCCTCACATACTTCTTGGTCGTGTCTTGTGAGCTCCCCCACTTTCTGTTCTCAGCCTGGTTACCTGGTCCTTGACTGTTGTCTTCCTCCTGATGTGGCTATGCAACAGTTTCGGGTCAGACTTGACTCTCTATGCTATGTTTTCGTACTGTCGTGTGTGTGGACTCACCTAATTGTGGTTGCAGGGGTCGATACTCAGCTCGTGTGTGTACTCACCTATTTGTGGTTGCAGGGGTCGAGTCATAGCTCCTGGCCCCGCCTCTTCGCTGATTGCTACTAGGTCCTCTCTCTCCCTGCCCCATGAGCTTTATCATACCTCGCCTTAAAACTATGTATGGTTCCCGCCTCCACTACGTCACGTGTGTGTGTGTGTGTGTGTGTGTGTGTGTGTGTGCGCGTACACTCTGGTTCCAATGTTCCTCATTTCTGACAAGCTTCGCCTAATTCCAACCAGCGTATTATAATACCGCCTCATACGCTCGCCAGCGTAGTAGTATCTCTCGTATTCTCTCCCAGCGTAGGATGACCCCCTAGCATAAAATCTGGCCTATCACACGCTCACCTACTGTAGGATGACCTCTCATGCGCCCTTACAACGTAGGATAACCTCTCATACGCCCTCCCAGAGTAGGATAACCTCTCATACGCCCTCCCAGAGTAGGATAACCTCTCGTACGCCCTCCCAGCGTAGGATAACCTCTCATATGCCCTCCCAGCGTAGGATAACCTCTCATACTCCATTCCAGTGTAGAATAACCTCTCATACATGTATGTATAAGGCCTCAAGCGGCCCGAGCTGCGTCTGGCGTATACGCCTCTGCAGCCCTGACCTACGCGGCATCCCCCGTTAAAATTGCTTGTGATTCTTAGTGTTTTTGTGGTTGTGGGTTGCGTCTTTTTGTCGACGTAAGTGGCTGTCGCTCCTGTGTCGGAATGTGAGTCATGATTTATGTGGGGGAGGGAGGTGGGAGTGGTGGTGATGGTTGGGAGTTGGTTTGGGGTTGGTTAGCAGGGGTTGGTGGTTGTGGTTGGTTTGGTGCTGGTTAGCAGGGGTTGTGGTTGGTTTGGTGTTGGTTAGCAGGGGTTGTGGTTGGTTTGGTGCTGGTTAGCAGGGGTTGTGGTTGGTTTGGTGCTGGTTAGCAGGGGGTGGTGGTTGTGGTTGGTTTGGTGTTGGTTAGCAGGGGTTGTGGTTGGTTTGGTGCTGGTTAGCAGGGGTTGTGGTGGTGGTTAAGGTTGGTATGGCTTGGGTTACTTGTATGTTACCTGTAGTCGCTTCTGAGGTCACCCCCGCTACCTGGTCTCAGACTACATCTCTTGTTTCCTGGTGTGATCAGTCAGGCTGTTGGTGCCCACCACCCACACTTCAACGTATGCACCACAGTCTGGCTGATCAGTTATTGATTTGAGAAATCTGTCGGGTTTTCTCTTGAAGACAGCCAAGGGTTTGTTGGTAATCAGCATTTTGCCTGCAGGTGTTAGTCGTCGCCCTTTACATATATTGAATTCTGTGTATTCATCACTTCTGTTTTTCACCGGAGGCGTCTTACACCAACTTCTTTTCACGTGTAGGGATTTCGGTGCATAGATTTGGAACCATTCCCTCCGAAATTTCTAGGTGTAAATTAAGTACCTTTGTAACCTGCGTTTTAAAGAGTACAGTTTTAAGGAGTACGTTTAGGTGTTTAACCGAGTTTATAGAAGCTACTAAGGTTCTGTGTACATTTTCCGGTTCTTCAGTTGCACCTGCCTTGAAGGGTCCCGTCAGCACTCATCAACATTGCTAGAAAGGGATAACGAATAACCTGAAGAGTGCCAATTCTGGCTTGACATCTCTCGTTTTGAAAATTCTAGTTATCCAATCTGCCATTTTCCTGGCAGTTGCAGTAAACACTGACCATGGGATCTGACACTGTCACTCCCAGGTCTCAGATTTATGCTCTATTGAGTGGTTTCAGTTTGTCTTGTACTCCCTTCTCCTTTTTATTTCCTCAGTTCTAACGTGACATAGTAACTGAAATTTGTCCTCAGTGAAGTTTATACTGTCATCAGTAGTTCACTGGAAGACTTGGAAGCCTGGCCACTCTCGTTCAGGTATTAGTATCTACAAAGAATGATACAGTGCTATGATTTACGTCCGTCTCTGTCTTTCGGATGATTAATGGCTCACTGAACACAGTCACATTACGACTTGCGTATTTCTCTTATTTCTTTGTCGTCATCAGAGTGTGTTTTATCTTCTCTAATCAAAGGACTAATACTAAACTTTATTTTTTAACCTGGATTTTACGTATAAAAAGTAGCATTTTAAATTTCTCTCAATTTCATTTATGGTTTTTTGCCCCTCTGTCTATCATGTGATTTCCTTATAACAGATAAGTGAACTGTAGATATAAATCCAGATATACTCCTGTTAACCTTTTTGGGGGCCTAGTTCCTAGGCCTTTTATGGATCCATATGCTCTTAGGATACTCTCCACAGGATGGATATGGGATGCACGATAAACTAACCACTTCGGTGGCAAAATCTAAATCTATCATGGACCCTGTATGATGTATGCAATTTGTGTTCTACATTTTCCCATTTTCCTGACTAGTCTGATAATTCGTTCCTTAAGAGTCTACCCTTGAGGAGCTGTGTTGTTCGTTGTCTTCGCCTATACATGGCACGCCTCTCTCTTTCCAAGCTGCACATTCTCCTTCTCAATGGTATGTCAGGAGCATAATATGAGTGCCATTGAGCTCATCCTCTCGAAATACTGGTGTAGTGATAACTGTGATGGTGGCTTGGTGCTGGTTAGGGCAGTGTTTCTGGTAGTGGTGATAGTGGTATGGTAGCTTGGTGCTGGTTAGGGCAGTGTTTCTGGTAGTGGTGATAGTGGTATGGTAGCTTGGTGCTGGTTAGGGCAGTGTTTCTGGTAGTGGTGATAGTGGTATGGTAGCTTGGTGCTGGTTAGGGCAGTGTTTCTGGTAGTGGTGATGGTGGTATGGTAGCTTGGTGCTGGTTAGGGCAGTGTTTCTGGTAGTGGTGATGGTGGTATGGTAGCTTGGTGCTGGCTAGGGTAGTGTTTCTGGTAGTGGTGATGGTGGTATGGTAGCTTGGTGCTGGTTAGGGTAGTGTTTCTGGTAGTGGTGATGGTGGTATGGTAGCTTGGTGCTGGTTAGGGTAGTGTTTCTGGTAGTGGTGATGGTGCTATGGTAGCTTGGTGTTAGCTATGGCGGTGTTTCTGGTAGTGGTGATGGTGGTATGGTAGCTTGGTGCTGGCTAGGGCGGTGTTTCTGGTAGTGGTGGTGGTGGTATGGTAGCTTGGTATGGCAGTGTTTCTGGTAGTGCTGATGGTGGCTTGGTGCTGGCCAAGGTAGTGTTTCTGGTAGTGGTGATAGTGGTATGGTAGCATGGTGCTGGCTAAGGTAGTGTTTCTGGTAGTGGTGATGGTGGTATGGTAGCTTGGTGCTGGCTAGGGTAGTGATGGTAGTGGTGATGGTGGTATGGTAACTTGGTGCTTTCTAGGGTAGTGATGGTAGTGGTGATGGTGGTATGGTAACTTGGTGCTGGCTAGGGTAGTGATGGTAGTGGTGATGGTGGTATGGTAGCTTGGTGCTGGCTAGGGTAGTGATGGTAGTGGTGATGGTAGTGGTGATGGTAGTGGTGATGGTGGTATGGTAACTTGGTGCTGGCTAGGGTAGTGATGGTAGTGGTGATGGTGGTATGGTAGCTTGGTGCTGGCTAGGGTAGTGATGGTAGTGGTGATGGTAGTGGTGATGGTAGTGGTGATGGTAGTGGTGGTGGTAGTGGTGATGGTAGTGGTGATGATGGTAGTGGTGATGGTAGTGTTGATGGTTGTGGTGATGGTAGTGGTGGTGGTAGTGGTGATGGTAGTGGTGGTGGTAGTGGTGGTGGTAGTGGTGATGGTAGTGGTGGTGGTAGTGGTAATGGTATTGGTGATGGTAGTGGTGATGGTAGTGGTGATGGTAATGGTGGTAGTGGTGATGGTAGTGGTGATGGTAGTGGTAATGGTAGTTTTTCATTATATTTTAACAATATTTGGTATAGCAGAAATGTGCTGATAGAGTCGAGGCCCTCGTGTGTATTTACACATTTGTGGTTGCAGGGGTCGATTCACAGCTCCTGGCCCTATGTATGTGTGTGTGTACCTTTTGTAATGAGCTCCTGTACTTGCTGGAAATATTCAAGTGTTGGGTAAAAAGGTGTCCAAGTACCTATTGACGAAGATAAAGGAAATATTTAAAACCTTCCCTTTTCCATTAAACCCCTTCTTCTTAAACCCATTCCCCCCTTAAACCCATTCCCCCCTTAAACCCCTCCCCCTTAAACCCCTCCTTCAACAACAGGAGTTAAAAATTAGGTACCAGTCCTATTACTAGCTCTTCGTCACCCTTCTAGTGTCAGTATGTTATGGGTACCTGTTTTCCCCCTGCCTCTCATTCCCCCACCATTGAGGAGGAGGGAGGAACTAGTGTCTGAAGGTAATGAGGGTGGCGTTAATGGGGTGGTGGTGGTAGTGACGGTGATTTAGATGGTGAGTGGTGGTTGAAGTGATGGATGACCCCCCCCCTCCCCCCAAGTACACCACCACCAGTCTACACATAATGACGACACTGGTTACCACTTAACCACACCGGTGGTTGACTGGTTGTTTTTGCTGGTGATTACACCGGGTGCTCACTGATGGGGTGCGCGCGAGTACATAACGAGGGGCCACCAAACTGCCTTCCAACCACCTCGTTAGTGACCTAGTCCTGAGCGGGACCTGGGTCTTCTGGGGGTTGTTCCTCAGGGAACAGGGAAAGTCTCCTGACACTAAGAGAAACACAATCAACCTCGTATATACCTGGAGGTTATTCCGGGGATCAACGCCCCCGCGGCCCGGTCCATGACCAGGCCTCCCGATGGATCAGGGCCTGATCAACTAGGCTGTTACTGCTGGCCGCATGCAGTCCAACGTACGAGCCACAGCCCGGCTGATCCGGCACTGACTTTAGGTATCTGTCCAGCTCTCTTGAAGGCAGCATATATATATATGTCGTGCCGAATAGGTAAAACTTGCTATTTTGGCTTAAATAGCAACGCTCTTCTTGCCGAACAAGGCAAGCGAAAATTTGTGTATGCAATAATTTCGCAAAAATCATTCTGAACCTAACGAAAAAAAAAATTCATTGTGTTTAATAAATTATTTTACATTTATCTAAAATTTTAGTTAATTATGCAAAATTAAAATACACTTGTTATAATAAGGTTAGGTAAGTTTTCTAAGGTTCTTTTGGTACAAAATAATTAATTTTTAGATTAACATAAATGAGAAAATATCTTTAAACGTATAAGAGAAAATTTTAGAAAGGACTTAATTTTAAATGAGTTATTGTTAATTGACCAGTTTTACCTATTCGGAGTTGAATGATAGCTCTAGGCCTTTCGTGTTGCAATCAACACATCAGGAGCTTGCAGTATTGCAACAGATGTCGTTTGATTTCTTAATGCTGGAAATATTTAAACAAAAATTCTCTTTTCAGGTGTGTAGTGTATAAGGACATAAGTGCAACTAATGTAACATTTTATTGTGGCAACGTTTCGCTCTCCAGGAGCTTCGTCAAGCCGGCTTGACAATGCTGCTGGAGAGCGAAACGTTGCCACAATAAAATGTCACATTAGTTCCACTTATGTTCTTATACATTACGTGTTGTCGGTAATTCTACCTACATATATACACTCTTTTCAGGTATGATGTAATGAGTGGTGGATCGTGGTGATGAGTAGTGGTGGTGGATCGTGGTGATGAGTAGTGGTGATGAGTGGTGGATCGTGGTGATGAGTAGTGGTGGTGACGAGTAGTGGTGGTGATGAGTGATGGGTCGTGGTGATGAGTGGTGGTGATGAGTGATGGGTCGTGGTGATGAGTGGTGGTGGTGATGAGTGATGGGTCGTGGAGATGAGTGATGGGTCATGGAGATGAGTGGTGGTGATGATGAGTGATGGATCGTGTTGATGAGTGGTGGTGGTGATGAGTGATGGGTCGTGGAGATGAGTGGTGGTGATGAGTGATGGGTCGTGGTGATGAGTGGTGGTGGTGATGAGTGATGGGTCGTGGTGATGAGTGGTGGTGATGAATGATGGGTCGTGGTGATGAGTGGTGGTGATGAGTGGTGGAGCGTGGTGATGAGTGGTGGTGGTGAGTGGTGATGAGTAGTGGTGGTGATGAGTGGTGGTGAGTATTGTATTATTCTTCATGTGGATTTTTTAATTGTTGTTTTTCTGCATTATGGGTTGATGAGGAGGGGTGTTAAAGTGTAGCTCTTGGGACTGCTCTGGAGAACATATAGGGAGTCGGCTTCTGCAGCACAATTGTCTCGAGTCAATTTATTACTTTTAATTTTAATTTTTAAAGAGGGTGGACTGGTAAGCCAGCGGAAGGCCTCGATCAGTTGACCAAAAGCTCCCGTGGCGGGTTATCATATGACCCGCGTCAAGAAACTCTGGTCTCGTTTCCTGACAAATCTGACCTGACCAAATCTTACCTAACCTAACCTTTCCGTTGATAAGATACATTTGGAACATTTCGGTATCTTTATTTGCCGAAATATTTCGCCTGTGCAGCAGGTTTCTTTAGTCATTACAGAAGTGATTCCAGTACCGGAGACACTGGAGGAAATGGAGAGGAAATGTTGAGGTGCTCAGTCCCTCAGCTATATATAGTAATATATTCATCTTTAATTTACTAAACTTGAGAAAGATGTACGTAGATACACACACACACACACACACACACACACACACACACACACACACACACACACACACACACACACAAAAGACACTCGGGGCTAGGAGCTCGGACTCGACCCCCGCAACCTCAACTAGGTGAGTACACATACCTGTGCTGTTCTTGGTATATGTGAACGACATAACGGAAGGGATAGACTCAGAAGTGTCCTTGTTTGCAGATGATGTGAAGTTAATGAGAAGAATCAAATCGGATGAGGATCAGGCAGGACTACAAAGAGACCTGGACAGGCTACAAGCCTGGTCCAGTAACTGGCAGGAGCCAGTTACTGGACCAAATGCAAAGTCATGAAGATTGGAGAAGGGCAAAGAAGACCGCAGACACAATATAGTTTAGATGGCCAAAGATTGCAAACTTCACTCAAGGAAAAAGATCTGGGGGTGAGTATAATACCGAGCATATCTCCTGAGGCGCACATCAATCAGATAACTGCTGCAGCATACGGGCGCCTGGCAAACCTACGGATAGCGTTCCGATACCTCAGCAAGGATTCGTTTAAGACTCTGTATACCATTTACGTCAGGCCCATACTGGAGTATGCAGCACCAGTTTGGAACCCACATCTAGTCAAGCACGTCAAGAAATTAGAGAAAGTGCAAAGGTTTGCAACAAGACTAGTCCCAGAGCTACGGGGATTGTCCTACGAAGAAAGGTTGAGGGAAATCGGCCTGACAACACTGGAGGACAGGAGGGTCAGGGGAGACATGATAACGACATGTAAAATACTGCGCGGAATAGACAAGGTGGACAAAGACGGGATGTTCCAGAGATGGGACACAGACACAAGAGGTCACAATTGGAAGTTGAAGACTCAGATTAATCAAAGGGATGTTAGAAAGTATTTCTTAAGTCATAGAGTGGTCAGGCCGTGAAATGGCCTAGAAAGTGAAGTAGTGGAGGCGGGAACCATACATAGTTTTAAGGCGAGGTATGATAAAGCTCATGGGGTAGGAAGAGAGAGGACCTAGTAGCAATCAGTGAAGAGGCGGGGCCAGGAGCTATGACTCGACCCCTGCAACCACAAATAGGTGAGTACAAATAGGTGAGTACGTACACACACACACACACACACACACACACACACACACACACACACACACACACACACACACGCACGCACGCACACGCGCACTCACGAATGTTCCAGAGATGGGACACAGCAACAAGGGGTCACAGTTGGAAGTTGAAGACTCGGATGAATCACAGGGATGTTAGGAAGTATTTCTTCAGTCACAGTAGTCAGGAAGTGGAATAGTTTGGGAAGCGAAATAGTGGAGGCAGGATCCATACATAGCTTTAAGAGGAGGAGGTATGATAAAGCTCGTGGAGCAAGGAGAGTGACCCAGTAGCGGCCAGTGAAGAGGCGGGGCCAGGAGCTATGAATCTACCCCTGCAACCACAACTAGGTGAGTACACACACACAGGGAGGGACTGTGTGTTTCGGGGGAAGCCATAAGTGGAACATGAAAATCATCTACCCACACTAACCCTCTAAACTAAGACAGTATTTACAGACACCTGCAGTTCCACACACAACCCTTCTCTCTCAGACTTCTTGAACACCATATCCATGACCCCAGTGGTGGACCTACATTTTTGGGGCCCTGAAGCTTGAACTGTTATGGGGGCCCCTTCATAACCAGCAACAGCTGTCTTACGTGATTCTTTAATAACCTTCAAATTATTATTTCAGCTATTTTGTAGAGTTGAACTATATTATTTAAAAAATTCTCATACAGTAGACAATTTTAAGCAGTGTGGACTAAAATCGCCTTTGGGGGCCCTCAGGGATTAGGGGCCCTGAAGCTTAAGCTTCATTAGCTTCACAGTAGATTTGCCCCAACATGAGCCGGAATTATAAACCAAACATCCCAGGTTTAACCTATAGGAAGACTACAGACGTGTGCAATCCCACGAGTGGTTTTTAAAACCGCTGATGTAGCTCCATGCAGGTGGCATTACATCATTTGTAAAAACCTGTAGACCGATAGTACTGACAAATTGTAGATGTAAATCTAGATGTATTCCCGTTAACCCCTTTTGGGGCCTAGTTCCTAGGCCTATCGTTAATCCATGTGCTCTTGCGCTGGCGTCCACATGATGGATATGCAGTGTACAGTAAACTAGCCACTACCGTCCACAAGAGGGATATGGGGTGCACAATAAACTAGTCACTAAAGTCCACAGGATGGATGTGGAGTTTATTGTAAACTCCATATCCAACATGTGGACGGTAGTGACTAGTTTATTGTGAACTAGACATTACCGTCCACATCATGGATATGGAGTGCACAAACTAGCTCCTTCGGCGGCAAAATCGAAAATTCAACCTCATTTCGCCAGGCAGCAGAACGGATAACTAGCAGCAGAACGGATAACTAGCAGCATCCACTAGGCACAGAGCAGCATGGGTCACAAGCAGGACTCTCCCGTCTCTCGTTACTGCTACGCGACGCTAACTTTCCGTAAGGTTTGGACAGATGTGATCGCTGCGTGACACCACACACGCAGTGCTTCTAAAATAAGCAAATGAAAAGATAGGCGGATCTTTTTCAGCTATTAATAAATCGTATCCAAAGAGAAGCAATATGAAAGAGGGTTATTGAGAAGCTATATTATTCAAGAACATAAGAGCACTGCAACAGGCCTACTGGCCCATGCGAGGCGGATCCAAGTCTCATACCAGCTTAAGCCAATGACCCAACCTAGTCAGGTCAGGCCACATTCACTATGTTCCAACCCTCGCTGTTCTTATATGTGATATTAACAGATATACGACACTGTGATGACTTCAGGATAATGCCAGTGTATATACACTGGAGGAGCAACCATGGACGACACTGCAAATACCTTTCCTGTATCCCTATTTGATCTACGAGAAATCTAATTAATTTGAACTAAGCTACTGTGATGGAAAAAATGTCTGTTTCTAATAAACTATAAATTTTAACACCTTTTACTTATAAGGGAGAACCACCAATTATAAGGGAGAACCACCAATTACAAGGAGAAGCCAATTATAAGGAAAACCATCAATTATAAGAAGCCAGTTATAAGGGAGAACCATCAATTATAAGGGAGAACCATCAATTATAAGGGAGAACCATCAATTATAAGGGAGAACCACCAATTATAAGGGAGAACCACCAATTATAAGGGAGAACCACCAATTATAAGGGAGAACCACCAATTATAAGGGAGAACCATCAATTATAAGGGAGAACCATCAATTATAAGGGCGAACCATCAATTATAAGGGAGAACCACCAATTATAAGGGCGAACCACCAATTATAAGGGCGAACCATCAATTATAAGGGAGAACAATCAATTATAAGGGAGAACCATCAATTATAAGGGAGAACCACCAATTATAAGGGAGAACCACCAATTATAAGGGAGAACCACCAATTATAAGGGAGAACCACCAATTATAAGGGAGAACCATCAATTATAAGGGAGAACCACCAATTATAAGGAGAAGCCAATTATAAGGAAACCCATCAATTATAAGAAGCCAGTTATAAGGGAGAACCATCAATTATAAGGAAGTCAATTATAAGGAAGTCAATTATAAGGGAGAACCATCAATTATAAGGGAGAACCATCAATTATAAGGGAGAACCATCAATTATAAGGGAGAACCACCAATTATAAGGGCGAACCACCAATTATAAGGGCGAACCACCAATTATAAGGGCGAACCACCAATTATAAGGGAGAACCACCAATTATAAGGGAGAACCACCAATTATAAGGGAGAACCACCAATTATAAGGGAGAACCACCAATTATAAGGGAGAACCACCAATTATAAGGGAGAACCACCAATTATAAGGGAGAACCATCAATTATAAGGGAGAACCACCAATTATAAGGGAGAACCACCAATTATAAGGGAGAACCACCAATTGAACTCTGTCTTGACGAAGGGAAAGTGATAAGTTTTTTCACTCTGTTCCTAGTTGGTTAGGTTGTGGTGCCTACGTCAGGTTGTGGTGCCTACGTCAGGTTGTCGTGCCTACGTCAGGTTGTCGTGCCTACGTCAGGTTGTGGTGCCTACGTCAGGTTGTCGTGCCTACGTCAGGTTGTTTTTCCTGCCCCTAATCCTCCCTTTCCACTCCCGATCACAACCATTACAACCACAATCACCATCGCAACCACAATCACCACCTGTGCCCTGGAAAAACGTAAAAAATACGTAGGTATTGTCTTAAGTGGTCAATACTGGACCTAAGTTATTGTCATAGCGTGGTCAATAGGTACCTCAAACACTATAAGTCACTCAGGCATGGTCAATAGGTACCTCACACGCTATACGTCACCCAGGCATGGTCAATAGGTACCACACACGCTATATGTCACTTAGGCGTGGTCAATAGGTACTTCGTTACACAATGTCACAGAGGCGTAGTCAATAGGAACCCCCTCACGCGTTACACAATGTCACCTGCTTAAATCCTGCCTCTTGTCAGATTTAATCGGGAGAAACAGCTGGTGTCGTGAAAAACGGTTTCAGTGGAATTATACCCTTACTCTCATACCGCTCACCTTATGTAAGCGTATAGCTATGTTTCTGGTGTTCCGTGAGTTAGGGTATAGCTATGTTTCTGGTGTTCCGTGAGTTAGGGTATAGCTATGTTTCTGGTGTTCCGTGAGTTAGGGTATAGCAATGTTTCTGGTGTTCCGTGAGTTAGGGTATAGCTATGTTTCTGGTGTTCCGTGAGTTAGGGTATAGCTATGTTTCTGGTGTTCCGTGAGTTAGGGTATAGCAATGTTTCTGGTGTTCCGTGAGTTAGGGTATAGCTATGCTTCTGGTGTACCGTGAGTTAGGGTATAGCTATGTTTCTGGTGTTCCGTGAGTTAGGGTATAGCAATGTTTCTGGTGTTCCGTGAGTTAGGGTATAGCTATGCTTCTGGTGTTCCGTGAGTTAGGGTATAGCAATGTTTCTGGTGTTCCGTGAGTTAGGGTATAGCTATGTTTCTGGTGTTCCGTGAGTTAGGGTATAGCTATGTTTCTGGTGTTCCGTGAGTTAGGGTATAGCTATGTTTCTGGTGTTCCGTGAGTTAGGGTATAGCTATGTTTCTGGTGTTCCGTGAGTTAGGGTATAGCAATGTTTCTGGTGTTCCGTGAGTTAGGGTATAGCTATGTTTCTGGTGTTCCGTGAGTTAGGGTATAGCTATGCTTCTGGTGTTCCGTGAGTTAGGGTATAGCTATGTTTCTGGTGTTCCGTGAGTTAGGGTATAGCTATGTTTCTGGTGTTCCGTGAGTTAGGGTATAGCTATGCTTCTGGTGTTCCGTGAGTTAGGGTATAGCTATGTTTCTGGTGTTCCGTGAGTTAGGGTATAGCTATGTTTCTGGTGTTCCGTGAGTTAGGGTATAGCAATGTTTCTGGTGTTCCGTGAGTTAGGGTATAGCTATGATTCTGGTGTTCCGTGAGTTAGGGTATAGCTATGTTTCTGGTGTTCCGTGAGTTAGGTTATAGCTATGTTTCTGGTGTTCCGTGAGTTAGCGTATAGCTATGCTTCTGGTGTTCCGTGAGTTAGGTTATAGCTATGTTTCTGGTGTTCCGTGAGTTAGGTTATAGCTATGCTTCTGGCGTTCCGTGAGTTAGGTTATAGCTATGCTTCTGGTGTTCCGTGAGTTAGGGTATAGCTATGCTTCTGGTGTTCCGTGAGTTAGGTTATAGCTATGCTTCTGGTGTTCCGTGAGTTAGGGTATAGCTATGTTTCTGGTGTTCCGTGAGTTAGGGTATAGCTATGTTTCTGGTGTTCCGTGAGTTAGGTTATAGCTATGTTTCTGGTGTTCCGTGAGTTAGGTTATAGCTATGTTTCTGGTGTTCCGTGAGTTAGCGTATAGCTATGTTTCTGGTGTTCCGTGAGTTAGGGTATAGCTATGCTTCTGGTGTTCCGTGAGTTAGGGTATAGCTATGTTTCTGGTGTTCCGTGAGTTAGGGTATAGCTATGTTTCTGGTGTTCCGTGAGTTAGGGTATAGCTATGTTTCTGGTGTTCCGTGAGTTAGGGTATAGCTATGTTTCTGGCGTTCCATGAGTTAGGGTATAGCTATGCTTCTGGTGTTCCGTGAGTTTGGGTATAGCTATACTTTTGGCGTTCCGTGAGTTAGGGTATAGCTATACTTTTGGCGTTCCGTGAGTTAGGGTATAGCTATGCTTCTGGTGTTCCGTGAGTTAGGGTATAGCTATGTTTCTGGTGTTCCGTGAGTTAGGGTATAGCTATGCTTCTGGTGTTCCGTGAGTTAGGGTATAGCTATGCTTCTGGTGTTCCGTGAGTTAGGGTATAGCTATGTTTCTGGTGTTCCGTGAGTTAGGGTATAGCTATGTTTCTGGTGTTCCGTGAGTTAGGGTATAGCTATGTTTCTGGTGTTCCGTGAGTTAGGGTATAGCTATGTTTCTGGTGTTCCGTGAGTTAGGGTATAGCTATGTTTCTGGTGTTCCGTGAGTTAGGGTATAGCTATGTTTCTGGTGTTCCGTGAGTTAGGGTATAGCTATGCTTCTGGTGTTCCGTAAGTTACAAGAATATAGCTATGCTTCTGGTGTTCTGTGATTTACAAGCGTATAGCTAGCTGGCAGCAACAGGCTGGTGGATCACGCTTTACCTCACGACGAAACCACTACAACTCTCGAAACGGTCGCAGGTTAGACACAAACGAGTCAAAGACAATCCGTTTTATTTATATTAAAACCAGAGATAAAAAAAATTGGATATGCAAATTACGGTAGGGTTACACGCTATAAATTACTCCCATTGACTATACATATAATAATAATAATATATGCTAATTACCCCGCTGTTAATATATCCGTAAGATATATTACCGCCAGGGTTTCGCAAAATTTAGTGAAAGTTATTATGGTAGTGTAACAGTGATCTGTAAAGCCACATTACCGCTCAAATGTGTTAAAATGAACGCTAAATTGGGTGTATTTGTGAAGGGGGGGAGGGTGTGTGTGTGTGTGTGTGTGTGTGTGTGTCTGTGTCTGTGTCTGTGTGTGTGTGTGTGTGTGTGTGTGTGTGTGTGTGTGTGTGTGTGTGTCTGTTTGTGTGTGTGTGTGTGTGTGTGTGTGTGTGTGTGTGTGTGTGTCTGTATGTGTGTGTGTGTGTGTGTGTGTGTGTCTGTATGTGTGTGTGTGTGTGTGTGTGTGTGTGTGTGTCTGTATGTGTGTGTGTGTCTGTATGTGTGTATGTGTGTCTGTATGTGTGTGTGTGTGTCTGTATGTGTGTGTGTGTCTGTATGTGTGTGTGTGTGTCTGTATGTGTGTGTGTGTCTGTATGTGTGTGTGTGTGTCTGTATGTGTGTGTGTGTCTGTATGTGTGTGTGTGTGTCTGTATGTGTGTGTGTGTCTGTATGTGTGTGTGTGTCTGTATGTGTGTGTGTGTCTGTATGTGTGTGTGTGTGTCTGTATGTGTGTGTGTGTGTCTGTATGTGTGTGTGTCTGTATGTGTGTGTGTGTGTCTGTATGTGTGTGTGTGTGTGTGTGTGTGTGTGTGTGTGTGTGTGTCTGTGTGTGTGTGTGTCTGTGTGTTAGTTACCATTTTGTCCTAGGCACATGTCGATTAGACACTAGGCCTGTAGTGTGTGTGTGTGTGTGTGTGTGTGTGTGTGTGTGTGTGTGTGTGTGTATGTATGTATGGTACGTTTGTACACTCGTAGTTGTTAATGACTCACGAAATCGTAATGACACGATTGCAAACAAACCATACCACGGGCGGTCTGGAGTTTTGAGACTCTCAGATCGCGGGTTCTATCCCCGCCCGTGGCATGGTTAGTTGTTAATACACGAAAGAACAGACGGGGGGGGGAAGGCTCGAACAGTGGTCCTGGTATGTAGTAGGTCTGGCACTGTACCACTGAGCTACGGGGCTTACAGTAAAGAGAGTTTCACAGACTTGGTAACTATGACGACCACGGTTCGATTCCCCTTCAGATCTGCTGTTGATTCGCTGACAGTCGTTTCCTTTACGATTTTCCTTGAGTTTGCATGTACGTTTGATTGTAATTGTTTGTGTACATGGCTGTACATGTACACATGTGTGCATGTATGAGCAAATGTATTTTTTAATGTGCCTGTACGTGCACAGGCATGTGTATATTTGTATGTTTGCACGCGCACATGTACATGTTTATACACATGTAAGTAATTGTGTGTGTGTGTACGTGCGTGCGCGCTCGCGCTCGCAAATGTTAATATTTCCTTCTTGAGTTCTTGTATATACCAATATGTGTGTGTATGTACGTATATACGTGTGCATGGTACGCGAGCATGTACGTACGTATGTACCTGTGTACGAATATTAAATGGACAACGGCAGAGAAACAGCAACAGAGAAAACACCTGGAAGGACGATAGCCAACAGACATTCCAGAGAGGTATCGCAGAGCTGTGAAAAGTCTGCTCTGAGCTAACACATAACAGAACTAACTAGAAAACAAAGTGCATTGAACTTCATCTTTTCGAAAAGCGACGAACTAATCAGACGCAAACAAAAAAATCTGTTTCATTACGGTCTGGTCACAGCCTCGTTGAAGCGTAAATCTGCGCCTCAAGATCTTAAGAAATAGCCAACGAAGGGGAGATCATCAATTCGACTTTAGGAATCGAGAGACCTATCAGACATTCCCTGGGTAATAAAAGCATCCGGAAGGATACGAATAAACATCCAGAGGGATACAAGAGCAGACGGATAGAAGAGCATCCAGAGGGATGCAAGAGCATCCAGAGAGATGCAAGAGCATCCAGAGAGTTACGAGAGCATCCAGAGAGTTACGAGAGCATCCAGAGAGTTACGAGAGCATCCAGAGAGTTACGAGAGCATCCAGAGAGTTACGAGAGCATCCAGAGTTACGAGAGCATCCAGAGAGTTACGAGAGCATCCAGAGAGTTACGAGAGCATCCAGAGAGTTACGAGAGCATCCAGAGAGTTACGAGAGCATCCAGAGAGTTACGAGAGCATCCAGAGAGTTACGAGAGCATCCAGAGAGTTGCGAGAGCATCCAGAGAGTTGCGAGAGCATCCAGAGAGTTGCGAGAGCATCCAGAGAGTTGCGAGAGCATCCAGAGAGTTGCGAGAGCATCCAGAGAGTTGCGAGAGCATCCAGAGAGTTGCGAGAGCATCCAGAGAGTTGCGAGAGCATCCAGAGAGTTGCGAGAGCATCCAGAGAGTTGCGAGAGCATCCAGAGAGTTGCGAGAGCATCCAGAGAGTTGCGAGAGCATCCAGAGAGTTGCGAGAGCATCCAGAGAGTTGCGAGAGCATCCAGAGAGTTGCGAGAGCATCCAGAGAGTTGCGAGAGCATCCAGAGAGTTGCGAGAGCATCCAGAGAGATGCAAGAGCATCCAGAGAGATGCAAGAGCATCCAGAGAGATGCAAGAGCATCCAGAGAGATGCAAGAGCATCCAGAGAGATGCAAGAGCATCCAGAGAGATGCAAGAGCATCCAGAGAGATGCAAGAGCATCCAGAGAGATGCGAGAGCATCCAGAGAGTTACGAGAGCATCCAGAGAGTTACGAGAGCATCCAGAGAGTTACGAGAGCATCCAGAGAGTTACGAGAGCATCCAGAGAGTTACGAGAGCATCCAGAGAGTTACGAGAGCATCCAGAGAGTTACGAGAGCATCCAGAGAGTTGCGAGAGCATCCAGAGAGTTGCGAGAGCATCCAGAGAGTTGCGAGAGCATCCAGAGAGTTGCGAGAGCATCGAGAGAGTTGCGAGAGCATCGAGAGAGTTACGAGAGCATCGAGAGAGTTACGAGAGCATCGAGAGAGTTACGAGAGCATCGAGAGAGTTACATGAGCATCGAGAGAGTTACAAGAGCATCGAGAGAGTTACAAGAGCATCGAGAGAGTTACAAGAGCATCCAGAGAGTTGCAAGAGCATCCAGAAGGTCTGTATATAAGGCCTCTGGAGAAAGGCTACAAAGGTCATATATTGAAAAGAAATGTAGAATAATGTCCAGAAGGACAAACAGTGGATTACGGAATTACTTAAACAACGAATCTATATCACAAGAAAATTAAGATAAAACCGATATAACGCAGGACTAAAACTTTCATAACAGATGGGAAAAATGCAGAGAGAATAGAGGCCCGTTAAGGATACTGCATGAAAAGTATGAATATTTCTGCACTTGGGTAAAATCCAAGTCAAAAACTACCACTAGAATTGTCCCACTACTCACGGGGGCTCCTACAACGAAGAAGAAACTAACAAAATTCTAGTTAATGTTCGAGCCACTGAAGGACTGGAGAGTTAATACAGTTTTTCATTACCTTTATCCATCTTACATATACATCTGACACAAACACAGATGAATCGGAATACGAAGAGATCAAAGAGATACCCACACCTGCAGCACCTGTGTCTGAGTCCCGGCACTATAAGTGAGTGCAAAACGCCACAAGTACGAGCTTAGATCGAGGTGAAATCCTTGATACCTTAAAAACTGTAGTTATGGATCAGTGTGTTATCAAAACTCGTGAGTCGTGTAGTTATGGCTCCTCTGCACACTGGAGGCAGTAGATCACTTACAAGAAAGTACAACCAGGAGCATTAACATCCCACAGCGCAAAAGCCTCGACAAGAGTGGTGAGATGCTAAATTACAAATGTTATGAAATGGCCAGCACAACCCCAAGCCAACATGGATTTTAACTAGAGCGAGATGATCATGCTTGTCAGAACTACTAAGCCACTGTCACAGAATTACGGAGGAATCGCAAGAACACCTCCCTCCCCCCCCACCCCAAAAAAAAAACGTAGTCCAAACGGACGTCCATCAGCTACATGACAAATGCGATAATAGTGATATCCCATAAATTAGGATTAACAGGTATAATAGGAGAAGAGGAAACATTTATATTTTCTGACGAATAGAAGACAGACACGTAAACAAAGAAAGACTAACCTTAAACTAAAGAAAATCATTTTCTAAAGATTACGTTGTTGACAGCTCTATTCAAGGCAGGAGAGAGATCAGAGCTGGAAAAGATAAAGATCTTTACTGCTCTGTCATAGAGCCAATAAACCGTTTAAACCACTGGACTGTTTTTTTGGGGGGAGTGAAGAAGGGTTACCTGATGATATATATCTGGAAGACACTTGAGGTCCAGACTGCAGACCTGTATGATGCCATTCCTTACTGGAGTGAGATACGGTGTCATAACGAAAACGGTGCTCTGCAGCAGGCCTACTGGCCCATGCTAGGCATGCTCAGCCATTAATAAACCCTGTGAAAAGCAGGAGGCACCATGGGCACAGTAAGAGGACGTTGTGTTAACATGCGTAGTCCAAGACTCTTCAACCTGCTAGCAGTACAGATGAACCAGCTTCCAACTGATAGCATCCTGCTCCCAGCAGAGAGCATCCTGCTCCCAGCAGAGAGCAAGCTGCTACCAGCAGACAACAAGCTGCTACCAGCAGACAACAAGCTGCTACCAGCAGAAAACAAAAATATTGCTGAAACGAGTGTCGAAGTTCTCAAGAGGAAACTAGATTACTGCCTCCGCCAAGTACCGCCAGATCAAGTAGGCTATGATGGCTGTATGGAACAGCACACAGCTAATAACAGCAGCCTGAATGAACAGGCACTGGGGGAAAAAAAATAAAGCTTGATCCCAAGCTAGTTCATTGGAACAAGAGCTTTCCAACGGCATTAAGGCATCTCCCCCCCATCCTTTTAAGAGTTGCGTTCTGTTTGTTTTTTTACACAGGTTTGACAAGGTTAGGTTAAGGATCCCTAGCTTTATTGACAAGCTATTTACAGGTTAAGGATTCCTAACTTTATTGGCAAGCTAAGAGCTGTTACCTACATCAGCTCATTTGAAAGCATTTTCATTGTTATGAGACATACAAGTAGGGAACAGGATGAAGTTGGAGCCATCTGTGGGCCAGCATTTTCATCTGATCAACTGACTTGATCTCGTTGACATCATAATGCTGTACGAATGTGTTCCATACTCGAGTCATCCTGGGGATAAACGATCTCAGATGGATTTATGTTCTGGAGAAGGGTACAGCCAGAGTGAAGTTGCTGCTTTCTGCCCGTCTTGTGGTATAGAAGTTTACTTCTCTCTGTCCTCGAAGTGGATCCAAGTGTGGTACTTTGATAATATTGACCTTGTACATAACAGTAAGGCCACCCACATCCCTTCTTTCTCTCTTTCTCTCTCTCTCTCTCTCTCTCTCTCTCTCTCTCTCTCTCTCTCTCTCTCTCTCTCTATCTATCTATCTATCTATCTATCTTTCTCTCTTCCTTTTTCTCTCTCTCTCTCTCCTTCTCTCTCTTTCTTTCTTTTTCTCTTTCTCTCTCTAACCGCTCGCGGCTGTTGGTGGCTATTGTTGCTGCTGTTACTTTGCTGTTATTGTTGCTGCTGTTACTTTGCTGTTATTGTTGCTGTTTTTGTTATTGCTGTTTCTCGCTGCTGTTGCAGCAGTGAGTCCCTTCGTTTGGCGAGGGCTTCAGATCCAAGGAACCGGAGCTTCCCTTCCCTCTTCCTCGGATTAAACCTGCTTATATCCCATTCCCCGGGTTCTACACAACCCCCCTACTGCTTTAGCGCTTCCACCTAATTAAAACATTTCTTCAAGTCACAGCTTAGTGTAGGCCACGTTTCGCTCCTATATTTTAAAATACAGATAATTTAGGCGATGTTTCGGTCTTTTCTGGACCATTATCAGGTCTTGTAAACAAAAAATCTAGAATTGTAAGTAACGTTTCGATCCTTCCTGAACCATTATAAAATACACAAAATGTAAATGTAACTGGTAATATGGGCGATGTTTCGGCCCTTTCTGAATCATTATCAAGTACACAACTAAATGTAAATGAAATAGTAAAAAAAATAGGGTAACAAAAGCGACCTCTCGGTCCTTTCTGGACCATTATCAGGTCTTGTAAACATTAAAAACATCTAGGATTGTACAAGACGTTTCGGTCCTTCCCTGACCATCATCAGTGCACGACTGAGTGTACATTTAAATGTAGCAGTAATCTATAAACGTATGTAACGTTTCGCTCTTTCTTGACCGTTATCGTTTCTTAACAGAATAGTGTCGTGACGTGTGTTACGTCATTCCGTGCGACGTGCGTCGATTTTTACGTCTCGTTGCTGGTCGTATCGTCTGGGGGTAGAGGAGTGCCCTGGGGGGTATTTGTACCCTGTGACATCTGAGCTTAAGGGTGGGAATAGTATGTCATCCTGGAGCGGGATACGCCCCTTGGCACTCGTCTCCAGGGTTTAAGGCAGATTTTTGTGTGTGATTTATAGAGGCACTGTCTGGCACTTCCCAGGAGGCAGTGATGTTTGGCACTACTTCCCAGGCGGCAGTCATGCCTGGCACTACTTCCCAGACGGCAGCGATGCCTGACACTACTTCGCAGGCGGAAGCGATGCCTAGCACTACTACCCAGGCGGCAGCCATGCCTGGCACTGCTTCCCAGGCGGCAGTCATGCCTGGCACTGCTTCCCAGGCGGCAGTCATACCTGGCACTGCTACCCAGGCGGCAGTCATGCCTGGAACTGCTACCCAGGCTGCAGTCATGCCTGGCACTGCTACCCAGGCGACAGTCATGCCTGGCACTACTACCCAGGCTGCAGTCATGCCTGGTACTACTACCCAGGCGGCAGTCGTGCCTGGCACTTCTACCCAGGCGGCAGTCGTCGACGCCTGGCACTACTACCCAGGCGGCAGTCGTCGACGCCTGGCAATACTACCCAGGCGGCAGTCGTCGACGCCTGGCAATACTACCCAGGCGGCAGTCGTCGACGCCTGGCACTACTACCCAGGCGGCAGTCGTCGACCCCTGGCACTACTACCCAGGCGGCAGTCATGCCTGGCACTTCCCAGGCGGCAGTCATGCCTTATTACAAAGGTACCTTTTCTGATTATTAAGGTGCCTTTCTTATTACAAAAATCCTTCCCCATTACACAGGCTTTTTCTTAGGACCTTGACTCTCTCATCATAAATTTTCCTCACCACCTGTGTCTTTCCCATTATCAAAGTGCCTTTCTTACCACAAATTTTCCAGATGTGCCTTTTTCATAATCGTTACAAAAGTGCATTTCTCATCGCAAAGGTTACAAAGGCTCTTTTCTCATCACAAAAGTTACAAAGGGACCTTTCTCATCACAAATATGACAAAGGTACTTTTTACACCACTTAGCCCGATATCACACATTAAATTTTATTAATAATTTCAACGCTTAATAATAATAAATAATAATAATAATAATAATAATAATAATAATAATAATAATAATAATAATAATAATAATAATAATAATAAATGAAAATAGAACTAACTTTGAAAATGTTTTGCAAAGTCGTAAAGTAAAGTCTTACGTGTGGCCTTTGGAAGTGACTTCTCCAGGGAGAGTAAAGTCGATGGCTGCACCAACTTAAAGCTGAAGATTGACTCGCTTTTTAAAGGCTGTCTGGAGCTATTGTCTTGGCTTTTGTCTTGGCTTTTGTCTTGGGTGTTGTCTTGGCTGTTGGTTGTTGTCTTTGCTGTTTTGGCTGTTATCTTTTGTCTTGGTTATCTTGGCTATTGTCTTGGCTTGTTGTTTTGAGTGTTGTCTTGGCAGGCATTGTCTTGGTGGGCGGTGTCTTGCGGTGTTGTTTTGAACTGTTGTCTTGGGCTGTTGTCTTGGGCTGTTGTCTTGGCTGTTGTCTTGGCTGTTGTCTTGGCTGTTGTCTTGGCTGTTGTCTTGGCTGTTGTCTTGGCTGTTGTCTTGGCTGTTGTCTTGGCTGCTGTCTGGGCTGCTGTCTGGGCTGCTGTCTGGGCTGTTGTCTTGCTTGTATACAAATCCATGTACACAATTCTGTCTTCCAAACAAAAGTCTGTTTATACAAAAAAAATCTGTTGAAAGAAAAAATCCGTCGTTTACCACAAAAATCTTTCGTTTATATAAATCTGTACTATTTAAAATCGCGTGTAATCTATGAAGAAAATATGTAATCTGTGAAGAAATCTGTGTAATCTGAGAATAAAAATGGGTAATCTAATCTATGGAGAAATCTGTCTGACTGATTTGCTTTAAAAACTGACAGCGTAGGATGACGTAAGAGGCTGATGTCAGGACAACCCCCTGACTTCCACACAAAGTGGACAGATGTCAGGACCCCCTCAGCTGACGTCAACACCTCGTGATCTCATTTACATTCGAATCCCGTTAACGTCAGCTCTTTAATAGTGTCAGCCGCTGTGACAAATCGGCGTCAGCTTCACTCGCTATAACTTTTTATTTTCCATGTGTCAGCAGGGCCATGACTGAGTCTTATTGATGGTCCAGGTCTGGGACCGCACCCCGGGGGCGCTGACCCCCCTGTCATAGTCCGCTGGTAGACTCCAGTTAGCGCGTATCCCTATAATTATAATTATTGTTTATTAATCATTATTATTATTTTTATATGGCTATTGTTAATCATTATTTTAATTTTTATTGTTATTCATCATTGATCATTATCATTTTATTATTTATTGATTGTGGTTGCGAGGGTCATCAATCCATCAATGATGTCATTAAGTTCAGGTCATTTCCGGGCGGTATCTTACGTGCGAAAGATCCGGAGATTGATGACTTGAGTCGCTTGTTCCTTCCTAATGAAGAGCTCTTGTTCCAGGGCCCGCTTGTCCCTTTAGAAGTGATTACTTCTCCTTTCAAAGCTGAGGGACTGATTGCCTAATCTTCCACTGTCTCCGTTTATCACCTCTGTGAGGAATTGAGCGGAACGTTGTCTCAAAGCTTGATCTAAACGCTAACTCTTCGTTGCATAGCTCTCTCTCTCTCTCTCTCTCTCTCTCTCTCTCTCTCTCTCTCTCTCTCTCTCTCACACGGCCTAGTGTCTAATCGACATGTGCCTAGGACCAAATGGTAACACACACACACACACACACACACACACACATACACACACACACACACACACACGGCCTAGTGTCTAATCGACATGTGCCTAGGACCAAATGGTAACTCACACACACACACACACACACACACACACACACACACACACACACGCACACACTCGTCATAGGAATGTTACAAAGTATTTCTTCAGCCTTAGATTATTAGGAAGTGGAACAATCTGGTGAGTGAAGTACAAGAGGCAGGATCCATACATAGCTTCAAGAAGAGGTATGATAAAGCTCTTGTTGCAGGGAGAGTGACCTAGTAGCGACCAACGAAGAGACGGAGCCAGGAGCTGTGACTCGACCCCTGTAATCATACATAGGTGAATACACACACAATCCTGTGTATTCACCAAATTGTAGTCGTAGGGGTCGACTCATAGCTCTTGGCCCCTCCAGGATCTGTGTGTGTGTACACGCTCACTGATTCGTAGGTTCGTGTATTTGAGGGTTGAGTCCTTGCTCTTGGCCCCGTTATTACTGGTGTCTGGTACACGAGTACTGTCGTACCTACTCCGATAGCTGTGTAAAGATTTTTTATTGCTTCAGTATTCAGGTCGTTATAGTTCCCTACTGCCCTGAGCCCTGGCTGCTGAAGAGCTCTTCGTCCAAGGATATGGAGCAACACTCTCTTCTCCCTCGTCTCAGTACCCTTCCTCCCCGTCACAGTACCCTCCCTCGTCACAGCACCCTCCCTCGTCACAGCACCCTCCCTCGTCACAGCACCCTCCCTCGTCACAGCACCCTCCCTCGTCACAGCACCCTCCCTCGTCACAGCACCCTCCCTCGTCACAGCACCCTCCCTCGTCACAGCACCCTCCCTCGTCACAGCACCCTCCCTCGTCACAGCACCCTCCCTCGTCACAGCACCCTCCCTCGTCACAGCACCCTCCCTCGTCACAGCACCCTCCCTCGTCACAGCACCCTCCCTCGTCACAGCACCCTCCCTCGTCACAGCACCCTCCCTCGTCACAGCACCCTCCCTCGTCACAGCACCCTCCCTCGTCACAGCACCCTCCCTCGTCACAGCACCCTCCCTCGTCACAGCACCCTCCCTCGTCACAGCACCCTCCCTCGTCACAGCACCCTCCCTCGTCACAGCACCCTCCCTCGTCACAGCACCCTCCCTCGTCACAGCACCCTCCCTCGTCACAGCACCCTCCCTCGTCACAGCACCCTCCCTCGTCACAGTACCCTCCCTCGTCACAGCACCTTCCCTCGTCACAGCACCCTCCCTCGTCACAGCACCCTCCCTCGTCACAGCACCTTCCCTCGTCACAGCACCCTCCCTCGTCACAGCACCCTCCCTCGTCACAGCACCCTCCCTCGTCACAGCACCCTCCCTCGTCACAGCACCCTCCCTCGTCACAGCACCCTCCCTCGTCACAGCACCCTCCCTCGTCACAGTACCCTCCCTCGTCACAGTGCCTTCCCCCCTCCCCCTGGTGACGTATTTGGTCAAGTGGACTATCAATCGCTGTCTGTTATTACAAATCAATTGTAAGGATAATGATTACGGTGTAAATTATCATCCTTACGCATGATAGTGTCTTGTGACCTGTCTACCTCTGACCTACCTATGACCTGTCTACACCCTCCAATACTTGTGACCTGTCTTCCCTCCCGTACCTGTGACCTGTCTTCCCTTCCCCCTACCTATTTCTCCCCTATTCCCCCTACCTGTGTCTTCCCCCTACCTGTGTCATCCTTTCCTCTCTCCCCCCTTCCATCATGTGGTCGTGTGATGGACATGTGTTTTAGGCTGTTAATAGCCTCTAAGAGGGCAGCTGGTGTACCGGCGACCAGCTGGCGTACCGGCGACCAGCTGGTGTATCGGAGGCCAACTGCTGCATCGACGACCAGCTGGCGTACCGGCGACCAGCTGGTGTATCGGAGACCAACTGCTGCATCGACGACCAGCTGGCGTACCGGCGACCAGCTGGTGTATCGGAGGCCAACTGCTGCATCGACGACCAGCTGGTGTTCCGGCGACCATGTCATTTAGACCAGAGAACACGGTAAATTATTTGCATCAACAGATGACTGACAAAGTGGATAACGAGAACTTTGAAAACAAGAGAAACACGTGATTCTTATCCAATCACGTCACGAAAATGATGACAATGAACGATCTCTATACACGTTTCAGCCATGATTCTCTCTCTCTCTCTCTCTCTCTCTCTCTCTCTCTCTCTCTCGCTCTCTCGCTCTCTCGCTCTCTCGCTCTCTCGCTCTCTCGCTCTCTCGCTCTCTCTCTCTCTCTCTCTCTCTCTCTCTCTCTCTCTCTCTCTCTCTCTCTGCTCTCATTATTTTCACTCTTGACTTCGTCTCTTGTTTCTCAATTGCCATCCTACCTCGTCGTCTGCCATCCTACCTCGTCGTCTGCCATCCTACATCGTCGTCTGCCATGCTCCCTCGTTGTCTGCCATCCTCCCTCGTTGTCTGCCATCCTGCTTCGTTGTCTGCCATCCTGCTTCGTTGTCTGCCATCCTGCTTCGTTGTCTGCCATCCTCCCTCGTTGTCTGCCATCCTGCTTCGTTGTCTGCCATCCTATTTCGTTATCTGCCATCCTGCCTTCCTCACTGCTTGCCACTTTCCCGCCAGCCTGCCTGATGGCTTACCTACCAGGGCAGCTGTCAACCTCCCGACAGCCACTACGCAAAGTTCACTTGTCAAGTGAGAAAATAGAGAAAAGAGAGCAAACTTGTAGAAAAGAGAGAGAGAGAGAGAGAGAGAGAGAGAGAGAGAGAGAGAGAATATGAATGAATGGATGAAGAGGAATACCACTGATTTAAAGGAATCCAAGCAAAGAAAGCAATTGGAACAATTCACAAATCTACAATACCGTGGCTGGAACAATTCACAAATCTACAATACCGTGGCTGGAACAATTCACAAATCTACAATACCGTGGCTGGAACAATTCACAAATCTACAATACCGTGGCTGGAACAATTCACAATTATTTATGAACTAAATTTATGAACTAAATTTGCGCTGTTTCGCCCTTTCTCGCGGGAGTAAATCCCATTGAGGGCGAAACGTTTTGTGTGCTGACGAAACGTTTCATGTGCGTCTTTGATTCTTCACTAGCAAGACCTCGCCATCTACCAGGGAAGTAGATGATATAGACTAGTGAGTACTAGCTATCTACTGTCTACTAGGAAGATAATGACATTTAGCACAAACTTCAAATGAAGTTCAGAAGTTGTGTTTTGACAATTGACAGGGAGGGATTGGTAAAGCACTGCGTACCTTGTTCCAAGGTTCGTAGGTTCGAGTCTCCTTCAGCCAGAGACCAGTGTTTGTGTATATTTCGCCTGCTCTTGCGAATTCCTTGCATTGTTAATATCTCTAGTAAGGCTGATGCAT